>NC_080650.1:2777333-3082000 GCF_027579445.1 Ammospiza nelsoni | reverse complement strand
TCTTCATGATTGTTTCATGGACATGTTAAAGGTTTCCTTTCCAGAGCGAAAGGAAAATTGTATGAAAGCTGTAAAATATTTCTATAGCCATCAAAGAGTTTACAAAGCTTGTCTTTTTCCTCAGAAGTGGCTTAGAAGTTTTGTCTTTAAAGAACTGCTTGTGCCAATGATATTAAGATATCAAAGGACACATGAAGGAAACTGTAAATGCAATTAATTTCTGTATACAAAGAAAGGAAGTTGCAAGCATATAGCCTGTATTTAATTAAAAATAAAATACTAGATTAAACCCAAACTGGTGCAGGTTTCTCAGCTGATAAGGTTTTTTGTTGTTGTTGTTGCTCTGTTTTAAAAAGAGAGCCCTTTCTCTCCAACAGCAAAAGGCAGCAGGGCAGCATGAGAAGAGCGAAACCAGGAATTGCAGATCTCCTGCCCCATCATCCATGACTTGTGGGTCCATCCAGCTCATTCTCCCCTTCATCAGGCACACCTTCATCAAGGGCTTCCTATCTAACCCTCCTATCACAGATCAAAGCACGGAGAGAATAAACACTGGGCTTCTCCAACTCCAGCCACACCTTCCATTGTCCATCCTCACTTTCCACATATCTTCCCCTTTCATTCCCATTTCTCCTGCCCTGAACAGCATTACACCGACATTACATTGTGATCATTCACCTCTGTCCTTTTATTCAAATCTCAGCTAAACCCATCTTCAACCTCTTTTCTTCCCCACAATCCCCACCACGATGAGAGACTTTCCCTTCCCTGCTGCCATTCCCTCCAGCCCTGCTCTGGATGTTTCCTCACCCACAGGGCTCAGTGAGTTTGTAACCCGGGCTCAAACCCACCCAGCCAGCTGAGACATCCTTTGTGTGACTTGAACTTTGCAGTATCTCATTTTTGCTCTCCTGTTTCCATCCCTGTGGCCTCTGTCAACACCACACAGCTCTTTGTGTGGCTTTATCTTGGCTCTTCTAATTCACTCAATGCATTCCTCAAAGATTCCCTAATTTCACTCCAGATCTCAGCGAGCTTCCAGCCTCATTCCTTGCCCTGCTTCACAGCAGATCTCTGAGTGTGTTATTAGGGGGAAAATTCCACCCACCCATTACAACTTAAAGAGTTCACTCTCTCCTTCAAGCCTGTCAAAATGCCTCTGACATCCCAGAAATGCCCAGCCTTCAGCTCGAAATGGTCACAAAGCTCCCTTTATTCCTCCCCACCCCTTCCCAGCTTGCAGCATCACTAGATACCCTTTTGTTTGATTAACACTAATCATAGCTTAAGGACACACAGTCAGATAAGCAGCTGCTCAAGTGACTGAATATCAACTCTGCTTTCCAAAAGAATGGAAATTTTTTTCCCCCCACATGGGAAAGTAACAAACAAGAATGGTTCAGTGACCTACTAAAGGGGTGTGTGGAAAAACATGAGTGAAGCCAAGACCTGAAATTTGGGTCTCTTGGCTTTAATTCCTCTTGCCACTCAGCAGAAAGAAATAAAAAAAGGTATGGGGGGAGAACTGAAAATCAACATATTAATTTCTGTTGCCATTCAAAGCACATCATAATCATGCAGCACAAAATCTTCACTAAAAATAATGCCAAATCTCAAAGTTCAGCCACATTTTTTTCAGATCATGAAAAAGTTGTTGAGAACTGGCAGTCTGAGGACAAACCAGCTCCCTCTTCCCTATTTCAGCAATCCATCAAAAATGATGATTACAAAATCCATGTTGTATTGAAGCCAGAAAATAACATCTGTTTACTGAGTAAAAACACAAGATGAGAACAACAACAAAACATGTAGATTAAATGGCAGATCAAAAGATGATAACAATGTGCTTTTTTAATGAAAAAGGTGATTCCTGTGCCCCACACCTCTATAGCAACACTCTGCCCAACCAGGTCCATAGAAACCAGTCTGCACAGACACCAAAATAACCAGGAGCAAAACAAACAAAATTGTCCCTGTATCTAAAACCTCTGTCCACAGAATTTGTCTGCTCGTCCTGTAGTCATCTGTAGCCCTGAAGACAGCAAAACCTTAATCTGAACCAGGGCCTTCTCACACCAGCACTACTAAATGTTTACTTTGGCAAAGAAACGTGACTCGGAGACAAGAACAGCTCAGCCACCTTTCTGCAAACTGTCCTCAAGGTTGTCAAGGTGGAATTTCAAAGTGCATCTTACACAGAGCTTAAAAGCTTGTGCCTATATCAAGCATTTGACATAAGCAGAGTAAGAGGCTCAGTCCTGATGTCCTGGTTCATACTGCACCCTGAACGCAGCATCCTTGCTTTGCAGGGACCTTACTGTGGTTAAAAAATACTTGGAACAGCAACTCTGCTAAAGTCTGGCTAAATTCAGAGGTGAGTATAGGTGGTTTTATCAGAGTAGCTTCTACAAGCAGCATGTGAAATATGTAGCTGGATTGTGGAAGTTTTTAATCTCCCAGTGCTATCAGCAGTGCTGAGAACTTCCCCAAACATTGCACTGACAAAGAATGTGTGGCAAAGGCTCTGGAAACAAGCTGACCCCTCACGTCAGTCCACTGAGGAAGGGAATATTTTTGGCCTCCATCTACATGAAGTGAAGGAGTCATATTGCTAAAGAGGAGAGATGAAATCTAGAAATGACCTGGCAAGCTGCTCACAAGGCAGCTTTTGTCCCAGTTCCCAGAGCCCACTCTCCTGCCCCGTGCAGCTTCAGCAAGCAGATCCAGAGGGGTTTGCACAAGGATCTCACGCCAACCTTGACACTCTCACCTCAAGTACAACACCTGGCATGCTCCTTAAGCTCTTAATAAGAGCTGAGAGAACTCCGAGGCTACTTAAGAATAAATGAGCCCACAAAGTCATCTTCACCTACCCTAGCATGGCCTGTACTAAGATAAGCAATGAATGACATAAAAATATATACTAGTTTAAAAAGAACAACACCCAGTGTATTATCATTAATCCTAACAAAGAGAAAAAATTCTTCTGTATCAATCTCAGGGGAAAAATCCTTCATGATAGGCTGTTATTGAAACATTTCTGAGTACAGTTCATCTTTGGGAAGTTACTTCTGGGTAATGCAATTATTTGGATAATGGTAAAGTTATTAGAGGGCTTTACTAAATTAAATATCAAGATGACATAACATTTTACTTAATTCTGTGTATTGTAGGTCACGTGCCCAGGAGCACAGTTTCTCATTAGAATGAGCAGTGTCAAAGGTCTTTCTCATTTTGAGAAGAACATTTTTTAAGATCTTTTTGCCTGCCTCCAACAAGTCAATTCTAGCTACCTACACGTCAAGGTCTGCAAGGTCACCTTGGTTTAAAGAGTTGATATGAAGGGGCTAAAAGGGGAAAACCAAGGTTCTTTTACCTCTGTCAGTGTGGTACAGCTCCCACAATCAATCTCATGAGAAAAACAAGTTACATTTAGATAAAGTACGGCCCGCGTGACACCTGTTGTAAACCTGTGTTTATAAGTTACTTATTAATTAAAAAAATTGGTTTAATCTGCTCACTGTACAGGGGAGTATGCTTTAGGCATGTTTTCCCCTCTGGAATGGCATATCTGAAATGAGACTTTTCAAGCTGTGCAACTGGATACGTGACTGAAACAGCTGTGATGAAAATTAGGATCATGTTGGTTTGTGCTGCTCAAAGGCACGAGGGAATCGCTTCCCTGGTGTTCAGAAATAACTTTTTTTATCAGAAAAAGTTGGACTGTTAACAGCACAAAGCCAAACTCAAAAAAAATTTACAGCACAACGAGAAGAGCCCAGGTTTATGGGCTGTGGATCACCAATCTGTGATCCAGCATAAATTTGGACACTTCCAAACAAACCAGCCGAGGTAATGACCCAGGTAATGACTGAGGTAATCTAGAAAAGCTTTGCTTTCTAGTCCATCCACTGAGCTAATGGGTACCACACGTTTTACTGCTTCTCTTTAAAACTTTAAACACTGAAATGCCAGCAATGAGTGTCATGTGTAAATAAATATTACACAGAGAGCTCTGTTACAGCAGCAGCTTCCTTGGGTCTGCGTTTAACACGGCTGCATCCCCCAGCTCTGCAGGCAGCTCATGCCCCCAAAAAGCAAAACTCACACATCTTCACCTTCCTGTGTGACATTTTTTGCTGTTGGTTTCCACAGCCCCAGTTCTTTTCTAGAGTGAATGTCTATCCAGCAAAGGCAGCATGGAAAACATTAACATGGAATCTGTGTGTTTTATCAGTGCTGGACCTGACAGGCAATAATGAGAAAGGTACAGCTGAGGTAACAGCCACAAAAACATCCCCATAAACCAACCAAGAAAAAAAATCCAACCTGAGGACAGAGAGAAATACAACCTACAGGCCCAATCATTTGTTAAAAAGACATTTCCCATTTCACAGCCACGTTCAACACCTCAAATCAGATTTTCCAGAATTACTTCAATCCTTTTTAGACCCAAGTTTACAATTGGTTTGCTTGGCAGATTTAAAAATTGTATCCCAAAGCTGCTGAGTAAGCAGGCCGGATCTGGGCAGGATGCTTCAGGGCTGCAACTCAGCAAACCCTAAGGTGCCCAAGGACAGAAGCAATAAGAATGTGCTTTTCTTTGGCAGCCTCTAAGAAGATATTTTCTGCACCTTGCCTCATGCTACCACCAGCAGGCAGGATAAAATTATTTCTTCTGTAATAAATTTGGTGCTCCACTAATTCACCTACATCAGAGTTCAGTACTGTCAATCAGTGTAACAAAATTATTCCTTTACACCAGGTGTGAGCCTCAGTTTCAAAATCCCAACGACATACTAGTGGAAGCACAAAATAAAACCAAGGTGACAGAGGCCAAGGAGCACATGCACATGAGCAGTCCAGTTCTGTCCTTCATGATCCCTGCAGCTCCTCTGCAAGTTCCTCCCAGCTTGTACAATAAAAGGTTTACTTTTTTTTTTTTTTGTAAGTGCAAAGTACTTAGATCCACTGTTGCACACACCTAATCTGAGGTTCAGTCTCTTGCCAGTAGCTAATAACATTCTTGGCCAATATTATCAAAATTTTAATATTACTTACATCTTCAAGCTACTGTACAGAACAGATAGTTCTATTGTTTCCTCTTCATTGAGCAATACTTAAATAGATGAATTTGGGGTGGGCAAAGTTAATTTTCCTTTAGCAAGCTAAAGTGGTTCCTATAGATGAATAAATATTTCCGTTGATATGCCAAGAGGCATTTTCCATCAAGCCTTTTAATCAACTTCCAAAATGCACTCAGCAGAGAACATCAGATTGGATCCGGTTTCTGCTATATCACACGGAACAAAAGGCTGAGCAGACACACATCTTTCCAAAACACTTCTACTCCACAGCTCTGCCTCCATTTTGGATGACAGACAAAGGGGATAAATGGGAATATAACGCCTTACTGAAGAGATGAAAAGCACAACCAAAGTCAGAGCAAAAGGTGCAGATAAACCCAGGAAGTGCTGCTGCCAGCTGCAGCCAGCACAGGAACAAAGGAAACAGCGACAGAGTCCACTGGTTTGACTTTGTTATAAAAATAAAATTTGGGGAGGGGAAAATTGGCCGGGTTTCACATCGAGCGGGGCACTTTGCCCTTTAAGGGTTTCTCTTTAGCACCAGAGGCTTCCACTCGCTCCCAGCCTGGCCGCGGGATGCTGAGGGCTTCCAGCGGCACCAGCGCCGGCGGGCGAGCGGGACCCCAGCCCTGAGCAGCCCTCAGCCCTCATGGCGGGGGGCAGCGGCACCCCCGGCTCGCCCCCAACCACGGCCCCGGCCGGTGGGGAAGGGCCCGCCGGGACCCCCAAGTTCGCTGAACACAAAAGCGGCACCGAACCCCCGCATATGGGCCGGGGGGTCCCTGCTCGGCTGCGACCCCACCCCTCACACGGTCCCGCTCCCCGGCGCGGTCCCCCCGCGCAGCCCGGCCGGGACTCGCCGCCGGGGCCGCTCGGTACCTGTAGGCCAGGGACATGCACTCGAACAGCTTCGTGAGGGACGCGTCGATGCTGAGGCGGCCGCCGGCGCCGCCGCCGCCGCGGGCCGCCCCGAACTGGTAGGTCTGGCAGGTCTGCTCGTTGACCGTGTCGAAGTCGTAGCCCTTCTTGGGCGGGTGCTCGCTGTGCGGCGACGAGACCATGAAGTGCCCCGAGTGGATGATCTGCGGGCCCGGGGGCTGCCCCCGCCGCGGCCCGCACCGCCGCCCCCCGCCCGGCGACGTTCCGCCATCGTCCGTGTCCGACGAGTCCTCGTCGGGCTCCGTGCGGGGGGACAGCGGCCCCGCCGCCCCGAGCAGCCGCGCCGGCCGCATGAACACGTCGGCGGCCATGGCCCTGCTGCTGCCGCCGCGGCCGAGCCCGCGCCCGCTCTGCGCCGCCACCGCCCCGCTCCGCCCCGAGCCGGCCCCCGCCGCGCTTAAAGGCGACGGAGCGGCCCCGCCGCCGCCCTGCCCGCTCTGTGCCAGCAATGTCCCCACACCTCCTGAGGATGGCTGGGTTAAGTGATTCAGCGGGGACTTCCATCCTGCTGAACAATTATTTATTTATTTTTTAAACTTAAATAAATTTCGAAATGTTCCACCTCAACACGAGGAATAGCTCCTTTAGGTTGAGGGTGGCAGAGCTCTGGAACTGCCCAGGGAGGCCGTTGATTGTCCCTCTCTGGAGATATTCCAAACACGCCTGGATGTGATCCTGTGTCACCCGCTCCAGGTGACCCTGCCTGGGCAGGGAGTGATCTCCCCTTCCAGCCCGAACGATTATGGAAAACATTCCTAAACTTAAGGGACTGTGAGGAACACGAGATGTAGAGGACAGCACAGAAATGGCTGAAGAATGTTGAGAGAACAACTGTGCTAGAAATACTTAAATTGTCATTAATACACTAAACTGCTTATATTTTTCCAGGAGCAGTCTGCAAGAAGCCAGGGCAGCCAGAGAAGCTGGAGACCTGCAGAGTCACAGAGGTCAGGACATGGAGCTTCTGCTGCCGGGCTGGTGGCTCACATCTCACTCAGTACCTGCTCAGTAGCACATAAAAGGAGCCACAGTTGTTCCAGGGGAGGTAAAGGTCAGATTTCATCCTTCTTAAAAGCACAAAGGAAGCAATGGGTCCTGTAGATTAACATAAAAGCATCATCCTACAGCACAATGTACACATTGTGTACACTATGTGTACACAAAGTCAAGAGAAAAGATCCCAAACTTACCCTGCAGTGTAAACTTCCATGACCAGAGGAGCAGCTGGATCCTAGGACACACATTCCAAAGCATTTATACTAAATTGCATATATCATTTCAGTTATAGGACCTCACACTTAAAATGGAAATGGCTCTTCTACATAGCCACCCTCAGGAGGGAAAAAGCTTCCAAATATTCAACAGCCACATGCTACTTTTTCTGGTGTGTTAAACCAGAAATAAGATCAAGAGAGACTTAAGAGATTGAGAGAAGTCTTGGGCAAGAAGAGGCATCCCTGCAATATCCCTGCAATATCCCAATTACGCCCATGCAATGATCTGACATTCCCCATTAGCGTGGAATCAAGACTGATCCCTGTGTTTAGGGAAGGAGTGGTAGGTCAAACACTTCCCCACACAGGAAAGCAACAGTAAGGAATGACCACATCATGTGGGAGCTGTCTCGGATCTTTAAAAACCAAACCTAGCATTCAGCCCTTAGTCAGCATCAAACTTGACTCAAATTCTGAAGAAAAGGCCAGTCATATTTAGCTTCAAATCAGGTTATTGCTATCTTATATTAAAATTTGCTTTAAAAAAAAAGTGTCCCAGCAAGACATTCTGAGAATATTTTAAGTACAAAAAAATTTAAAACATTTCAAAACAACACTCACAGTTTAATGATACCTATTAAAAGTCTTCCATGTAGTTTGTTAAGAACTAATCCCGAGCTAAAAAAATCACATCATTAGCAGCACTGTATAAAGTATTTCCATAACAACAGCCTGTACACTGACCTCACTAAATTCTAAGCAAGCCAGTGTTTCCTCCTGCAGGAAAAGACAGGTGACTTGTTAAAATAAAATCGTTAGGTTGCAGTGCAATTTTCTAGGAAGAGTTCAAAGTACACCATCATTTAAAGAAAGGGCAGCAGGTTTAAGCTACAACACAAGTTTCAGGTCTTTTCTGCCAGAAGCAAGGAAAGGGGCATTCCTTAAAATAAATCCACTGAATTTTGGAGACAGACCTCTGGGTTTGCCCTTTTAAATGAGCACTTAAGTGATCAGTTACAGTTCAAGACTGTCAGGGATCCTCTCCTGCTCCACAGCAGGGAACTCCAGGAGGCACAGGGAAACAGAGGCCACAGCATCTTTTGAGTATGCCTTTTCTTTCTGTTTTTCACAGGCCACCAGCTTCTGCTGATGTTCCATCAAGGAACAACACCAATTCCTTGAAAAAGGCTTTTAGCACAGGAGGAATTCAACTGCAGTACACACTGTGAACAGAGACACCCAAGCTGTTCAATGCCCACAGTGTATTCCACACCACTTAGTGGTGAGATTATCTTCCCAAATCTACAGACAGGAAGATAAGCATTTCCATACTGATGAGGGGAAGAGCTCAAGGGATCTTACTCACAGCCTGGGCTGGGGCTGAGGGCAGGAGTCCGTGCCCATCCTGCTCCCAAACCACAGGGACAACTTCCCAGGAAACCACAGGGAAAACTTCCAGCCCTGCTCTGCTCCAGGCTGCCACTGCTCTCTCCCTGGCACCAGCCTTACCTGTTCAGAGGCCTTTCCTCCTGGGACCCATCTTGAGTTACAGCCTTGCTCCTACTTGTCCTGTCCTCTCTCTCCAGTTCCACCCCGTATGGAACTCCTTGATTCGTGTCTCCTGGTTTAATTCACTAATCTGGAGAAGGAAAGAAACCAAACTAAAGCAGTTTCTTTCCCAGGCTAGTGAGTTTAAAGGGGCTGCTAAGGATGTTAGGAGCACCCCAGTAAATGTGAGAGAGCCAAGGTGGGAGCAGGCTGGGGCTCACCAGCCAGCAGGGCAGTCCAGCTGCCTGTGGAACTGCAGGCCACCTTGGGACAGAGCACACCGAACACTAAAAATAAGCTGGACACTTTATATCCATCTTGAATGTAAAGAATCTTTCCAAAACTCCTCAGGAGTTTTACCCTTGCAATCATTGAACTCGAGCTTGTTTCCAAACTGAAGCACGTTTCACACTCTGCCTTCCCTTCCCCCTCCAATTTAAGGTACCACAACATTTTAACCGAGCACCAAACGAGGAATTTGGTAAATGAATTATCTTAAACTACCAAATTATTCTGCAGATTGCTGTAATTACACTGGTCATATCTGTTGTTTTTACAACCACCACCTGCCCCTGCCCCACCACACAATCATCAAGACACCTTTGGACTTCTCAAAGGTGGATCATTTTATACATTACCAAACAAGACAACACCAGAGAATGCACATTTAAAAATACCATTTATAAAAACAGAAATTTATTGCAAATTAAAAAAATAAAAAACCAAAAGGAACCTAAGTGAGATTAGGTTTCTTGATAAAAATTATTCACACAGCGTTCATGTTGTGATTTTTTATTTTATTTTGAAATGAAACCATTGTACATTGTACAAACCATAACTACCGATGGAATAAATAAGTGAAAAATTATACTGCTGTACAACACACACACACAAATCATAAGATGGAAAACGATTAGGTATTGAAGAAAACAAAATTCTTTACACCTTCTAACAGGCCCTTAGAGATAAAGAACATTCCAAAACATGACAATGCTTATGTATGAAGATAGCCACCCAAAACCGATATTTTATACTGCCTTGTTGATTTTATTTTTTGTTGTTGTTTTGTAAGTGCCAGCACTTTTTGGAATGTTTAACAACTACTTTCCCAAGCATAAAAATTCCAAGGAATAGTTCTGCTATAAAATGTTTGGCTGAGTAAATCGATTATCCGGAAGGCCTTCCCACGTGTTCCACAAACTCAGCTAAATTACTTGCTTGCTTCTAGTTTCTTTTTTTTTTTACATATTTTTTGTTATTTTTTTTATTTATTTATTTGTAACTGAAGCTCCAACATTCAGCATTGTAGCAAGGAAGCACTTCTTGATATTTGCACTATTTCTAAAACATCAGCTGTATGAGAACTTTCAGTCATCTTGAAAAAAATTACATCTCTCCTCCTGCTCCACCTCTCAATGCTTTCAATAAACCCTTTTACAGTGAGTTCATAAAACAAGTTTTGGGTAGAGATAGGTCCAAGCCAAAAAAAAGCTGGATTTAGATCTGGTTTCAAACCTCAGTGGATCTGAATTCCATGTTCTGGTTTGGTCCCATCTGTACTTTCTGGCATTAAAATGTGTTCAATCACATCCATTGGCCCATAAATGTTATCAGGCACTTCAAAAAAAGACTAATAACAGTCTTATACACTATTTTGGATTTCTTCATACCAGATAATGTCAAAGTCTCTTCCCTCAGAGACTGACAATAACAGGTCTAAGGAACCCAAATCTATCTGCTTGTTCAGTTGTCTGTTGTCACAAGAATCTCTGGTTAAAATAAAAGATCTGAATGCATTCTGTAGAAGCTGTAAATAAAGGATTTCTACCTCAGAAATAAAGCCTCTAGGAAGATGGTTATGATGCCTTGTCTCGTTAGCCACAGAACAATGAACAGTTCTGAGCAGAAGCCACAGGAGAGAAAAGGAAGTTTATAATTAAACCTGGTTGATGTCAATAATGCCAATAAATGTTTCTATCTAATGAAAAATTTGAGGTATTTTTAGTGCTATTTATATATTTTATTTCTTCCTAAAGTACAGGAATTAGTTCCTAAATGAAAAGTCTATTTACTCCCTTGGATACGTCTACAAAATGAAAATTAAAAACTTGCTGCGATGCACCTGAAGAGAGGGATTAGTAAACACGACTACTTGTCCAAGGTGGCATCAATTTGTTTTGTTTTAGCATTAAGAATAATGAAAAGTTAGTAAATCAAAAATATTTAAAAGTTTGAATCCTTCTAGATTTGCCCATTTAATATATCAATAGAACTTCTCACAAAATATCACTTAAATCTGAATGTAATATACATACAAATCAATCATCATGGACCAGTTATCCACATTTTAGGCATACACACAATTCAAGAGAGAATTCTACCGTTTCATTGCATATATTGTGCAAATTCAGGTTTTGGCTCCTCATTTCCTTATTTTCAGAATGTTAATGGACTTCATGATCAGACCAGAAATCCCAAAATCTTATTAGGGAGCACGCTGTTTTCATGAATGATTTGCAATCAAATTTTATTCAGTTAAAATCCAAAATGTTTTATTTCAACATAAAGGAAAAGTTGAGTGTCATAGGTTATTTGGGGTTCAATCCTACAAACATCTTATGGAAGGTCAGTATTGGCTCCCCACTCCTCCCTCCCCTTTTCCCTCCCCCCAGTTCCTCATTATTTTTCCTAATAAAGTGGTAATTGCAAACGTAATGCAGTAGTCTAAGTGCAAGCCATTTTCACTGTTGGAGAATTCAGACCTATATAAGCTTCACAAACCTAATTTATGAAAAAACCTTATCAACTGGAAGCAACTTCTTTTTTATTTTATTTTTTTTTTCATCTAAAAAAGTATTTACAGTTTTTCAGCTTACAAACTACGCTCAACCATTTCCAGAGCTGTGAGATCTTATTTGAAATTGCAAATTCCATCTCCCACAGCAGGAGAAGACAGAGCAAGGGCCCGAGCCAGCAGCACGGATGGACACGTGGATGGATGTGTGTGCATGGAAGTGGGAGATCAGGGCTTATTCCCTGGAAGTACAAATACCACTGGAAGACCAGACCCTCGTGACCTGATGCAGATGGTTCCACACTTCTGCTTGCCAGGAATTTGAGGGGAGCTGCACCTACCTTGTGCCTTTCCATTAGTTCAGTTAGCATAAGCACACTTCAACGTTAATTGGAAGAGAAGGAACATTCCTAACTGCAGTTAGGAACTGGACTATGGAAACAACAAGGCTTATTTACAAGACTTGCTGAAAGAGAATAAGGAACCCCCCCCCCCACAATACAGTATTTTCCTGGAACATAGAAGTAAACATCTCATAATGAAACAGTACAATGAAATCCAGTTCAGTGAAAACATGATATCAAAAAAGACCAATTGAAAATAAACTCACTGTGCATCAATCCCTTTGATCCTATTTATGTACATAGTGGAACTTTCCTGTAAAGCAAGTTGTACCCAGTACAGAGATCTGGACCTAATACTAAGTATTTTAAGTGCCTGTGTTAGAATATCTATTCAGATCTGGACTATAAATGGTAAACATATCATGTTAACTTCTGATGAAGTTAAGTATTTAGAAGACCAAATTTACAGTTGCGAATGCCATGCATTCAATAAAAGATCTCCACTATAGCTGCTAAAATAAAATATCAAGCTCCTTTTTCTCCTTGGACTCCAAGAGTGAAAATGGCTTCCTGATTTGTAGTTGTTTAAAAATTTAAGCACCAGGGATTTAAAACTTAAAAATGAAACAAAATACCCAAACAAAAAAAGAAAAAAAAAAGCCTTACTACATGGCATTATGCAAACATAGGCCACTTTGCAAAGGAGACAGCTGCAAAACAACTTTTAAAAGTTAGCACTGTTTTCAGAACACAAGGCACAAAACAAAAGCAGACATCACGCCAGAACAATGAACTTCACATGAAAGCTAATACCTGACCTGTACCATCCTTAAATATCTTACAATGTTAAATAGAGAAATGAAAAAAAAAATACAGCAGCAACATAATTGTAATTTTGACTTTAGAAACAGTGCGTAGACCCCTCCTGAGTTGTTTACTCCAACCAATTCAGAGACAGTAACTTAAAAGTTCTCAATGTTTGTTTCACAGGAAAAAGTTTTCAGTGTCTGAGAAGTTAAACCTTTGTTAGGCTTTCTTGGATTTTTGCTTGGTAACTTGAAAAGTTAGGAGTTCTGTCCTCATCCAAGAGAAGATGCTTAAGTAAGGTTGTTCTATAATTAAGCCCATTGATGTACCTTACATAAAAACTGACCAGAAAAATCTATAGTCTAAATCTCTTCAACATTTTGTTGGGAAGCCTCTACTTTCATCTTTTTAGAAGGTGGCACTCCTTCAGAGTCCTTAATGAGGGGGAAAAGAAAAACAGCCACGTTATCATTGCACTGAAGTTCAGGCACCACAAACATCAAACAAACAATTCCCCAGCGTGTGATGTGTCCCAGACAAAGCATCCCTGGATGCCACAACATGTCCCAGTGCTGCCTGAAATCACTCCTCTACTCACATCTTACCTCAGCAGCTTTGCACTTGTCATCTACAAGGAGCAAAATCCTATTTCCAGGCTAAGCCCCACAGTGAATATTCCAAGGAACAGCCTCGATGGAGGCTGCAGTGAAACTGAGCACCCACAGGAAAAGCAGGAGGAGCAGGGCTCTGCCTGAGGATCTGCACTTGTCCTGCCCTCAGAAGGGCACAGCTGCAAGGATCATTTCTTCCTCCCACCCACCCAGAATTTTTCAGTGTTTCAGTGAGTAAACAAACACCCAAACATCCACAAATTAACTCTCCTAACTGCCATAAACATTTACCTTTATAGAAGGTGTTCTACTTCTGAATGGTCCTCAAAGGGTCCAGTAGGTTTGTTCCAAGCAATTTATTAATGCAAAATGTTAATATTCACTTAAAAACATGGTCTGGTTTAAGAAACCAAGAAATCCATCAGACCAATCTGGTTTTACTGTTCCAATTCTGTGAGATTCAAGCAGCCAGTCACCTGGACCACAAAACCAGGTACAGGCACATTTAATACTCTACAGCTGCTTTACTAAAGGTCCTCACTTTGCAAATTAATGGAAATACACAGCTGTCCTCCTTATATTTGCTTTTAACTAAAAATAAACTTTTCCAAGATCCATGCAACTGGACTATTGCATTTAAAGTTACCTGAGAGTTTTTAGATGCCTCTGTAATTAAATCATTTTCTCCAGAGGACTGAATTTCTGCTTTCTCTGAACTATTCATGGAATTTTCCATTGAAGACTGTGAATTCTGTTCATCAGAGGTATCTGAAATGGCAAGAAATAATTTTAGGCAAACAAATGAAAGCTTTCAGCAGGAGCTTTGCAGGATGTCTTCCCATCAGCAACATCCCCAGCACAACCATTTCACCCACACTGTAACCACTAATAAAAATACACAAATAAGTGTATGAATATGATGAATTAAGCTCAAACTCCAGGATCACAACCCAGCTGCTGCCTGAGTTTTTCCTTCCTGCTGCTGGAGCACAGACCCTGGGATCAGACCCTAGAGGGAGCCAAGCTCCTGCACAGCCTCAAAAATGAGGTCTGAGCCCTCAGCAAACCAGTCTGGACTGCAAGGGAACTCCTTCAAACCAGAAGCAAAAGGCTGAAGTCTTACAAATAATGGATCTAAAAACTGTGGCTAAGCAGAGAGAATAAAGTTACCTGAATCAAAATTCAGCCATATATTTTAAATCCTTTTTTTTTTTTCTTTCTTTTTAATTCTGGTGGACAGGTGTGAAGAATTCCTCAAACCTATTACAGCTGTTACTTGCTTCCAGCTTTCACTGGGTTTTGGTTTGTTTCGGGGGTTTTTTGTTGTTTGTTTGTTTTTAAAATCCTTCCCTCTCTCAAAACAAGACTTACAGAAGATTCAAGGTTAAAGCACACATTTCTTTAAATAGGGGACAGGGGCATGTAAAATGTGTTTCTAGATTCCTGACCCAAAGATTTTATGAATTTATTCCATATTAAGAGAAATGCAAGATCAAACAAAATTTTTGGACAGTTTTGGTTAATGAAGATGCCATAACCAGTGAGTAATGGGTATTTTTGTGTACTGTATAAAAAGCATCACAAGCATTTCTGAATTCCAGACAAAGTGATGCTCATCATGAGCATCTCAAAGATCACATTCAGTGAACTCGGGCAGAATCCTTTTCCTGTCCGTGTCTCACCACAAAAGCATCTTCATGCTGATACAGAAACAAGTCCCAAGGGTCCAAAGAAATCTGAGTTTTGATTTTTGCTGTGTATGTCTCAGCCCCCACTGAGCTGAGGAGCACTTGGCCATGTTCCCATCTCCCTGTGACAAATCCAGCCCCAGCCCATCACTGCTGCTCTTTTCCAGCTGCTCCTGATGGAACACTCAGCCTGCTGCTGCCCTTTGGCCAAGGGGATCCCTTCCTGAAACCACCAAGCCTCAAACTATTCCAGTGCCTGCAGGACTTGTTCACACAGCAGAATGCTTTAATCCACCTGTTTTATTTCATTCCTCATTAAGCATTTCTGACCACACAAAGTGTCTTAGAGGAACCTCCCTCATTTCAGTGGAGTAACATGAGACAGGCAAGGTCATTAACCCTGTCCAGCTGAATAATGTCCCAACTGCAGGGCTCTGACTGATCACAACAAGGTAGATAAATGTTTAATAAATTGTTTAACACAGCATTTAACCAACTGAAAACACCTGCATTAATAACAGGAATTTTTTGCTTTTGTGTCTCCCTTTCATTTTACAATACCTGGCTCTCAATCCAGAGGACTTGGTTTGATTTTCCCTAAACCTAAATTTAACCAGGGGAACTTGCATGCTATGCAACAGCTTCACATAAGCAGGTTCAGATAATATTAAACCAAGGAGTAAATCCTTACTCTTTACTGTGGCCAAATATGCAAGTGGAGGTATTTGCTCTGATTTATTCCAATTTGGTGATAGTTCTGTTGTCAAATTTTAACCCCAGTTAAAAATGACAACACTTAACATATTTGAGCACTCTGGCATTACCAAGATAAAACTTCTAAATTTAAATTGGTCAGTCGAGCTACTGATTGAAGAACTAAATCAGGAGAGCATAATTTAATTGCTTTGGTATGGGAAGAATTCTGCAACCAAATCATTAGAATGGTGTTAAGGACATCTTTTATCTGTTATAATAGGACAAAGAAAGTTATCTTCCCAAGAATATAAATACAGAGCATGTTTCAATTACCCAAAATACCATTTAAAGAGTGAGGGTCAGAACAATCCCTTAACCCACATGTATTTTTAATCTGTCCACAACTGCAATAGAATCTTGTAATGCTTTCAGAAAATTAGGACAGAACTCAGAGCTAACTTCTGAATAAGTAGCAAGCAGGATTAAGAGAAAAGAAAGCTTGCATTATAGTTTACAAAATGTAAAAAGTAATTTCAAAGTATCTCACCTCTATTTTACTGTCACACTAGGGCATCAACTTCCAGAGATCCACACAAACTAATACCTTCCAGGACTTGTGTGATTACATGGTAGCAGCCATTTCAAAGATGATTTTAAATTATTTATTCTTTCAAGACTGAGATTTGAGAACAATAAACCAGTATTTTGTTTGTTTCTCCCTGAAAAGACCCCTGAATGTCAGTGTGACCTTTCCAGCTGTATGAAAGATCACCAGCAGGTCAGAGAAATTATGGCCCATTTTCACATAAATGCCGAAAATTCAGAAACCATCTCTTTCAAATTATTATTTTCCAGTTCTTAAAGCGGATAAGCAAACAAATAACACACTAAAGGATAACTTTTTTTGTTTGGCTTTCAAATGGCCCTCCCAGCTCACCTTCTGAACCAGGCTGCTCCTTTGCCTCTGCCTGAGTTTCGTCAGACTTGACTTCAGTGCCGTCGGCTTGTGTTGCCAAGTTCTGCTCTGGGGCTGGGCTGGAATTGCTGCTGTTTTCCTGTTTGATTGGAGAAGCATCAGCTATTGAACTCTGGTTGCTATTGTCATCTGTGAACAGAAGAGTGGAAACCAACCCAGTTTGATCTGACAGGATACAAAGCACACCTGAATGCTTCCACATTATTCCCTGATAACACATGATATAATTTAGCTCATTAGGGATCAAGTTCAATCATTTAGACTCACACTACACACCCAACTTCTTTCCACACCAGCCTACAGAGTTTCCAAGCAGCTACTAAAAATCTGATTCTAATTTTATATCTTAAACCAAAGAGTGTTTTACTCAGATCTGATGCAAAAGACCCCAGAATTTTGTAATATGAGTAAAGCAGATCAACCAAAGTGGCAGTCTCACATAACACAGGGCTGAGCAAGTTCAGGCTGCACATTTCCAAATACCCAACACTCCAATGTTCAGATAAGCAGATATTTTTTAATTGACTCCTGAAGGTCAAAAATAAACCAACCCAAAACCCCTTCAAGGTGCAATGTAACATCCAATCCCAATATCAACAGTTTTTATAATTGTCCAGAATATTCTCTAGCCCTCAAAGGCTTGGATCCCAGTAATTCTCTGCAGCACAGATCTGTAGTGAACAGGAAATATTCTGCCTGTGACAGTGGTTTAAGTACTCAGCTATTATTTTACACATAGCACTGGGGTCCAACTTCCTTTAAACCAGACTAACATCCCTGGATAACCAAGAGGGAAGTTCCTGCTCCCTAAAGAAAACTCACCCTGCAAAATATTATGAATTAAATTAGTAGAATACAAGTCAATCCACCTCCCTCTGCATCTCTACAACCATTACATCCAAAGGACTTCAGGAACACAGAGCTGCTGCTGGGATCACCTCTCTCCAGAGCAGCCTGAAGTCAATTCAGATTAAATTTATTACAAAATTGTACAATGTGAAATTGTACAGTTAAAAACACAGGTGATAAGTGATAAAAAAATCAAGTAGTACATTCACCTCATGGATGGGAGAATCAAGACTTTAAAAAATTAAATTATCTGACCAAGGCAAAAGTTAAAAGGTTTGAAATAGATGAAAAATTAATCCAGACCTGCAAAACCCCTGCTCATCCTTTAACTGCAAGACCTCACTTGCTGTCAGCACTGCAAAAAGCAACCATGAGGCAGCACAAATGCAAATAAAACTGAAATTAAAAATTTACACCCCACTAAAAAGTGATCCTCTCTTATCAGCTCTAACAGTGCTGCATTCTCAGCCATAATTGTTACCCAAACACCCAGAAGGTAAAAAGCTGAAGCAGAGCTGAGCTGTGCAAGCTGCTCTGTAATAAACATCAGGCTAACACTCAAAAGTAGCATTTTTTAAAAATTAAAGTGAAATAAAATTGACCTCATAGTGCCTAACTGGCAAACAAAAAATGTTTTCTTGAGCAGTTAATTTCTTCAAGCTGCAGCAGAAGGAAGGCAGCACAGAACCAGAGCTTGCTTTCTTGGCTCTTGCAGAATTCTCTTGACCTTAATCAGTAAGAGAGTTAATAAGTACAAAACCTGCCTAAATTAGAGTAGGTCCCACTAAGCCTTTGGGGGATTTTTGGTTCTTCAAGCAGCAAACTGTTGAGGTATTACTGCACCTGAGTGCAGTGCTTAGAGTGGTAGATATTTCTAATTTTATTTTCACATTTAACTCCACTAACAAGTTTTTTCCCTTACACTCATATCCCATATATAAACAACTGTAAGTACATCCACAGAAGAGAAGTCCAAGGTACCAAGTGAGTATCTGATGGTGTTTTCCATTTTGATCCAAGGTACCAACTGAGTATCTGATGGTGTTTTCCATTTTGATTCAAGTCCATCCATCAGAGCAGTGGAGGATCTGAGGCTCTTGGTTTACACTTTCCCAGCAGTGTAAGAGGGGAACTGGGTGTGACCTTCTCCCACTCACCATGCATGTCCATCATCCCTGGGGAGGAGCTGTTCTCTGGAGTGGTCACTTCAGAGCCACACTTTTCATCTTTGCCCTTTTTCTTATTCTTATTTTTCTGAAAAACAAAAGGCACCACACACACATGAGACCATGGCCATGCAGAGAAATCCACACTGCTGTGTAAAACCCTCCCCACTGAGCACCTCTGTAAGAACAGCTCACAACCCCAACTAAAACCTCCTCCTCCTCCACAACTAATGCTGTTTCTTCATTTAAAAAAACTGAAAGATGGATTAAGAAAAATGAGATTGACCCAAAGCACAGAGCACAAGCCCTGCATGAGCTGTGGGTCCCAACCTGCTCCCACATGCAAACAAAGAAGGGACCATGGCATCCATGACAGGGAATCTGTGCCAGCCCAGGGACCATGGCATCCATCCCTGGGAATCTGTGCTGCCCAGGGACCATGGCATCCATCCCTGGGAATCTGTGCTGCCCAGGGACCATGGCATCCATGACAGGGAATCTGTGCCAGCCCAGGGACCATGGCATCCATGACAGGGAATCTGCCTGCTCAGGGACCATGGCATCCATCCCTGGGAATCTGTGCTGCCCAGGGACCATGGCATCCATGACAGGGAATCTGTGCCAGCCCAGGGACCATGGCATCCATCCCTGGGAATCTGTGCCTGCTCAGGGACCATGGCATCCATGACAGGGAATCTGTGCCAGCCCAGGGACCATGGCATCCATGACAGGGAATCTGCCTGCTCAGGGACCATGGCATCCATGACAGGGAATCTGTGCTGCCCAGGGACCATGGCATCCATCCCTGGGAATCTGTGCTGCCCAGGGACCATGGCATCCATGACAGGGAATCTGCCTGCTCAGGGACCATGGCATCCATGACAGGGAATCTGTGCTGCCCAGGGACCATGGCATCCATCCCCGGGAATCTGTGCTGCTCAGGGATGCAGCATTTGCAATTAGGAGGTGATGTAATCAGACTCACAGGAAAAAGAAGCAGCTGCACTGCTTGTGGAGATCCTGCCTGCTGAGGAGACAATTCAGAGCCTGACTCCAGGAAGAATGCTCTGAGCCCACCCTTTTGGACAGACACTGTCCTCCAACGAGGGAAGGAACTGAACCACAATCAAACACTGTCTAAGACTGCAGAAGAAATTCAACAAGTGACATCTGGAGGGACTTTTCTCTCTATTTTAATTATTAAGCTTATTTCTAAACTGCATTTTTACTTAGAGAAGCCAGATTTTACTTGCTGATGCATGAAACAGAGGTGAGAGCACATGGAATTCTTTACCTCTGCAAAATGAAAGGTCAGAGGGGTCATGATCTCTCTCAGGTTTGGTTTTGTTGCTTTTTAAAGGTAAAAAGGATATTTTTGCCACAAAAGAAACACTGAGTGTGACTGTGAGCCATTTAAGCTGACAGGTGTTTTTTAAAGAGGTTTAACCATCAGAGTGGTGAGGTCCCAGAACAGCCTTCCACAAGCAGGAGGAGGAAGAGCCAAGCTAACTGAAGTGCAGAGAAATGTCCAAGTGTCTAAGGAGCAGTATGTGACGGGGGGGGAAGTAATTTAATTTCTGTTCACCAAAATCAAAGACAACTTCCACTTGAAATAAGGGAAGGCACCACTCTCCTATTTTAGTGAAAAGCAAATATACTGTCTGGTCCTTCAGAATGGATGAAATTAGAGATAAAAAGATGTCCACAACAAAATTTAATAGACAAAATTATCCCTACCTAGTACTTATATACCAGGTAGGGATAATTTATGTAATTAAATTATATTTATATAAAATATACATGCTTGTGTGATTTGTGAGAACTTTCAGAGCAGCAGGACAGAAACCTTGCCAACACCAAGCCTGAAACACCTGCAGCTGCACAACAGGCTCTACTTGAAATAAAAAGAACGTGACCATAGGACACCAGTGTAACTGGTCCTTAACAAGTGTCCCAATTTCTGCAAATCTGGAGCCTCAACCTAGAGATGATGGCTTAGAAAACACAATTAAACTCTGCACATGGAAACCATTATATAAACTCATTCTTCATAATAGAGAACCTGACTTTGGGTAGCAGTGACCTTGAAAATTCCTCCAGAAGCTCACTTAGAAATTCTGCTTCCAAGTCCCCCAGCACCCATCCTGCAGGCACAGCTGAACAGCAGGAAAAGTGCCAGAAGCCCTGATCCTAAATATCCTAAACCCTGCACTCCCTCTCACACAGACAGCACAATTTCCCCCCACTATATACTATAAATAATAAAATCAAGACCAAACATTAGACAACCAGAAAGAATGGACAGGTTTCCCAATTCCCAAGGGGGAACTTCAGAGAGATGCTGCCCAAGCACTGGAAGAACCCCTGAGGTTTACCACAACTCTGACAGTCCCTGAAATCTGTGGGACAACCAAAGCACAGAAAGAAACAAACTCATTTAAAGCAATCCTAATAAAAAAAAATTGGTCTTAAATTTGGAGTCTGAGTAAGACAAGGTCATGACAGTGTCTTGTCTGAAACACCACCATTTTACACATCTATTAATACAGAAGTTTTCTTCCAAATAGGTCTTCACTCATATTTCAGGTAAAGTAAAAGCACATGACAGCCCAAGGAAAGAGTACCAAAGTTAGGATGTGTTTTCTGTTGTGTCATTAATTTACTGTGTTATCCTGGGTTAGTGTTCTCTCTATCTCAATATTACAATTTATATGATGAGAGTAGCAATCATTTTAAAAACCAATTTGTAAGTCCTATCAACTTTGATTTTTACCCTTCTTTTTACACCACACAAACAGTGCACACAACATAAACAGGATGCACAGACAGAACATTTATCAAGAGAAAACACACAGGACAACAGAAGCATTGCTGCTGTATTCCTTGGCTGGACATGATAATAGAAGTGATCCCAGCTCCACAGGATATTCCTACACTCATGTCAAATGTTTTCCACCTGGTTTTGAGCAGAACAGCATTGATGCACACATAGAATATGTACTCTGCCCTGTTCCAAACCAGCTGCTTTCTTTAAATCACCAGCCACAAAGGGGGGAAAAATAATCCATGCCATAACTCTCCCTCCCTGCCTCCCAGTTAGTCAGAGAAGGGTTTCAAACTAAAGGTTTCAAACTGAGTTTCAGCTGCATGTTTAAGTTATCTGAGAACTGATCCCAGCTGACTCCAGTGCCACACACTCACCCATGCACATCACTTGCTGTAGAGACCAACATCCCCCTGGAGCCTGCAAGACCCACACCAGTCTCAGCTTAAAGGCTCAGTGAAAATCAAAGAGCATTTCTTTTGACTTTGCCTAAACAGGAGCATCTACATCTGGAAAAGGCAAGATACTGCAGGATACTTACATCATCCACTTTAGGCTCTGTTACTGGTACCCATTTGTAAATCCTTAGGGATGTGTCGCCAACTGTCACCCACTTCTTCTCCCTACAAAATTACAATGCAGGAGGAGTTACACTTCAGATTCAGAAGAGAGTGATCTCCTATTGTAAGTTGTCAAGAATTTAAACAGGCTATTAAGTAGGATGATCTCTATTACATCGTCTTTAGCACTGCATTGTGCAAATTGTTCTTTGCATTTCACAACTTGCTAGAGCACTGCTAACCTCCAGATTTCTCAGGGCTCTTACTTGACTGGGTGAGTAACTGCAGTAGCAGTAATAAGATCTGGATTAAAGATAAAGTTAAGAAGAACAGCAATTGAAAATGCAGATTTAATGCCTACAGTTTTCACTTAAGTTTCTAGACAGCAGAAGAGGGTTTAGATAGACCAGTGTATTTTAATTATCATGAAGCTGTTTAATGGGATTAGAAATCTAGATGCATTTTGACCATCTGAGGTTTATTTGGGGGGCAGAAATTTGCTGCTGGCAATTTAATGCTCACTCCACACCCCTGACAGACAGACAGCTCTGCCATTCCAGAGCCTCACAGGGAGCCATCAGTGCCGTGGTGCAGAATGAGAGCCCAGCTCTGGGGAAAAGCAGAGGGGGGAAGGCACAGCCTGGGCTGCTCTGTGCACACCCTGCCAGCCCCAGGGGTGACAAAAGGGGAAGGAAATGTGGCTGCAGGGTGGCTCTGCCTCGGGGCTCCCAGGGCTGGGCTGGACAGGGATGCTGGGCTGAGGGATGCACTCCTTGAGCTCTGCACATCAGGGCTTTACAGAAGGTCCACAATGCCAGAGAAATTTCATCACGTTTCTGGGATCAGTTTTCAGGTCACAGATTACCACTGCTGGTTCCTGGGTTTGCAATGCAGCTCTGCAAATGGATCCATTAAAAGTTAACAACAAAGACCGATTCCATTAAATATTCAGGAACATCTGAAATTAATTTGGCATGAGATCTCAGGCTTTTTTTTTTTTCCCCATAAACATTTAAATAATAGATTTGGGATCCAGTTATAGATTAAAAAAATTAAAAATGTTCTTTGCAGGATGGGAGAAGCTGGATATCACTCCAAATATATATATTTACATATATGTGATAGCTCCATTTTTAGAAAGGGCCTCCAGAATCAAAAGCAGCCCCACTGTACAAATGTCACAAACATCCTCCTCACTATTTGTTTTAGCTACCAAAGCCAATCTTATATTTTTCCTTTAGAAGAGGCATTTTCTCGTTTAATTAAGAACAAAAGCAAAGCTAAACTGTATATGTCTATTTGATATATTTTGGCTCTGTCCATAATGACATTTTAATTAAAGTCCAAAACTATTTCAAATTCATTTCTTTCCTACTGCTCTTCACAGAGCAGAGCTCCCCCAATGTGTTTAGACACAGCCATTTGGGTACACTAGGTGGCTAAAGTATGTCAAAATCCAATTTCACTCTAATTTGGAGGTCTACATGCGATAAAAATGACAGTGGAGATGAGGGCATGTCAATAATGAGAGCATACTTAATTGTGAAGAGATGATCATGATATAATTTGGGGTTTTTTAAGGATACAAGGCAAGCTAGATTTATTTCTACTTAAGAAAACCTTTGAAATTATGGAAATAAAACCAACTGGGGTTTTGTTTTGGGTGTGGGGAGAGGTGAATAAATGCTTTTTTTTAAAAATCAAGATTTTAGTCTTTTCCTACAGCAAAATATTACTTAGAGATGCTGCACTGGAAAACCAAAAGTTCAAGATACCTGTTAGCATCTCAAAGCAGCCTCACACAGCATCTTCACTGGACAGACTGTAGAACACAGGAGGAAACCTATATTAGTAACTTTTTCCTTCTAGTATTAAAGTTAGCCCTGACATTTTAACTCTTCTGAGCTTCTTACCACTTTAAGTTTTGATAACCCTCAGCTCTAGGGATTTTTTAACTGATTTCAATACACAGTAATTCAGACAACAACGGGAATAAGAATATTTTGTGATGGAAGTACACCAACATCCCAGTCCTGCAAACCTATGGCTAAAAAGAAAACCCAACATCACAGTGCTATTATGCAAATATTTTTACTTGTGTAAGTATTTACAGTATTGACAGTTTAAGACCACGAAAGTATTAACAAGAAAAAAAAGAAGACAACCTCCCCTGAAACTTAATAAAAGCATTGGCAGCACAAACACAAATTTGTTAACAAAGAAACGCAATGACTTTCAGACATTCAAGATCAACAGGGTAAAATCATTTCAAGATTTATGACATTTATTGCAAATTAAGCTTAGAATATTATCTGTAATACTTACTGCCTTACCATTTCAAAACAAAACCCAAAATCCAAACAAGCAAACAAAAACCCCAAACCCACTTCTACCCTGAACAGTCACTTTTTATTCTTTTGTGCAGAGACACCATCCCAAGCTGCTGATCAGGGATTTTCACTCAGTGAGAACTGACAATTTACTGCTGCTGCCCAGGGCAGAGAGTTTGGGAAATGCTGCACAAATCATAGAGGATCCTCACTGGCCCAGTGCTGGAATAGGAATGAGGAACTCATGAACTCTTGTGCTCATTCTGTTGTGAAACCTTAAATAGTTTCTTCACCTGTTTTCCTGTCTGCTGCACCCACCCACCCCGAGGTCCTGACCAGAATTCCACTCCCATCACTCAATTCCACCTTTGATAAGTGATGACTGAGCAATATCTGTAATTGCACCATCCCTGTTATTCTCTGTAGGTTGGTCTCTGTGCTGACTGTTGGATTGGAAAAGATGGCTAATGGAACACCATCAGCCTGACACTTTATCAGGCTGAAAATGTGGCAATTATCAACTTTACTTGTCCATGTCTAGCTGATAAACTCCACAGTTTTACAGAAAAACCCATTTTGCTTGTTTTCAAAGCTCTCCTGTTTCTCCATGAATGACTCAGGAGTAACAACAGAAAATTAAATATATACAATAATATTTTTTCTTTTAATCTTCCACACTGAGAAGTATCTTCAATACTTTTAGTTACAGTAAATTCAGAAACTAATCAGTGCAACAGAAACAAACCCTTACATTTTTCTGAAATTTTGTAAAGACATTTTTAAATTCTAAACTATATCTGCACAGCATTTAAAGGACAGCCAAGGGTACAAAGGGTAACCATTAGTATCAACACTTCTTCAGTGCTTAAGCCTGAGGCATACTAATATCTCAGAACTTACATCATTATATACCCAATTCCCCATGCTAAATAACCCAAGACTCCCAAATATATTTATACTTTGTTTAATAACACTAAAGCTCCACAGATGAACATCAGATTCCACGTGTAAAAGTAATATATGGGTGAGCAAACACAACAGTGTATATTACACTTATACAGAAAGTGTCAAGGCAGCTTCTGCAGCAGCAGTGAGTGCCAGAAACATTTGATGGCAGAGACACAGAAAGCCTTTGCTGCCAATATATCACTCAAGGAAAGGCTTTCCCACTTGTCTGGCCTTTTCCCACGACTACCATTCATCACAGTGAGCTGCATTTACACACGGATTTGCTCCCACATACCCCATCTTCTGCTGGTGATCACGAAGTGACGTCATAATGCTGAATTTATCACATCACACTCACTTGCATTGCAACAGAGTTTGGTGAAAATCACAGAATTATGACCTCCCTGTGGGATCAAGCAAAAGAGAAAGGGGATGGGAAAGAATATGCCATTATTATACACAAAAAGTGCTGTCAGATGCACAAAAACTGATTTTGTGAAGCGTGGGCTTGCTTTTCCGAGCACGCCTACTGCTGAGTAGATGTTTGTCTAGTGACTAACGTGAAGGAGCCCCAGACACACATGGTGTTTACTGAACAGGCTGCAAATCCAATCAAATGCCATGCAGAGAGACTGGACAAGGACATGTGGTCACAGACACCTTTTCTCTGGGGTTATCTAAGTACAGCACATTTGGGGAGTCCCCTGCAATGTGCACATGGCTTAAAGCAAGCCCTGCTTGGTGGCCACAAGCACCTTGCTCACAGCAGAGAGAACCACGGCTCACACGTGCCAAAACTCCACCTTCAGCTCCCACTGAAGTCAAGAGAAATAATTCAAGCAAGGAAAAAGAAAGGGATCATAATTCAAGCATGGTAACAGTGTGTTTGGGCCACTACAGAACTCAATGCATTCCTGCACATACACTGGATATTTTTACTTCAACTGCCACTGCTTGAACTACAGTCCTAGGACAAAACCCACCACAGACAGGCTAAAGCAGGGAGGGGATCTGGGAGTAGCAAACAGCCTTTTTCCAAAGACATCTTGTTAGGGAGTTCTGTGTCATGACTCCTTTTCAGAGCAAAAGCCTATTTGAAGAAGGAGGCATGAGCAGCAAAACCTGCAGAAACTCAATCTCAGAGCATTACACACCACACAAAAGCATTTTAGCAAGTCTGAATGGAGACAGTGAACAGAAAAGCTACAGCAGCACAGCCCAGAAATCCTAAATAGCCACAGCCCAGGATTCCAGCCAATGGCCCAGGTAAAACAACCTGTGGGGACTTTTCCCCTCAGCTTTCTCCAGGTACTTTCACCTGTTGTCCAGGTTCACCTCTTCTTCCTGAGGTGTTATCACCTGTCAGATCAGGGCTTTGATGGATCAGAAAAAGGTCAAAGGACTCCTGAGAAATACTGCAATTCAAAGGGAAGGCAGCACAGTGGGATTTCTGATTCCGGGTGCATTCTCTAAAGCCAGGGTTACCTATCCCCACCAGGTATTCCAGACCTCCATGCTTACATGTCTGCACAGCTGCCCCAAAGTCCAGCAGTGCTCTGTACCCATGCAAATTATTTCATTCCCTCCCAAGACATCCTACCACTTATGCTTTCCTCCTGCTCACTCCTTGTCTCTCAGTAGATGCATTTTCCTTCATTTAACAAATCAGACTTTGACACAAACCAAGAGTGCCTTCAGTATTTTTCTAGTGCTGTTGAGGGCACAATAGTTTTTGCCCCTCTCTTCTTGAGAGCCCACTTGGAATCTACATGTACCCATCAACCTTTAAAGACAAAAAAAAATCCTGTACCATTTATCGAGACAAAATAATCTCAGAGGATTTTTTAAAATAGACTGACAGAAAGTACTGTTAAAGAAAGGTAGAACTGTTCTCTTACTGTGGAAATTTAACATTTGTGCCACACAAACACAAGGCAACCATGTATTCTGTAAGCCACGTGCTGCGTGTTTTCCAAAACAGATGCTCATTCATGAGCATGGCTTAAACAAAGGAGATAAGGTTACAGTAATCTCAAGATAAAAACGTAACAACTTCACTGTTTACTACGAAGTTCCAGCAATAACCAGAAGTGCCACGCGCTCCGTGAACCGACAGGAAAACAGGGGATCTGCATCCAAGTGCTGGCTGTCCAGGAACACTGATTTCCTGAGGAACAGAGTCTGCCCTGATGGAAGCTGCCTTCCAGCAGGCACATTCACAGACGTGGCAGCACAGGGATTTGGGAGCAGCAGGCACAGCAAGGTGCTGCACACCTGCCCAGGTGGATAATGCCTTGGATAAAGCCACCGTCTGCTCAGAGGAGCTCCCCTGCCCATCCCTGGCACACACTGCTCCGAGCACACAAGTCTCACAAAACTCTGTTCTAGGAAATGCTGGACACAAGGTATTTTAATTTTCAGTGGCTGCATTTCCACAGAAGAGCTGTGGATGGCAACAAATTGCTCCTATTATGCAAATGCAACTGCACACTTGGAAATTGCCGATGTGGCTCTTCTGAAGATGCAGGAATTGCCAGTGTGGAAAGTTCAATTGAACAAGCCAAGTCTTCTCAAAACACTGAAACCACAAAACACAGACTCTCTCTAGCTAATTTCCCACTGTATTTGACTGCAGGTGGAGGGGGGTAACCATGAGATTCACCTTCAAATTACGATTCCTTTAAAAATAAGAAAATTGCTTTATGTAAATACTTCCACAAAAAGTTGTATCAATACTTCTGACAATAATCAACAGAAACACTGCATGACTATACAGGAGCCCTCTATAGCCAAGTTGTCTATCGTGAAGGTTAAAATGTAGAGAAATCTATTTATACCATAAGATTTCTGTTTTACAGAAAGAGCCATAGCAACTGGCATGATGGCAGAGAGTCCTTGCCAAGAAAAAAAAAAAATAGGTATTTTGTTGAATGGCCAAGCTTCTGTTTCTACTCCTCTCTGAATTCCACAAACCAGGATTCAAAGGGAGCGTGCTGCGCTCATGAATGAAATACCTACAGCCAGAACAGTCCCACACATCCAAGCACGCTCCGGCTGGAACAAAAGTCCTGTCACAGCGCTGCACATTGTTCTGACCTTCCAAAGCCGGCCCGGCAGTCAGCAAACTGCACTTACAAACAACACCCGAGTAAAGAGAGTTCCTGAAAGCACCCGAGCTGCGGGGCTGGGGCTGCCCCGGCTCCCACACAAAGCCTGGGGTCTCCGCAATGCCCATCCCGTGCCCGGCGCTCCCGGACACCCGGCCCGATCCTTTGTCCGGCTCACCCCAACCCAACACCCTTCGTGTGCTCAAGGCCATTTAAAACTTAACAATCCATTTCACCCTCATACGAACACGTTCAACTCTGTGTTTTGCGTTTTTTTTTTTAACGAAAACAAAGCGTTAGCCGAGGAGGACAATAGAAGTGTCCCCTTGATTTCAAAGCTGCAAACCAGCTGAGTGATGAACAGTAACAATAACGCAAAGGATTTCCCCGTGGATTCCAAATGTTTAAAGAAAAGTATTTTAAGATACGTGCACAGAGACTGCTGAACAGTCTCAGCCAACTTGCTGGAAGAAAGATTCACTCTTGAGTCACACCGGCACCGCGCTTTATGCCATCCCAAATCCCGGACCGACCATGCACACCACGGCGGCGACCGCCGTACTGTATTGTTTAAACACCTCGTGAGGGTTTTTCTAACAAAAGCAAGGAAAAAAAGACAAAAGCAGGGAAATGCCAAAACGCGTTGAAGGCCTAACAAAAGGGACTTATTTCACACGGGGTATAACCTTTAATTTTATGATTTACGAGAGGTTCCAGGGGCAGTTCGCGCTCTCTCCCGGAGCGTCGGTGGGAGACGATCGCGCTCGGGTTCGCTGCGCTTTTACGCGCAAACCCCGGGAACTCCGGAGGTGAAATCAACACACAAACAGGCAACGACAGAAAATAAACTCTCGGGAGCTTCACAGGGGTATTCTTAACATGTTTTCTTTTTTTCCAGAACACTTCTCCGAGCACTATTTCCACCCAGAAGAGCGGGCGGCGGAGCCTCCCCGGGCCCGCTCCACGGGCCCTTTGTAGGGGCCGGCGGCGGGAGGCGCCCGGCCCGACCCTGCCGCCCGCCCATGCCCGAGGCGCCCGGCCCGGGACCCGCGGCGAGGGGCGGCGGGCCGGGGTCCGCGGGGAGCGGCGGGGGGCGGCGGGGAGGGGGCTCGGCCGCACAATGGAGCCGCCTCTCGCCCTCACACGCCGCCGCCGCCTTCATGTGACTCGCCGGAGCGAAATGGCTGCTGGGTGCCGCCGGCTCCCCGCCCCCCGCGGCCGCCGGCGAGCCCCGGACCCGCGCGGGGCCGGCGCGGGGCGCGGGGGGACGCGGGCGCGGGGTCCCGGCGCGGCGCGGCCCGCTCACCATTTGCGCACTTTCTCGATGGCCGCCATCACCCGCTTGATATCATCCTTCGCCCGGCTCCGGGTCTCGGCCCGCACCGACCGGCCCGACATGCTGCTGGGGGGCGGCGGGCTCGGCGGGGAACGCGGCGCTCGGCGCGGCCGGCGGCTCGGTCCGTGTGTCGGGGCGCCCGCCCGCACAATGCCGGGGCTGCGCGGGGCTCGGCACGGCTGCGCTCGGCGGCTCCGCTCGGCTCCGCCCGCCCGCCCGGCGGGGCCCGCGCTCCGCGCACGCGCGGGGCCGGCGGGGAGGGGAGGGGCGGGCGCCGTGAGGGGACGGCGGGTGGCGGGAAGAGCGGCCGGGCCGTGAGGGAGGGGAGCGGGTCTGACCCCCGCGCGGCTGTCGGGGCTGAGGGGACACCGCGGAGCCGCGGGGACAGCGAGCCGCCCCCGGCGGGACCTGCGGAGGAGGTGCCGGGCGGGAAGGAGCCCGCGCGGGGGAGAATCCGGAGGCGGCCGCCGGCCCCGCGCGCGCGGCTCCCGTCGCTGGGTTTCCTCACAAGGCAACGTTCTTTCCCCACTTCCACCGAGCTCAGGCCGTAAGTTACCCCAGAACTAAAAAGTTTGTCCCATTTCAGCTCGCCTCATTCTAAAGGGTCATGAAGAGCTGCCTTCACCCTTAGGGAAAGAGTGGATGTGGCACTTGGTGCTGTGGTTTACTTGGCAGGGTGGTCACCGGTCACGCTCTGGGATCATCTGGACTCGATGATCCCAGAGACCTCCAACCAAATTCATTCTCGTGATTCTGTGAAAAACCAATGCAGTATAGAAGCATCGAGAGCACAGTTTTACATTTTACCACGAAGCAGAATTCAGTCCTCAAATCTAGGGCTTTTAAAAACCTTCAAACACTTTACATAGAGATAATACCTGTTTTTGTACAGGACAGTGACAGACACCCATCCCAACTTTGCACCAGTTGCTGTGACAGACCTTGAACCCAGGAATGGGTAATGAAGTCCCCTGTTTCACACAAAGCATAAATCCATAATTAGCAATTATGGGTTTTCTCCCCAGTGGTTATAAAGTTTCTCAGCTGCTTTAAATAATTCCAGTAATATCCATGGAACTGGGCTGCTTTTGAGCAGTGGAGGCTCAGCTCTGACAGAGATCCATAGAAGTACATGAACATAAAGGCTAAATGAGTTACATGGGAGGTGATGCTCTGCAGGAAATTTGTCACAGACCTGTGAGCTCTGGCGTGGTACTGCTGGACTCCTTCATTAACTTCTCCCTAATGCACACCTTGATGTTCGTGCTAATTGCACAATCACAGATGCTCTGAGTACACAACAGCGATCTCTGTTTAAAAAACATTGCTTCTGAAAGGAACGCTTCTTAAGGGCCTACATTATTATTCAAATTGATGCCGAGGATGATGTAAAGAAGGAAGCTGTTCAACAGCACTTCACTGATCTTTCTACAGCAACTTGTATCAGTCTCATTATGCTGTTTACACACACACAGAGCGATGCCTCCCATTGGTATTACACTGCTAATTGGAATTACTACTTTCAGAAAGAAAAAGTCAGTTTAAAGGCCAAAAGAGAAGCGTGGTTTTAATGTATACCACAGCACTTATTTCTTTACCGAGGTCCATTGGATTTATAACTACAAATCCATTCTAACCTGTCAAAGCATTTATCAATGTATTTAATCAATACAATACTCCTATATTGCTCTTTTGCTGTCAGGTTTCACAAATGAATACTGTCTTAACGTAATGAAAATAGACTGCATCTGGCATAAACCCACCTGAAATGACTTCTGGGAAGGCTCCAGCCAAGGATGGAGTGGCCACCTGCCTCATTCTTTCCAGCCATTCAGTGTTTCCCTATATAGGTGTGAAATTACAGGTTTGTGGCATATGCCAAACTGGGGACTTATTCTAGAGTTTGACTAAAATGCAACTATATCACCTTTACTTTGCAATAAACACAAGCCATAAATTTTGCAGATATTTGAGGAGAGGATCCTGGAAAGTAGGAACAAACAGAAAGTCTAGTGGTAGCTATGATTCTGGGCCTTTGTAGGTCAAAGATTCTTCTTTTTCCTTCTGTTCTTTTTTTTCTGGTTCAGCAATAGGTAAGCCGAGAATGTCTGCAACAAATACCTCTGCTGTAATTTCTGCTGGAATGTCTTCTTCAGTCAAAGCTGCTGCACCTGGAGAGCAGTAGCAACAACACAAGACACACAGAAAAAATGTCACAATTGCTTTCCCGTAAAATTTAGAAGCAGGAATAAGTGAATGAAATGTTTTTAAAGATATACGAAGGGATCACGACAATGTGATGGTTTACTAGCTTGATACTTTATGTGTTTATATCAGGGATTAAATCTGTGTGTCTCACCTGGCAGCAGGTCCCTGCCTCAGAGGAGTCATGGGACAACTTTAACACTCGGTCGATTTGATGTGATTTAGGATCCTGAGAGATCCAGGGATTTCAAAATTCCCTTTGGGAGCAGCACCTTTGCTGCATGGGCCCCATTGCCAGTGACCCTAAACAGATTCTGTTCCAAACTGGTGGGGACTGGGACATGAATTGTACAAAAATGCAGTTCCAATTACAATGGGCAATTAAACTCAGCCACTTGGCTCAAATCAGTGCTATAATTTGCTGTTCCAGGCTGGTGTGGACTGGGACATAAATTGCAGACAAATGTGGTTGTTACCAACAGCTCTGCTACAATGGGCACTGTGGCCTGGGTGAAACCAGCCCTGGGATTTCCCTGTGTGTTTCTAATTTCAGTTCCAGCCAGCAGATAAACAGCAATGTAATCTTGTCAGGCCCCAGTTATAGTTCATTGTCCATTTATTTTTAGATACACCCATGCAATTGCTGTGTGGATGAAGGACAGTCTGTAGCTCTGTGACTATTTTTGCAATCCCATCTGAGCAGTTTTGACAGCTCTCAGCCTAACAGGGTAAATGGGTTTGAAATTTAAATTATTCCATTTGGGAATTGAAACAGTCCTGCTTCTGTGCTGTGTGGAATGCTAATGCTGTACCTGTGGGAGGGTGGGTGTCCAGCTCAAATCCTTCTTTCCTGGGTCTCTTGCCCAGCAGGGTGATCAGACACTCAGTCAGCTCATCCTCTGTCATCTGCTCCCCTGTACAAACAGAGCACCAGCAGCCTGTGGGTTATGGGGTCAAGAGCATAAAAAAAGCAACTCAAATTAAACTAAACAGGAGAGTTCAAAAGAGGATCTGGCTTCTCTGAGATATGGACATATACACTGCCAGCTGGAACACATGGTCCCAATGCAGGAAAATGGATCCCAAGGAAAATTGTTCTTCCCTATAACATTTTGGGAAAAATGTCAATCAAAGGAGAAATTCTGATGCAGACAGGTCTATGAGCAATGCTGCAGTAGCAGGGGCTTGAGCTTCTATTCCCACTGGAGAATTCCTGGCACAGACCACAGTCCATGTAGCCATTTTCATGCAGAGGAAGAGAAAGGTGGAGAAAAGTCTTGATTTAGTGTCTTGAAATAACATGGACACAGCACTTGTTCCCAGTCAGTGGTTGGCTCACGCCCTGGAGCATGAGGTTATAGATCTGCTATGAAACTGTTCTATCTGATGTACCTATTTATGGATGTTCACACCATCTGTATAAATAGCTAACCTTTCTCACATTGGTTGAATCCCTGGTTTCTGAGGATCTTTGTGGCAAGGAGCCTTGCCAAGTGATGTACTGAGTAAACCAGCATTTCTCTTTACCTGTTTTAATGCTCAGCCACACTTTTATACCAGAAGAAAGATAATAAAAGTTTGTTATTAGCACTCTGTGGCACTGGCCAGAAGCACATTAACACCCACATTTATGGTGTTCTCCCTGATTCAGCTCAGCCAAATCATCCCATCTTTGCAGTCTTTCACACGGGTACAGCCCAGGACCAATTTCATCCCTCCTTTCTGGTCTCCCTTTTATCAGTTTTATACTACTTTTCCAGAGCCTGGTGACTGGAAAAGAGAACAGCAATTCAGATAAGGGCACACTGGGAGAAGGATACATTTTGCCAAGATCCATGCTTATCATTTAACAGCTGAGGTACCTCAGGCCAGCAGAGATTTCCAGAGCAGTAAAAGAAGCACAGCTGGGACAGGACATGTGATTATTCAATTTAAAATCCTAAGGCAGGTGGCTCCTCACGCCTGCCCTGGTTACCAGGTTCTCATTCCAGAATGATTTCTTGCTGCAGGGAGAAAGTTCTGAAATTGCAGGCAGAACTAGCAAGCATAAAACTGATATTAGAAACAAAATAACTCACCTCTGCACTGAAGCAGTGACAGGAAGTCTCCTCTGTCAATAACTTTGTCTCCCTCCTTGTTATCATAACCAAGAACCTCAAATGCTCGTTGTATGGTTTTCATTGACAAGCCGAGTGCAGGTCGATGATTTATATAAAGTTTGATAAAATCATCTAAATTGATTTTTGTCACTTCTTCTCCAGTATCTGCATACTTGCTGAATTTTACTTCATTTATCATTTCTTCAATCTAAAGATCAAGACAAGGCAGGTTGTTACATGTTTTATTTTGAAGAGCATTGGGCCAGTTTCTGATCCCGTGGATGCCAATGTCCCCAAACCGTTCATGTGTTGGTTCTTGGGTGCCATGACCCCATCCCAGGGGGAAGCTGCACTCAGCAGCTGAGGATGGGCATGGCCAACAGTCACACACCTGCTGACATGACAATAACAAGTAAATATAGGGGTTACACACACAGTCATTTTGAATTTCCTCTCTCGTGACAGGCACTCGGTGACCCTGCAGCTGTTACTGCACCTTGGGCACAGCTGTGCTCCACTCTGGGACAGTGGGCAGGCAAACCACAAACCAGCCAACACACCATCTTCCATCCTTGCTCTGGGAGCACACACACGAGGGTCCCAACAGAGCCAGGATCAGAAATCTTATCCTGACTCATAAGAAATCTCATCTTCCCCTGCTCTTCCCCATGTCTGGGGCAGTTCAGGCGCTGCAGAAGCCAAACCCAAAATGTGCTCAGTGGGGCTGACACCCTGCACTGCTGGATCCCTCACACTCCTCTCAGACAAACAGGCCAGCACCAGCTGTGCTGGATACCAGTGGTTTTCCTGAAGTCTGCTGCTGTGAGTCAGCCCAGTTGGCAGCTGTGCAGATGTGTGTCCAAAAGGCAGCATCTGCTCCATGCCTTCATTGTCCCTGCAGCCCCTTCAGAGACACACGGGCAGCAGAGAGACACCAGCAGAATTCCCCGTGCCAACACGTACCAGGCCTGCTCTCCCCGGGAAGGGAAGCTGAGGCAAGACCTCCCCAGGGAGGACTTTGCATTCAGCCTTGGGCCTTTGTCCTTGTGTCACAAGTTTTTCCACTGAATGAAGCCCAGGCAAGAGGGAAATCTCAGCCTTACATTTTTCCTGTAGCGAATGTCACGCTAAGCAAGAACAGTCATTTTCACTTGGCTCTGGCTGATCTGGGATTAGGTTTTATATCAACCCCACTGAACTACAAAAGAAAAACACCAATTCCCAAAAGCTTTGCTAGTCAGCCCAAGATACCTTTTCTCCCTCCTGCTTTTCTTTTATTAAAACACTCTAGAGAGAGGCAAACCTTCTCTCTGGATTTATTACTGATTGTAGGTTGCCTGGTTTCACAACAGCTCAGCACCTCTGTTTCCATGCCTGAAATGCTGTTTATATTTTAATTTGGGGAAGTGTGGGGCATTATCAGTTATTGTTCCAGAGACATTTCCAAAGGGAATATGTTCTCTGTGTCCCCAAGAGGCAAAAATTTAATAACCCAAGGAAAAGATCTAACACAGTATGAAGAGATAACACTTCAACTTGACACCAGGGCAGGACAGACCAACACTTGCTGGTTGTGGGGGCTCCCAAGTGAGTCAGTTTGGTGGTGGCTGTGGCAGCAGTCCTGCCTCCCATCTGGTGGCTCTCCTGGCAGAGCATCCCTGGGCAGATGGGGTGGCACAGACTCCCAGCAGCGCCTCAGCAGCCTGTGGGTTGCTGTGCCAGGGGAGAGATGAACACAGTCTCCCCTGTAGAAAGGCTGAGGGAGCTGAGGGAGCTCAGTGATGCACCTCCTCCCCTGGGGCAGCCTCTCCTGCGCTGAGGCTGGAGCTGGTGCTCAGGGGCCGTTATTCAAATCCCCTTGCTTCAGATTCAGTCATGCCAGGTTACACATTACAAATGAGGTTTGTGTACAGTACCAACTGCCTTGGAGAAACACCACACAAAGGGCAAGAAGCAGCACCCTTATTAAATCAGTTCTCTCTGCTGTAACATTTTGACCCTGAGGTTGCTTTGTTGAGCAGCTCTGAGCTGTCAAGCTCCAGGTTTGCTCAGCCTTTTTCTGCAGTTACCCAACTTGCTAGCAAGGAAACTTTTTTAGGAATTTTCTGCCAGACTCTGAGCACTACTATATTGATGCAGACCAGATAAAAATACATTGACAGCCAGCAAATATATCCCATAGCCATTCAGCATGGCAATAATCAGAATCTGGCCCTTAGAACACTTGGGAATTGCAATCAGTCTTGCTCTTTCTTCTTTTAATAACAACAATAAAAACAGCTGACCAACCTCTTCCTCTGATGGATAAAATCCTATTGCTCTCATTACAGAAGGAATTTCCTCCAAAGGAATATGTGTTGACACCTGTCTGGTCTCCAGTGTTTTGATACCTTGGCTGCACAGCTGTACGTAGTAAAAATAGTCCTCCATGTCCTGCCAGGGATTCAAACAAACACAGCAAATTTCAGTTACCAACAGGCACGGAAGATAAGGCTCCTTTTAGGGTTTTCTAACAGCCATATCAATGAGATTGCTGTTAAAGGCTAGCTGGACAAAACATAAAGAAATGTCAGGCCCGTGTAAATTAAAGTCCAACCAGATGTGGCCAGACAGCGTTCACAGTGAGATAATTACCCTGAAGAATTTGCCTTCTCTGCCACCATCCAGGAGGTTGTAGAATGGGATCAGGTCCTCCCCACCCAGGAAAGCAGCAGCATCCAAGGCACTGGCAGAAGGGAAGGAAAGAAGGTACAGGAAGGGTTCATGTGAGGAGAGCTTTCATGGTTCCTTTCTAGGCATTGTTCACAGACACTTTCAATAAATAAAATCCCTGGGCCTCAGAATTCAGGAAAGAAAAGCACTGCCTTGAACCTTGTGCTATTTTATCATCAGCTGCACTTCTACAGCATATTTCATACCCAGGTTTTACATACAATAGCACAGTGTGGGAATTAATTGTTACTGAATGGTTCTCTTGTTTAGTGGAATGAGTACAGGGCTGGGAGCCAGGAGCTTTTCCATGGACTTGAACTTGGTGTCTGGCATTTGGCTTTTCTGCTTCCTTATAGAGACATTGAGGGAGATGAATTAGCTAGATCAGCATTTTGAACATGCAGAGAAGGCTGGGGCTTGGTGTTTGCAATAAACCACACAACTCCCTGTTCCTTGATCCAACACATTTTTCCCCAGCAACTCAGGGCAATCCATTACCCGACTTCCTCCGCCGTGGAGTCGCAGGTGCAGTTTGCATTAAACTGAAAGCGCCTGAGTAGCCACCTCTTTGTTTCAATTTCATAGGCAGTTGGAGCCTAAAGAATCCCTTTGGCTTGTGCAGATGTAAAAAGAAACCAAGCCTGGAAGTGCAATCATGGCATAGCACTGCCACACAATGCCCCACGCCCGGCAGCCAGGCTGCAGCTTTCACACATACCTCTGTAGTGCTGCTTCCACTGGGGGTTCTTGCAAGCTTCATGCTTTTTTCATAATTAAGTTATTTGGGTATTAAACACAGCGGAGATTCACAAGATGCCAGAAGCAGCAATAAAATGATAATTAGTTCATCAAAAACTTCGCTCCAAAAACAAATTACAGAGAAATTCAATGTTGCCTGGACTCTGGCCAACCATTATAAAGTAGGATCATTTATATTCTATTGCCTTCCTTAAAATGTCGCTTATCCTGACCCCCGACTGTTTAAGCCACACAAAGTGGAAAAGAAAATAAATAAACCCATTGCTTTCCCATCCAAGTTTCCTTTGTTCTGCACATGAAGGTGAGCTGGCTTGGCATTCCTTGGGCCTTACTCAGAGCAAATGGTACCTGCAAAATGTGTTCCTTGCAGGACCAGCATGTGTCGTAACCACAAAGCCTTGGTCCTAGGAAGGTGAAGAGCAATGGTGTTTCCCAGGTGCACACCTAATGGCAATCATAGGAACAAGGGCTAAAAGCCAGATCCCATGGAGTTATTTCCCAGAAACCAGGAGACACAGTGCTCTGTGCTGGAGGGTGTTGTGCAGAATTTGAAAAAAAAAAAAACCAAAACAACAAAATAGCACAGATTGAGGGAGACCATGTCTATCCACACTATCCTAACTCTGCCATGGACTAAGCTCCCTTCCCAGTCCCTGAAGTGTGAAGTGGTTCCATGGTGACCTGGCAGCTTTCATGCCATTCACAGCTGCCTTGCTCCATTTCTATGTACAAATATATCTATTGGGCCCCTGCAGCCATGAGGGGAGAGCCTGTGCCCCAAACTTGTATTGCATTGAGCAGCTTTGGTCCTTGACATGCCAAGAAACCAAAATATCTATCCTGCCTTTGCTGTATTACCCTCCTTTCATGTGGGAGTACATCTGGCACCACTGCCCAAGGGGTCTGGCAGAGGGAAGCCTGCAGAGGATGGTGTAAGAAACCTGGCAGGATTCATCACTGATGGTCTGGGCCAGAGCCTGGAGATCCTTCTTTGTTAAAGCAGCCTCCACTCTTCAACCACCCCATTTATTGCAGGCCATTTATTCATGTAAGCAAAGCTTTATAGTATTATGATGGCTTGTCCTAAATCCATTCTTCAAACACAGGGGGGATTTCCCAGCAAATTCCTATTCCATTTGGAGAGCAGACACTTTTGCATCAGCAGCTGCCCTGTGTGCTCCTCCTGCAGCCAGTGCTGCTCCTCTGCTCCGTGCCTAACCCTGACAATCTCCCATCACACTGACCAGGCCCTCACAAGCATCACAAAATCCTCTGCCCAACTCCTTACCATTTGGGCACCATTTCCCAGACTGGAGTGTTGTCCAGGCACTATGGCCAGCCCCGTGAGGTTTGCTGGCTTAATCCCTCCTACATCACAGAGAGGGGAGCAAAACCCCTAAAAATACATCCCTCCTGTTTCAGCTGCCACCCCACATAGCTTGGGGCCCAATGGATTGGCCAAGCAGCTGTGGAAGGCAGTAACAAGGTTTCTTTTCCCTTCCATAACTCACTGTAGGTTGACCTTCCATTTCATGAACGTGCGCTCCCTGCCCCCGGCTGTGAAGACGTAGCGGCCGTCGTGGGAGACGGCAAAGTCAGCGGCACCGTCCGGGTGGCAAATGAAGGCCGAGGACTTGTGGGGGTTGCCATCAACAGGCAGCATCTGCAAACCCACCTGTAAGGCAAGAGGGAGTCTGGGAGGCCTGGGGGTCCCACTGGGGCAGTGCCACATCCTCCTCCCCAGGAGCTTGCTCAGCTCTCAGGCAGGAGCAGCCTGCACGTGGTGGTTTCATCTTCAAGGAAATTCCCAAGGCCCACCAGCTCTGCAAGGGGGGGCTCTTGTACAGCTGGGCAGGTGGGGCTCCATACCTTGTCCTTTGTAATGTACACCAGGTAGTGTTGCCGGGGGTCTGCAGAGCTTGTCCTAGGGAGGATTTGTATCTTCTCCAAGGGGGAGCCATAGGTTGGTCCCAAAAGGGTCTTTCTAAAGGCAAACAATGTATTTATCCACTCTAGGCCACCCAAAACATTTTTCCCCTCGGAACAGCTGTTGTGTGGAAGGTTGGGTAGATAAGGGAGGTGTGCAGAGGCTTTGTCCTACTGGCTGAGAGAACAGGATAGGACAGGGTCCCTGGCTAGAAGGGACACTGGGGCTCAGAAATTTATTTAGTACTCAGGGATTATTGGTCTTTGCTCATGTGGACTCCAATCTCTTTATCTGATGTCTAACTGCTACATCTCAGGTTTAACATAGTGAGCAGACCAAGATTCACCTGCAGCTATAACCATGCTAAATGACACATTAGTGATCGGCAGAGTGGGCATAAGAATGGAGTGACCTGAGGGCTCTAGAGCCATCCCAGGATCTGTGTCACAGATGGGAAATCACATGCTCATGGGTGGGAGTATGGTGGTCATTAGACCAAGGAGAACACAGGGTCAGGAGAAGGCTCCCAGGCAATGGCAGCCCTGAATCAATCCTCTACCTGCACACTTTGGTTGTTGAGTTGTAGAGCTTCATTTTGTAGCAGTTGTTGGCAGTGAGGAAAAAGGACTCAGTGCTGAGCTGTGGGAACCAGGTCAAGCACAGGGGCACTGCAGCCTGCTCCAGCCTGTCCCTGTGTGTGACCACCAAGTGGTCCTTGATGCTGCTGTTCAGGTCATATTCAACCTGGAGGGAAGACAAGGAAACATAGCAACTCCCCTGTGGTCTCCCTGCACCCTTGACTTTGTGCATTTGCATCTCCTGGATGCAATGGGAGAGCCTCAGCAGCAAGACCAGGCTGAGAAACAACCCATAGCAATGGAGCTGGTGGGGAGAAGGTTGGGAGCCATGGAACCAAACATGGAGTGTCCTTTGATGGCCTTGTCAAGCCCCACCCCTTAACCAGAAATCTTCACTGTCCTTTAAAGTTTTGGTTCAACCCACCAGTTGCCGGTCCTCCCCGAGGCTCAGGAGCCTGGGCTTGTGGCTGTCTGGGTGGACCCCGAAGAGGATGCCCCGGATGGGTTTGTAGTGGGACACCAGCCCTGCCAGGTGCTCCCAGCATCTGCTCTCATTCTGCAGGACTCTCTTGTAAACAGTCACTGAATAAGTCTCATCCTGCAACAACAGCACAAAGGTCAAAGAGGGAAATCTTTTTCTTTGTACGGATCATCATCAGTTGCTACAAACTCTGAGCCAAACTGCTTCAATGCTGCCTCAATACTCCTACAGCAAGACCTGGGACTGAGGGAGCAGAGCATCAGCCAGGAGGAAATTCCTGCTCCAGCTCCTTCTTCAGATGGATGCAGAGCTAAGCCTTGTCACTAAATTTAGGGACTGGGCGGTCTGCGGAGCCGCTGTGACTGGTGACGTTTTTACAGAATGACTCTTCAAACCAGGAAAAGCATTTTGGAGTCAGGAAGCCCCAGGGGAGGAACAACCCTCTGCCCTGCTGCTCTGTGCCTGCAGGACGGACGGCAATTCCCAGTCCCTCCCAAAGCTGCCCCGCCAGCAGCGCGTGTAAATCACCGAGCGGAAAAAACAAGCGTACAGCTGTTGCGAGGTACTTGGAATCGTGAGAGAAGCCGATGTGAGTCACGGGACCTTGCGAGCACTGGAATTCGTCGCAGATGGACTGAAGGGAAATTGCATCAAGGATGTAAACCCTTCCATCAGTAAAACCAGCGGCCAGCAAATGACCTGGAAAGCACAAGCAGACCAGAAACCTCTCGCACACCATCACGCCTTCCAGGAAGGCCAGTGCTTGGCACTTGGTCAGCTCACAGGGCTGGGATACCTTCAGGATCATAGGATAAGCACTGGATTCCAGCCTCAGTGAATATCCTGCTGACGAGGTACTGGGTCTGCTTGTAGTCCCACACCTTGAGCAGCCCACAGTGACTCCCCACAGCCACCAGCGGCTCCTGAGGGTGGCAGGCAATGGCATTCACAGCTTTCTTCGCCTCTGTCATGATTCTTCCAAAGTTTGTGCTGTCTGTTGCAACATGGAACATGGTTGCATCAGAGGTTGAAAGGATAAAGTTCCTGTTTAGCGTGAGAGAAACAGAATTCGATGAATCAGAGTAACTGGCTCATGTCCCTGCAAGCTATATTACACATCAGTCTCTTTTTGGCAAGTTAGTTGGACAATCACTTATATTTTGTGATACACAGTATGCAAACGCTCCTTGACCTGGAAGGCAAGTGACACTTTGTATTCATGACCTGGGAAATGGCCAGGGGAAAACACTGGAGCCAGTTCCATTTTCTACTTGGCTAGGCAAGCCAGAAGATGAATAACATCTGGGGAGCTCCTGCCTTTGCAAGTCACTGGTGTGTGAGATGGACAAGTGAGCAATTGGAGATACTCTGAATGGCCTTTCCACGTGTCCCCATGCCACCACTGTCAGTGGCTCCACGTTGACCATGCTGCCATGGCCAAGGCCACAGGGCAGTTTCAGCCCTTTGTCTGCTCACTTGGCCACTTGGCCACCAGTTTCACTGTGTGACTGGTGATGTGTGAAGCAGACAGCAGGATAATTATTCATTTTACAGCACAAATATGTACAGCTTCAGTCTGCCTGATTGAGACTCTGGAGCCAGTAAAAGGGACAAGAGAGGATCTCACAGAAATCCCAGAGTGGTTTGAGTAGGAAAGGACCTTAAAGATCATCTTGTTTTGACACCTTCCACTAGACCAGGTTACTCCAAGCCCCATCCAGTCTGGCCTTGAACAATTCCAGGCATGAGGCATCCACTGCTTTTCTGTGCCAGAACAACCTGTGCCAGGACATCACCACCCTCACAGTGAGGAATTTCTTCCTATATCCCATCTAATCTTGCCCCCTGTCAATTTTAGCCATTTTCCCCTTGTTCTGTCACTCCCTACCCTTGTGTAGTGTCTCTCTATGGCTGTTTTGGAGCCCTTGAGGCACTGGAAGGTGTTACAAGGTCTCCTTGGAGCCTTCTCCAGGTTGAGTCTGCACAGACAGACACATGGGGAAGCACAGCCTCTTTGCCAGCTGTTCCATCACTGCCACCAGTTTGTGCACATCTGGCCCAGGCACTGAGGGACTCTGCACCCCTTGGGTGCCTGAGCTGGGCTCTCCAGCCATTGCTAATCCCAGCAGCCTCTGGGATGAGCTCAGGCCTTCCCTCTCCCTTTGGGAGACCAAACCTTCCCCCAGGACTCTGCTCCAGGCTGGAGAAGAATCTGTCCCACGTGGCTCTTTGGAAAACACGTGTGGCTAAGAACAGACATCGCCAGGAAAGCCCTAACAGCAGTGACAGACATGTGGTTTGCAGGCTGGATGGAGCCACACAGCAGCTTCATCTGGCCTGCAGGCTCTCTGTAAATCCTCAGGCACAACTGTGTCACGCAGAGGAACAGAGAGGGGCTGGTGACCAGTCAGGGTGGTACAGCCCTGTGCCGGTGCCATGGCCCCGATTAGCTTGCCAAGCCATGAGAAAATCCAACTGGATCCAGCCATGCCTGGGAAAGGTTTAAGGGGGGATTAAGGGGCCCAGTGAGAGCTGGAGGCTCAGCATTAGCACTGCCTGGTGTGCTGGGTACGTGACAGAGAAGCTGATCATCACTGTGCCTGCACAATGCTGTGTGTGCACCAAGGCATCACCTGGAGCTCAGTCTGGGGTGTGCTGGAGCCCAGCCACACTCCCTCCCTCCCTGTCCTGCCCAGGAGCCTGGGCACAGGGCTGAGTCCTGCTCCAGACCAGGCAGAGGCTCATGGAGCAGCTCTCACTGAGCACCTCCCCAGCTTTCAGCTGCAAGGCAAACACAGGAGACCTGGGTTGGTAAAGAGACACTCACCTGGTGAGAAAGGGCTGCCTGCTGCTTGGGAGGGCACCGGGAACATCCCGAAGGATTGTGGAGAAGGAGATGGACTGGATGGGACCCACTTTGTCGTGGCTGTAGATGGTGAGGAGCCGCAGCTGCCCATCGTAGAATTTAACCTGCCCGTTCACATCTCCTGTGACTATATAGCTGCAGGGAAGGGAGAGTTATTAACCAACACACTGACTGACAACTCCCAAATATTTATTGGGCAGCATCCTTGGGTGGAAGCAAATCTCTTCCCCATTTCCCTGCACAAGCACACGGGCAGAGCCCTGCACAGATGTGCAGGAGAAAGCCAGGGTTGTGCAGAAACCAGCGGTGACCCTGCCGTGTCCCCAAGGCTGTGGCGGCGTTTGGTGGCTGTCTGCTCCCTCTGCCGGTAGCAGCCAGGAGGCTGAGCCACTGTCTGAGCTATCCCAGGGGAGCTGGCATCGCATCACCACGACTTTACAACCTCATTTCCACCCCCAGACAAATCCATTGCTGGAAAATTACTCATAAACCAGCAGCACTTTCCTGCACGAGTGACCACGCTGCCAAGTGATTAAAACTGCAACATTATCTCTGCCACTCCTACAGCTGAGCTGCCTGAGGACTGGACTGTGCCTACAGCTACTGAAAAGGGCTGCCCCGTTACCTGTCCAACACCTGGAGCACGGTAAGGCTCTCCTCCTGCATTGTCACCACCTTGGTGGCCGTCACTCCGTGGGGTTTGGGCAGCCGCTCCTCGGGGAGGGTGCGGGGCTCGTGCATGTCCCACACCACCAACTTCCCGGCCGACGTGCCCGTCAGAGCTTGGGTGTTGTTAAAGTGGAAAACTGACTGGCTGAACTGTCCCACCACGCACTTGAACGTCTGTGGAGACAGCAGCCAGGCTGTGCTTTCATCCCAGAGCTGGATCTGCCCTCTTCAAGCCCTGCTTGAGCTCAGTTTGGGCAAACCTGGCTTGTCCCTGTCTGAGGGGGACAGGCTGGGGCCATGGCCACTGGTTTTGTATAAGGGGATGGGGAGGGACAGTGCTGCTGCCAGCAGGAAAGCCAAGAGGGTGACATGCTGTGTCCCTCCCTGCTGTGCTCACCTGGTTGATCAGGAATGGTGCCCCATACTGCAGACCAGAATCATCCTGGGGAAAGCAGAGAAAACATCCAGGACAGGGATTTTGGAACCAAGCCCTGCAGTGCCAGCGTGGCCCTCCCCACCACCTGGGCACTGGCCCTACACTGTGGTGACCAAAGCAGCAAAGGCTCCAAGGTCTTCCAGAGAGCACAAAACATCCTCTCAATCCACCTGTGCTTCTTTCCAAAAGCTGCTGAATGGCACAAGGCCCATGGGAAAGCAGGAGTGGGAGAGTGAAGAGCATCCCTGCCACAGCTGGGCCTGACCAGTGTGGGAGTGGAGGGAGTGTGATATCTGTCCAGACCACTTTGGGATCTGGCAAGGGCAGGGAGCTGGGAAGGGACAGATCTGCAGAGTGAACCCAGTTGTGGACAGACACACAGCCCCTGAGCCCCCCTGCCACCTCCTTTGTAGCACCAGAAACACGACTTCCCATGTCCCTACTTACCCACAGGTAAAATATCACCTGGCTTTTGCTGTTGCTGACAAACTCATGGGGATTTTGAGGGTTAAAAATGACATAATCCTGAAATTCAAAGAATTGCATTAGCACCAAGCTGAGCAATGCTTTCTGCTTATTCTTCCATCCAAAACTGCTTTTATCCATAACCACCTCACCAGCTGCACTGAACTGAAATCAAAAGACACCCCTTGCCTGTCAGGCATTAGAGGAACAGGGGTGAGCCCTTGGGATGCTCTGCTGGATCAAGGTGCCCCAGAGGTGTGATCCGGCCTCCCATGGGGGTACCAGGGGTACCAGGTGAGGATGGGGCTGCCCAGCCCAGCTCTGCCCCCCTTGGTATGGTCACTCACCTGATAGCCAAACTCAGGGTCCAGTTCTGTGCTGCACGTGGGTTCCCCTGTGAGCCAAGTCCATCTCCAAACAGAAACTTTCTGAAAGAGAAGGGGAGAAGAATCCAAGGAATGCTCCCATGGCTCTGTGGAGGTTTGGGGAGCCAGGTGAATCCCATTCCCCACTGCAGGGGATGGTGTGGCCTAAAAGACTGGAGCAGGCTAAAACCCAGCCCAGCCTGGCAGCAGAAAGCTTAATTTCAGGAAATAATGCTAGAAATGGCTTAGATGAAAGTGATGAAGTCAGAAGCTTTTATCCCAAATTAAGATCCATTTTCTCAACTCTGCAGCATTCACTTTAATGAAATCCAGGTCTGTCTTCTAATGGCTCAGCAAAAACAAAGCATCACTGCAAACCCATTCTCCCCATGTGAATCCCCACCTCCCCTGTGCTGCACTGCAAACAACTCCCAGCTCTCTATCCTGCAAAGCTGTGAAAGAGGAGATATTGTCTTACCTGCACAGCAGCAGCACTAATGGTCACCAAATACTTGGCATCCTGGGAAATGGCGATGGCACAGAGCCCGTCCTCCGCGTGGCTCTGGAAGATGGTGCGCACGGGAACCCTGTGGAGCAGAGATCCCCTGGGTGCTCCTGGCAGCACTGGGGGTGCCAGGCAGTCCCTTGGCAAAGCCTGTGGCACAGCCCACCCACCCTGCTCTGTGTGAGATGGAGGGAGGCTGCAAACACTGGTGCTGCCACGGGCTGGGGCTCAGTGTCCCCTCCATCCCTTCCTCCCAAGCACTGGGGAACAACTCACCAGGGATCTTTGAAGATCCTACAGCATGGAGATGTGATGTACTCGGTCTGGGGGAGCTCAGCCCCATCTCAGTGTCCCATGGGTGTGGGTGATACAAGGACAATGAAGGACTTGGTTTGGTTTTGGTTCCTTTGCTGCTTTTTAGTCTGTCCCTCTGTTCTCCCATTTTACTCTCAGCTGAGACTGGAGTCAGTCCTGAGTGATTTACTGGGCACAGGGGGTTTCCAAAAGAGGAGGTTCCTGGGAGCTTACCCAGAGTAGGAGTCCCACACGATGATCATTGCATCTGGCCCTTGGTCTGCAGTCGCAACCCAGCGTTTGTCTTCACTCACACACAGGCAGGAGATGACATTCGTGTGGCCCTGGGGGAGGAAAGCAGCAAAATGCCTTGGAGGCTGCAAACCTGGGGCTGTTCTGTTCCTACCTTTTGTATGGGCTGCTCCTGGGTTTGGCTATAGGTGACCCTTGAGCACAGGGCACCAGAGAGATGGAGGGAGGAGGAGGGAGATGCTCGGCTGTGCCAGACCTGCAGGTGGGACTGCCTGTTCTGCAGGATGTCGTGGATGACCACTGTGTGGGAGGAGACATACAGGAGCACCCGGTGCTCCCCGTCCATCAGGCTGTGCACAGCCAGGCTGCTGTTGTAGCCAAACACCCAGGACAGGTCCTGCAGGGAAGAGACAGCTCCTTGCTCTCAGCAGCCAGGACAAAAAAGGCACACGGGGTCTGTGGGGTGATGGAGGAGAGCAGGGCAGGAGTGCTGGGTGCCATGGGGAGCACCCTGGTGGCACTGTGCCCGTTGTACTCACAAGGGGGTAGAAGCTGCTGTCCCTGTTCTTCCGGAACAGCATCCCCGGCGTGGCTGCCCACACCATGCTGGCAGAGCCTTTGTGCCGGGTGTGCTTCTCCCTGTAGCCTGAGAGAGGGCTGCACATGGCTGCCTGGCACTCAGACAGTGCTGGGGTGGGTCAGGGACTCCAGCACCCTCCAGGCATGATGTCCCAGCAGTGCCTTCCCCAGGGTGCCCTGGCTCCCAGCCCGGGTGCTGGGCAGGGTGTCTGAGATCCCCATACCTAAAGGAGATGACCGGGGACAGAATGGTGACTCTTCATTTCCCTCTGATGCTTTTTTCTTCTCCCTGGCAGCAGCAAGGGCAGCCTTGAAAAGGAGGACAGGTTTTGGTGAGTGCTGTATGGGGATTGCCCTGTGGCTACCGGGAATGAACCCCAGCATGTCTCAGATCCCAAGGGCTCTGTTTCCCGTGGGATCTACCCCAGACCCTGTCTCAAACAGGACTTTCCATGGTGCTGCCCTCACCTCATCAGGCTGCACATCCCGGGACATCTCTCTGGGCTCACTGCTGCTCCTCCCTCAGTGGGTTACTCCAGTGTAACTCCACACGGACCATCCATCCACAGCTTCACCCTCCTCCCAGGGAGCTGGGGTGTGGAGATGCTCTGAAATACTTCCACACACACACTCTCCCAGATTTGGCTCCACAACAACCTGGAATTGGGCACAGCAGGAGAAAAGGGGAAACTGGGAATGGGTCCCAGAGCCCCTTCTCAGCTCCCACACCGGGCACGAACCAGCCCAGTCCAGCGATTATTGCAGCTGAGCTCAGGCTCCCTCCCTCGGCTGCCCGGGCACGGAAATTTCCCTTTCGTATGGGTTTTATCACAGTCCTGTGAGCACAGAGCTGCTCCTGGGCGGCAGCTGCTTCATCTCCGGCTTCACGGCTCTGGATTTGAGCTAACACCGAACCCTTGTGCACAGAAAACTTTTACGGGAGGGGAAAGAGGCCCTGGGAAAACCTCCCCGGGCCTCGGCAGGCGGGACGGGAGCTCGGGAGCGGCCGCCGGCTCTCACCGCGCTCGCACGGAGCCGTTCCCGAGACCCCTCCAGGCTTCGGTACCTCCCGATGTCCCGAGGGACCCTCCGGAGACCCTCCCGAGGACCCCCCCGCTCACCGACACCGCGATCCCCGCGTCTCCGCCTCTGCGACCGCCGTTCCCAGGCAACGGCTGCACCGGCAGCACCGGCTGCGCCACCGGCTGCACCGGGAAACGGGGGGGAACCTCCTCATCCTCACCGGCTGCACCGGGAAACGGGGGGGGAACCACCTCATCCTCACCGGCTGCACCGGGAAACGGGGGGGAAACCCTCCTCATCCTCACCGGCTGCATCGGGAAATGGGGGGAGAGAGGGGGTAACCCTCCTCATCCTCACCGGCTGCCAGGAAGAGGCAGCGCTGGAGGGAACATTCAGCCCTTCACCCTGCCCAAGCCCAAATCCCGCTCGTGGCTGTCACAAAGCCCCTCTTGGCATCGCCGGAGCCATTCAGGACCGGACCCTCACCCTGCCTGAGGAATGGGATGGGGGATCTTTACCCGATGCCCCCCACAAGGAGTTGCAGGCAGCTCTGCTTCAGTGGCTTCCCTGAGCAGGACAAGCAGAGTCAAAGTGAGAAAAATCATCCCCCAAGCCCTGCCAGTCCCTCACAGTCCCCAGGCACTCGCACAGGGCAGCCACTCCCAGGGCTCACTCCAGGCTCTCACTTCATCCCTGCAGATAATCAGCTCCAAACGCTCCCAGCTGTTTACCTCAGCCTTGCTGTTAAGCTCAAATAATAACAATTTCAAAAGTTAATTTGTTTTTCCTTCTGCCCAGAAAGAGCCTCACACCCTGCTGGGAGCGGAAAGGAGATTTGTTATCAGCTCCCATTATCTCCCTGACCCGGAGAGGCTGCCCCAAATAATGACTTCTATGAGAACAGAGAGAGGCAATACTCAGTTTTATTGTTTTGGGAGACTATTTTGAAAGTTCAGCTGGAAATACGCTTTAAACAATCCAGTCATTCCCAGAATCCCTTCCAACAGTTTTTATGCACCTGTGGTAGTTTAGGAATGGTGTTCCCCAATTTACTGTTCCCACTGAAAACACCCCAGACCCTGTGCCACCCACTGCTCCTGCAGCAGGATGGAGAGGAGAATGGGAGGCACAAAAAAGTAAACCCTGTCCTGGCTGGAACCAGGAAAACACCCCAAAATCAAATCCTGCAAATAAACAAATTTTTTAAAAATTAAAAGAAAATAGAGAGAGAAGCTAGGAGTGTTCTTATCATGACTACATAAAGTACTAGAAGTTCCAAAAGTAGAATTATAACCCCTATTCTTCACCTCATTGTGTTAAATAACTGGGCATTCCAAAAATCCTTTCAGTATGTTCACTGACTTTAAAAGTTGTGGCAACATGGGAAGATGAAGTATCAAACTTGCATATCTCTTGTCTGTCATCTACTGTGACAGGCATCAAAAAGTGCTCTAGGACTTTTTAGCATATATTACATGATATTCAGTGAGGAGTTTTAAAGGGGAGAAAAAAGGAATGCTCTGTTATCACCAAAAAAGAGCATTTCAAGCTCTTTGGAGCATGTATCAAGTGCGATTTGGGTCTCTCTAGAGCCTTATTCTAAATTGAGACAAGGTGGAGGAGATGAGAAGCCACATCTTGCAGCTCTGCAGGTTCCTCCTGACAACCAGTGCAATTCTGAACTGCAGAAGTCTGCCAGAACCCTCCATGCACCAGAGGTCACAGCAACACCACATTTTCAAACCAGATCAGAGTCCAGAAAGCAGGAACAAGCTTCAGCTTTATTGTTCTCCCAGCCATGGTCATCTTTGTAAAGGAATGATATTGCAGCTGAAAAAAGAGGATAGGAGGAAATATTAAATTTTCATTTCTCAGACAGGCACAGAAGACCTGGCATGGGATGGCTCAGACCCACCACAACCCTCCTCCACTGGCTTCCCAGACAAACCAGCCACTGAGACCTTCCTGCCTGTGCTCATGTTTGACGGAACTCCACTCCCTGTAACCCTGTGCAGCACCAGCAGCCTCCAGCTCCCTGGTGCCCACCTGTGAGGTCTGTCACAGTGGGCAGTGACACAGCCAGGGCTGGCCCTGCTCAGGAAATGTGCCCTGAGCTGGTGAAAGCCTTTCTTCCCTCCCAAGTGAAACAGTAGCTCACCCCAGGAGGCCCTTCCCAGCCCAGCGCTTTGGAGTCAGCCCCACGTGCACCCTTCTGCCCCCACGGATCACTGTCACACTCAGGGGTCTCTGAAAGAGAGGAAAAAATAGAAAAATAACCAAAATGTTTCACTTTTCCATACAAAGTCAACTCCCTTCTTTTCCTGAAGCACACAAAGAACATTAAGCCCAAGGAACTGTTCTGCAGCAGTGCCCACTCCCCCTCCTGTGGCCATAACTGAAAGAAGGGAGTGTTTTGTGTGAAGTCCATCTCCAGGAGATCCCTCACTTCCACCACCAAGCACTTAATGGCTGTGGCAGCTTCTCTGGCCAGGCCACGAGGGTGGCACAGCAATGCTGCTGCAGAGTCCCCAGGGAGAACAAACAATACTCTCACCTCTCAGCTCTTCCATTGATGAGCAAATAGCTCAGTGCTGTGAGAGAGCAAGGCTACAACTGCACAGACTGAATCTGACACTGTTTTTGACAGGGAAATTATGATTCCAGAGATCCAAGTTCCATAGAAAGAGCTGTGGCTAACAGAGACAGGCAAGAGAATGCGGCCACAGCAGGAATGAGCTCACCCCCTCACTGTGCTGTACCACCGTGGCAATGTTCTGCAGGTTCTGGAAGTTGTTTGCATTGACAGATCCAAACTCCACAATCTCATCATCAACTTGAAGTCCCTGGACAGAAATAGAGAGAGATGAGCATCTGCATTCTCCAAAGACAGTAATATCACAGGAGCATCACCCTTCACCGAGCCACAGGGAGAGATATGTGCTACAACACCCATCATACTCAGGCAAGTGAACATCACTACAGCCACAGGGAGAGGTGAGTGTTCATGCCTCTGTTCCGTTTCATGGGAGGAAAAATACTGAGGCTGGAATGGTCAGTGAGGTGTGGAAAGAGCTGTGGTGCCAGGACACAGCTCAGAGAATGAACATCCATCTCATCCCTGTACAGTGACCAGCCCCTTCACAGGACATCCCAACATGATAAAAAGAAGGGGCTGACACCCTAATCAAGGCCCCAGCTTATTCCCACTGATTAACAAGAGGCAGAGGGAGCCATGAGCTGTCTGGCTCCAGTCAAACCCTTCCCCATGAGCTGTGCCCCACGTACCGAGACACTGGCGGGAGAGCCGGGGCTCACGGAGTTCACTTTGGCAAAGGCCTGGGGCAGGCTCTGGCTCTGGCTCATGGCCTCAGCCAAGGCCTCTGCCTCATCCCTGGCGTGTTTCTCCTTCTCCCGGGCGTGCAGCTTGTGCAGAGCTTCCTCCACCTGCTTCATCACGGCCTTGTGATCATTCTGCAAACCTGTGGGTGACACCATGAGCACACAGGGAGCGGGAGAGGCTTCCCCCAAAGGGCTCTCAGCTGTTCCCCCTGCAGTCACACAGAGCAGTGCCCTGGCTGTCTCTGATCTCAGCAAGAGCCTCTGCTCTATCTGCTGGGGCCTGGTGCCAGCCCAGCAGATGTTTATCAGTAAAAGACACAGAGAAAACCACCCTACAAATTTTGGTAAACATGCAAAGGCCGAAGGGCTGCGAGGCCCGTGATCCCTTAGCACTCAGTAAGCAGCTTAAGTCTTCTTTCCATTAAGTCACCTGCCCTGAGGATGGGCACTGGGAACGTCTGCGATGAAATAAATATGAAGCTGCTTCCTATCCAAATTTTATTCTACAAACAGCTCAGAAAAGCTTTGTTGTGTTTCACAGATCCCAAATGGCTCTGCAGCAGTGGCAGAATTTCAGTGCTGCTGCAGCAACACGTGTTCAAAAGCATTTTACTGACTCAGCCCAGGCGGCAGCTCCGAGCGCTGAGCAGAACCTGGGGAACAGGCTCAGAACAGCCCCGGGCCTGGGTTCTGAGGAATTACTACGAGCGCCATGGGGGTTCCAGAGAGCTCCGCGGTTCCGCGGTGCCCGTTCCCGGGCAGAGGCCGCGTTTGCCCCGCACATCCCGGTTTCGCTGGCTCATCCCGCGGGATGGGGCGCGGCCCGGTCCCGGGAAGGGCCCCCCCGCCCGGTTCCGTTCCCCGTTCCCCGTTCCCCGCTCACAGATGATGTTGTGCCGGGCGGTGCGCACTTGGTACAGGTCGATGTCCGAGCGGGGGAAGCCCTCGGCGTCCACCAGCGGCTCGTGCATCCCGACGCCCTTTTGCTGTGAGAGGAGAGGCGGCGGTTGGGAGGGGGCCGAGCCCGCGGGCCCGCACGGCGCCCCCCGGCCCGGCCCGGCCCTGCCCGGGCACTGACCCCCTCCAGGAGCTCGTAGCACGCCTTGATCTGGGCTTCAATCTCGTCCTTGCGCCGCACCAGCTGCTGCACATCGCTGACGGTGACCGGGCGGCCCCCGCCGGGATCCGCCATGGCCGCGGCCGGACGGGAGCCGGGACGGGCGCGGGGCGGGGCCGGGGGCGGGGCCAGCGGGGCCCGTGAGGCGATGACAGGCGGGGACAGAGCGGTGACACGGGGGTGACACAGCGGGGACACGGCGGGAACACAGTGATAGCAATAACGGGGTGGCACAGCCGCGTCACTGCCTCTGCGGCACACCGCTGTGCCGCTGGCATGGGGGGGCACAGCGGTGTCACCGTCACTGGGTCACGCTGCTCTGGTGGTGCCATGGGGCGGCTCTGATGGTGACACGTGGTGGCACAGCAGTGTCACCACCAGTGAGTTAAGCAGCTTTGATGGTGACATGGTGACACAGCCAGGTGCACGATGTTATGTCCCTGTCCCTGCTGCTGGCCCCTCTCCAGTCTGTGGCCCAGAGCATTTGCCGAGTGTGGCATCCATGTCCCGGGCAGTGTGACAGGGGACAGCCCTGTCACAGTGAGACCCCCACCCCTGTCCTCCGTGCCGCTGGCACCACCCAATCCCCCCGTGCTCATCCCCTCCGGCCTTGCTGGTGGCTGCGACTTCCCACCACTCCCAGCCAGGTGGAGTTTGTGCACTGATGTCTCCCCGGCAGGGCCATCTCTTGTCCCCTCCTCCTGCTGTCCCACATTTTGGGGTCCCTGCAGCGCTGGGCTCGCCGGGGCCGAAGGTGGCCCCGTGCCCGGACACCAGCCGGGCTCTGCAGGCTGTCCCGGCTCAGCGCTGCCCATGACATGTCCCCAGGGAGGGTGAATGTCCCCAGGGGCAGCGGGCGGGCCGGGGGATGTGCTGCCCGAATTGCGTCACCCCCGGTGCCCGGTGACACACGCGGGGCAGGGGTTTGGCTGCGGGGTCAGCAGGGTCCCCACCCTCCGCAGAGCCTCACGTGCTGCACTCGGTGCCCCCGCAGGGCTGCAGGAGCCGTGACACGGCCCCGGTGACAGCCACCCACCGCCCCGCTCTGGGCAGCTCCCGGCCCAAAGCTTCCCTGGGTTGGTGCTGGGAGAAGGTGGGGCCGAGGAGGAGCCTCCCCGTCCCGTTATATTGAAAGCGCCCCGTTCTGAAGCTCTCTTTGCTTCCATCGCATCGCCAGGTCACAAAAATGGTGAGGGCAGCAGATGGGAATTAATTCAGACGTCGGGGGCTCCATGCACGGGACACTTTTGGAGATTTAAGCTCTGCTTGAGTTCGGATTTTCCAGTGACTGTGCTGGACGTGGCACAGCAGAGCTGCTCTCACAGCCTGACCTTTGGATTCAGCTCCCTGGGGGTTGCTGTACCTGCCTGTCCCACTAATGTCCCTCTTTTCTCATTCTCTTTCAGACGTCCTACACAGACAAGGGAGAAAAGGTAAGAGTTGTGTCCCTGTCCTGCCCTTCTGCCTGGTGTGAAACATCGGTCGTGTTCCTGCAGATTGTGTCAATTCCTAGATTACCTGTTGAAATTAGAAGTAAAACTGCTCTGGGCCACACAAGATCCTCGTTGTAAATTAGTATTAATCATTGAAATTTCTGGTTTGGGAGGAGAGTGACAAAGAGATGGATATTTACCAGTCAAGTCAAGCCTTAAGCTGAATCCTCATTCCATGCAACATTTATTTCCAAATGCTGCATTTTTTGCCTCCTTTTTCACTGTTAAAGTGTTTCCAGTGCTGGGTGTCCTGTGCCAGCTTAGGCAGTGGTGGGGAACGGAGCAAAGGGGATCTGTCCTGGTGCTGGTGGTTGTGTAAGAGCTTTTGTGGAATAATTAATCTTCAACACAGTGAGGTTTGCAGGTGGGCAGCTCGCTGGGATGGCCACTTGTGGGGAGCACTGGGAGAACTGGGACTGTGGCTGTGGGCAAAAGTGAATCAGTGCTTTATACCTTCCAGCCTGCAGTGCAGGATCCTGCAGCGGGACTTGACTGTAAAGCACTTTGGAAAATCACCATCTGGGGGCTGTTCCACCAGTTAATTCAGATGCTTTTGCAGCAGATGCATTTTCAAGGTCCCAGCTGGTGCTTCCCCCTGCTCCAGAGCCGAGCAGTGCTGCAGGAAATGCAGCAGCAGCAGCTTTCAGCTCCATTTTCCTTTCCTTTCAGCCCCAACGAGGTCGCTTCATCCACTTCCACTCCATCACCTTCTGGGTCGGCAATGCCAAGCAGGTGAGAGGCTGCAGCTGCCAGGCACACGTGTAAGGGGACAGCAGTGCCAGGGGACAGCAGTGCCAGGGGACAGCTGAGCCAGGGGACACCTCCCAGGCCGGGACAGGCCGGGCTCTGCCGGCATTGGCTGCCCGGGGGGTGTTGGTTCCTCCCGGCAGCCCCTGGGCCGGGGATGTGCCGTGTCCCAAAGCCCAGCCCTGGCCTGGCACCCGTGGCCTTGGTGGCCTTGATGGCCCTTGCGCAAGGTGAGGGGCGGCTCCTGGGGGTGGGACATGGGACATGGGACATGGGACATGGACCAGGGCACATGGCCAGGGCCAGCTGTGGCCACCAGCCTGCAGAGCTGCGTGGGCTCGTGGCAGCTGATCTCCAAACCTTGCCCTGGTCTCCATCCCCCACCCCTGTGCTTCACACCTGAGCTGCTTTTCACGCAACCTCACAGAACAGGGACACCCAGAAATGTCTCCTGCTCCATGGCAGCCCTCACAGAAAGTTCTGGAGGCAGCACTTCCCACTGAGTTTGGGCTTTTTCCTCAATCCTGGCCCTTGCCTCTGCCTGTTCCCCCTGGGCTGCTGGAGGAGGCAGAGAAGCTGCTGCCTGTTCTCACACACACAAGTGTGACTTGCACCTGCCTTGGTGGCTGTTCTCCATGGCCTGTGGGCCACCAGCACCACAGCTTCACCCAGAGGGACTCTTCCCTGCCCACAGGCTGCATCCTACTACTGCAACAAGCTGGGCTTCGAGGAGCTGGCCTACCGCGGGCTGGAGACCGGCAGCAGGGAGGTGGTGTCACATGTCATCAAGCAGGACAAGGTAAGGGAGCCCCTGACAGAGGTGCCACTGCCAGGGCAGGGAAAGGTGAGGTGGTGTCAGACCCACCATGAACACCATCACCTGTGGCTCCATCCTCACCTCTGCTCCTCTTCCTCGGCAGATCGTGTTTGTTTTCTCCTCCGCTCTGAACCCAGGGAATGAGGGTAGGTGCCACTGGGGGGGATGCAGTGGGAAATGAACAAAGCAGCTCTGCTCATGCCTGTGCCTGTTCCTGCTCCGGGCAGAGATGGGGGAGCACCTGGTGAAGCACGGGGACGGCGTGAAGGACGTGGCCTTTGAAGTGGAGGACTGTGACTTCATCGTGCAGGTGGGCAGGCCCTCTGTCCCCTCCCACACAGCCCCCCAAAACGGTGAGGGGAGGCAGGAGGGCCTGGGGATGTCTCCCCCTGGCCTGGGGGAGCTGTGGCAGGACAGGATCTCTCTCCTTCTGCCCAGAAAGCCAAGGAGCGTGGTGCTGTGGTGGTGAAGGAGCCGTGGGTGGAGCAGGACAAATTTGGGAAGGTGAAATTCGCAGTGATCCAGACGGTGAGTGGCAGGGCAGGGCCATGGAGCTGCCTGCACCTGGGAGGCCCCTGCAGAAACAAAGCCACAACACAACCACTTTGCCCCCTCACAGTACGGTGACACCACCCACACCTTGATAGAAAAGCTCAACTACAAGGGCCTGTTCCTCCCTGGGTACCACCCACCCCTCTTCAAGGACCCCCTGCTGCCCAAGCTGTGAGTACTTTCCAGAGGCTCCTGCCTGGCTCTGCCTTTGTGTTCTGGTGGGATATCCCACCGAGGAGCTGGACAGGTCCCCACTGCCTTGCCCTGGAGCCCCCTGAGCTGTGGGGTACCCCTGAGCCTGGCTGAGACCCCCCTTGTCTCCCCCCACAGACCAAGTGGCAAGCTCAGCTTTGTTGATCACGTTGTGGGGAACCAGCCTGACCTCCAGATGGTCCCAGTGGCGGACTGGTAAGGGTGGGCAGAGCTGGTGGGGGTGGGATGGAGCAGCAGCACAGCTCTGCTGGTCTCACCACTCCTGCCAGGGCTGATGAAGCCAGAGCACAGCTCCATTTCTGTGGGGATGGAGCAAGGCCTTGACTGTGCCCTGGTGACCTGGGCAGGTACCAGAAGAACCTGCTCTTCCACCGCTTCTGGTCAGTGGATGACAAGCAGCTGCACACCGAGTTCAGCGCCCTGCGCTCCATCGTGGTCACCAACTACGAGGAGACCATCAAGATGCCCATCAATGAGCCAGCCCCTGGCAAGAAGAAATCCCAGATTCAGGTGGGTGGATGCTGGTGGTTGATCCGTGTGGCTGCCTCCACTCCCAGGGGAACCTTGGTCAAGGAACAGGGACCAAGGGTCAGTGATGTGGAGCCAGAGCAGAGCTGCTGTGCTGAAGTGCCTGCTAGAAAGGAATCCTGGCTCTGCTTGGGCCTGACAAACCCCAGGGGAGCTGCTGGGCAGAGCCCGTTTACCCCATCTCATCAACAGTGTCTGTCATCGTGTGGTGCCCCTGGGCTGATCTTGCCTGCACATTTTTAAGCCCACACCATCCCTTCACAGCTGTAGCTGTGCTGTCACTGCCATGGTGACATCTTTTCCCTGTAGGAATACATTGATTACTACGGAGGGGCTGGAGTTCAGCACATCGCACTGAACACCCCCGACATCATCTCAGCGGTGAGTGCAGCCTTGGGACCTGCCTGCCCTGGGATCCCTGCCCTGGGACCTCCCTGCCCTCAAACCCCCTGCCCTGGGACCTCCTTGCCCTGGGACCCACCCCTGCCCTGGGACCTCCCTGCCCTGGCTCTGGGCATGGTGCTGCTCATCACAGGGTGCACCATGACCCTGTCAGGGCACAAGGACACAGAGCTCATGGCCTTTGTGCTGTGGTTGTTTTACAACCAGCCTTAACTGCCCAGGGGTCAAAGGGACCTGCTGCACCTGTGAGCTGCCTGTCCCTCCAGCTTAAAGCAGTTGGGGTCTGTAGGGTCCTTGGTGGCACCTTTGTCCTTGCAGGGTGCCTGGTGGGACACAGCCAGCCCAGGCTGAGCCCCACAGCCCATCACCCACCTTCAGCTGGGGCAGGTCTGGGTTGAGCACCCAGGCTTGGGCTCCTCTCCAGACCAAGGCATCAGGCCAGAGCAGGACAAATGATCTTGCACAGCTCTCTGCAGTGCCTGGGGAGGACACCTTGGGCCTGCCCATTCGTGGTGCCAGAGTGAAATGATGAGACAGGTTCTCCTGCCTGAGGTTGGCCAATGCCATGGGAAAGCATCTCCTGACACTGCCCATGCCAGGAAATGCTCCTGGCACAAACCCCTCCCAAGCTGAGCCCTGCTGGGTCTCCCCTGCCTTGCAGATCACCAACCTGAAGCAGAGGGGCATGCAGTTCATGGATGTGCCCTCCAGCTACTACCAGGTGCTGCGGGAGAGGCTCAAAACTGCCAAAATCAAAGTGAAGGAGAACATTGACAAGCTGGCGGTGAGTCAGGGGGGAAAGGCCTGCCCAGGGCTGGAGCAGCTCCCCACAGTCCCTGCAGGGATGTGAGTGACACAGAGAGCCCCACCCGCTCCTCTGTGGGTCTTTGAGCTGTCCCCTCATTTCTTTTCTCCAGGAGCTGAAAATCCTGGTGGATTTTGATGAAAAAGGCTACTTGCTGCAGATCTTCACCAAACCAGTCCAAGACAGACCCACGGTGTTTCTGGAGGTGATCCAGAGGCACAACCACCAGGTTGGTTTGAGTTTGTCCCTCTGGTCCTGGCCAGGAGCCCTCAGGGCCACCCAGCCCTGGTCCCTAACGGTGCCACCCCTGCAGGGCTTCGGTGCTGGCAACTTCAAGTCTCTGTTTGAGGCCATTGAAATGGATCAGGATGCCAGAGGAAACCTGACTGTGCTGGAGCCCAATGGGGAGACCAGGAGGATGTAGGGGATGGCAGCAAGTGCCACCCTCATCCCCAAGGAGCTGCATCCCAAATGAACTGGGAAACACCCCGCGTTTTGGTAAATAGCCCAGACTGGAGTGCCACAAAGCCAGGGAAGCCACTGCCAAGCTGGACAATGCAAAAGGACCCAACAGCTCTCCCAGCCCAGCCCTGGCACTGCCCTTCTGTGACCTCCTGGGAGATGGGGTGTGGGAAATAGCAAACACACTCTCAAAAAGCAGCTTAATCTGATCCAAACCATGGAATTCTTAACAAAAGGGCAGCTTTAAGGCATGTGCCAAAGACATGCAGCTACAGAGGAAGACAGAAGAAACAACTGGGAGTGCTCAAATTCAGTCTACCCAAAGTTTTAATTTTAGCTACACGGGAAGCTGCGACAGCACGGAGGCGTTTTCCTCTCTGCACATCTCCTTTTGTAAGATTTTGGTTTAATTGCTTTTAGACTCAATCTTCAATTTGAAATTGCTGAGAATAAACATGGTTTTAGGGTAGCTCCAACACTCTGGAATGAGAATTAATTGTATTTACATATTTCAGCCTTCCCAAGGCAACAGAGTCTTGCTCTAATACCTGTAAATTCCTGCATTGATGATGGGTTGGGGTTTCTCCCATGTTTCCAGCAGTAATTGCTGGCACTGGCAGCAGTTCCTTGGCTCAGATCCTGACTGCATGTGCAAAGTCCCCTCTGGGTGTTGCTCTGGAGTTGTCCTTTGCACGGGGAATTCCTCCCCAAAGCAATAAATCCCTTTTCTGACCTGGCCTGAGTGCCTGGGCAGTGCCTGTGTTCCCAGGGGCTGCAGGACACCCTGGGGTGCTGCACAGCCCCTCCACAGCCCCCTGTTCCCTTTTTCCCAGCAGGGGAGCTCTCAGACCCCAAGCAGCCCCAGCCCTCAGCCCAGGCTGAGCCCCCCAGGAGTGGCTGTGCTGCAGCCCTGCCCTGTGCTCACCTGAGCAATGCAGGAGCTGAGCTGAGGTCTCCTCCAGCCTCTGTCCTTTCTCTTCCACCTCCTCCTCCATCAGCCATTCCCCTTGGCCCTGCTCCAGGTGTTTATTTGTGAATAAAAGCTCAGAGAGGCCATCCTGACCCCCCAGCAGCAGCCCCCCACTGTTGGGGGTACATGTGCCAAACTCCCCAGCTGCCCCTTCCCTGGGTCCCAGGGAGCAGAGCTAATCCAGATTTCAAACAATCACAGAATATCCTGCAAGGGACCCACATGAATCACCCAAGTCCAACTCCTGGCAATTTGAATAAACTGATTTTAAAAGAAAGAAAGCAAAGAGCCTCTGGCCACAACAACCTCACACACCACTGACCCCTCACTTGGTGGTTAAGGGCTTTTGCCTCCATAAAGTTAAAAATAAATAAATAAATAAAGGATATGAAATCAGAGCAATCCAGGGGAGAAGGAGGAGCAGGGATCCCTCACCTGCAGAGTTGGACAGGTTTGGGACTCCTGGTTCACTGTCAGGAGAGTTCTGCTTCAGCTCTCCAAGGCTCTCAACATTGTTAATACTGAGACAAAATGTACAGACTAGAATCACTCACATATTTCTTTCATGTAATACAATGTTGCTTAAATTCATTTCCTGCTCACCAGAATTAATATTTTCAGTAAACTTTGCTGAAAATCAGTTCTTCACACTGTTCTTGTTCTGCATCTGCCTCCTTGAGCTCTCATAGCTCCCAGGTAACATATTAAGCACAACATAATTTTTCTGTAAGAAAAGTCAGTATATTTATGGTTTGCTTTATAAAAGTTACTATAATACAATGGTACATAGTATTCAATTCACAAAAATATGAACAAATATATACAGCATGACACAGCCACAACAAAAACACTTTCTTCAAAACAAGATACATACTGGTGACAGATTCTATATGCACAAAACATCCCTAAATTTATAAATTTGCTTAACCAAAGAAAAAGCAGAAATTCTAAATCTTCAAAGCAGAGTTGTTTTTTTAAAGGAACTTAAGAAAAAAAAAATTAAATTTATTGCAAACAATTTGACCTGCCTACTTTTAAAGGAGGCCCTTGATTTCCACGCTGGGAATTAAAACCAGAAAACTGCAAGAATTGGGAGCTGGGTGTTCCACTTTGCTTCAAAACTGCCCCATTGTTTTAGAGTGTCCTTCTTGATGTGTTTGCACTTGGACAAATCCTACAGTGGCAACTGAGGAAACTCATAAAAACAAAACAAATATTAAACTGAAAAAATCCAGTTGCTAATTTGCTTAAATACAATTTAGGGTGTCTATTAGACTGTACACATTTCCTCGCTTGAAATAAATAGATTTTGCACATAAGGTTTCAGACTGAGGGAGGGGGGAAAGAAGAAGCCTTGACTTGGCAATTTTTTGTCTTCAGTTTCTTAATGCTTCTAATTGCATCTATTTATTTGACAAAAAAACCCCATATTTATACACAATTTACATTATACAAAGCTTGACACAAGCTGTAAATGCCACCAGCTCCTTTGCTATACTCAGTCCTTCTTCCTCCCCATCTTGACATGATTTAGAGCTGGAATCTGTTTAAAAAGAACTCCAAATTACAATAGTCACTTTTAATAAACTATTTACATGCTCTTGAAGTACAAAGAAATCAGCAAAAAAATTTCAACATGTTTCTACAAGAAACAGTGTTCGAAGAGAAGATTCTTGAGTTCGCCTATGTACAGAAAATGCATTTTTTATACTTCAAAATCCTTTTTTTTCCTTAAACTTTTATTTTGTACAGAAATGCACTGAAATGATCCCTGAAAAAAGGTCACAAAAACCAGAACTGAAACTACTGTATTTGTTGGGGTTTTAAAATGATGGTTGTTTTTTCTGTCCTTGTAGAAATAAGCTGCTCTGTACAATATAAATAACTGCAGGATGAGCCCCATGCCCTCCAGCCCCCCAGCTCCTGTGGCTGCCAGCACAGAGGCACCTGCACCTCCACTCCCACAGCTGCAAACCAATTAAATTCTATTTCCATCATTTTGCTCTTTTTTCTTGGGTCATTCCTCCCAGGGAGATGGAATTTTGCAGAGAGCACTGTAAATGTCTCTCCCTTTTTTGTCTTGGGCTCAAATTGAAGTGACAACAAATGTGGGGATGGGTTTTTCAGTGGACAAAAGCAGAGTCCCTGTAAGCAGCACGTGCTGCTGAGGCTCCCTTGTCCCTGTCACTGTTCCCAGGGAGCCTGTGCTGAATGGAACCACAGCGACCACAGCTCCTGCCCTGCTCTCACCCCAGCCCTACCAGGCACAAGGCAAAGGATCTGAGGCCTCTCCCACCCATCTGTGGCTGCAGGGCTCCCCTGGCAGGGACAGGGCACCCATGGAAATCACTGCACCAGGCCAGGGAGTTCTCACCATAAAATGATTTGTTTGGAGGTCAGGAAGCTTCTCAGTCCAAGACAAAAATCTCCCAGGGAGGACTCAGCAAGCCAAGATTTATGGGGAAAAAGAGAATTCTCAGGTTTGGCTTTGAGACCAGACATGATTTTTCAGAAGTGCTGTGGCTTCAACAGCTCTGTTCCTTCCTGGGGAAGTGCTGGGAGATCAGCTCTTCTAAAAACTCACATTATTTGTCTGGGATCCTAAAAGGGGATGAATTACAGGCAGATTCAGAAGTACCCAAGTGATTTAGGTGCTCATGGTCTTTGGCACCCAAATCCCTCTGGTGCTCCTAAAACACAGGACCTGAAGGTGACAGGGACCTTCCTCCCCAAGGATTAAGGCAAACTGCAGGGGCTGCTCCCAGCCAGGGCACAGAGATGTGCTGGGAACACAGGGCTGGGCCAGCTGGGGTGTCCTCACCCCCACAAATCCACTATTGATGCACTGGATTGATGGAGCAGAGAGGGAGAAGGCCAAGGACAGGGGCTTCAGTTCTGACACACAGGAAACTTCTGTGCATTTCCAAAACCTTGCCAGTCAAAGGCCAAGCTGTGGAGATGCCAACCAACACACTGAATCTCACTCAAAAAAAACCAAACTAAACTGAGCAGCTGGCTTAACTCCCAAATGCCATCACTGCAGTTCCAACCAACATTCAGAGAGAGAAACTTGTGCTTCTCATGATTTTAGGTTCTGGGTCACCAACACCCAGGAGCTGGAGAGATTTAGGAAGAAGGAGGAGAAACAAAACAGAACTGAAAGAAAAGCAGAGATGGACCATGGGCTGTCCAATCTCAGAGCCAATTTGCTTGCCCTCAGGCAGGAACACAGGTGGGATTAAGGCAGCTTGCAGCCCTCTGTGTGTTCCTGCTCCCTCAGCCCTTTTGTCTGGAGGAGAAATACAGAGCAGAGGTCTAACCTACATTACAAACTCCACACTGCAGTGCAGGCCTGGCAATTCCATGGAACAGCTGAAAAAACTTCCAGGAACCTCTTTTGCAAGGTTGTCACCTCCGAGGGGGGTTTGGAAAGAACACAAGAATACAGCTGTGCAATTTGCTCTGTGGGGAGAAGGTGTTTAGTTATGCAGATAATCTTCCATTTCAGAATGACATTGCAGCTTCCCCTTACAAGCCAATTAAAAAGGGTTTAGTACAACTAATCTCTACTTTTAAAGCAGGAGAAATTCAATGCAAATTGAATCAATGCAAACTGATCCTGTCTATACCTGAATGCTGGTGTAACATTTCCAGATCTCATCCAAATAATTATTTTTTTGGTGTTTGGTCCCATTTTTAAATGGAACCTCTTGAAGACCTGCAACCTTCACCTCAGCACATCTACAAGGACAAAATATATTAAGAAATCATTTTAAAACATGCCTTCCAAATGTAGAGAAGCAATTCATTTGCATGCTATAGATGGGGGGGACAGAATTGCTTTCAGGGACATTTCTACCATGATTTTCTGGAGGGACAGGACCACCCCTGGCCAAGTTACTGAGTAACAGAGGGAGGAGAGCAGCAGGGCACAGCCTGCTCCTATCACAGGAGGCATCTCCCACATCCAAGGACAGAGCAAATACTCCCTGTAAAACACTGGAAGGGCAGGGAAATGCAGATGAAAGTGAGAAAAAATGAATACAAGTCACACATCAGCCTGATTCCCACCCACAGGAACAAAGTCCTGCTACAAACGTGGGCTGTAGTCTTTGCTTGCAAGCAGGGCAGGATTTCTACAGCATCAACAGGGGCTGAGCTCTCCACTCACTGTCAGCCTCTCCTGCAAGCAAGACAAGCCCATCCCCAAGGAATGGGCATCCCCAAAGGCCACAGCTGACCCCACCTCTCCCTAGTGACTGAAGTACCCAAGGGTTTCTCATGTGCAGCTGCAGAGGTTTTGATCCCCCATGGACCAGCATGGCATGGAAAATGAGAGGGGAGCCCAAGGAGGGGAGCTGAGCTCTGGCTGACCTGACCCTGCCCTGGGTCTGGCTGAGGGGCCTTGTTCAGGCTCATCCCTAAGGAAAAGGCAGGACAGATCAGCTCTAGTCCCACTGTGGACACATCACACACACACCCGCAAGCACTCACGCACTCACTCACTCACTCACACACCCCCAAGCCTCTGGCTTGCTCTGTAACATCAACCTTACATTTATTTACAGCTTACTCTGAGAAATCTGTGCAATTTCAGCCAATCAAGCTCCCAACAAACCCTATATGGCATTTTCAGTCTCTGCTTCACATTTAAACGTTGAATGTCTTTTTCAACCAACGAAAACTGATGAGAAAAAGGTAGCAGCATTTATGAAACAATGAAGGCTTATAAGAACAATTTAAAAAAAAAAGGTACCATTATCCCATTATGGAGCATTACTTCAGGGACTGAACAGAGAAGCTAGTGTTTGGATAGACCATGCCACAAAAGGTAGCCACCTTTTTGTGTGCGTGTTGGATCTGAAAAGGAAAAAGCACCTGAAACATGAACAGTCCTCGTAAGCGTGTGCGCTTTTTGCTTTCACTCAGGATCCTGGCAGAAGTGCGAAACTTGCTTGGTTTTCTTCTCTTTTTCCTCTTTTTTTTTTTTTTTTTGTAAGTATTTTTTTGCTTTTAAATTTTTTTCTTCCTTTTTTTTCTGTAGGTTTTTTTTTTCCTCTTTTTTTTGGCAAAGTGCAACCACACCTGGTTACCACAGTTTTGACATGGCCGAAGGTGCAAGTGTGATGAGAAACCTCGAGTTCAGTTCAGGGTTCCCCTGCAGTTCTCAGAGCCACAGAGACACGGGATCTTTACATCCTCAATTGGAAACTTGTAGTCGTAGGTAATTTCCTCGTTCACATTGATGTGCTGCTTGGAGTAGATAACGATCTTCTTTTGAGACTCCACCGTGATCACTTTAGCATAACAATTTGGCTGCAAGGGTGACACAACAGGTGAGGATGCAGGTTTCAGAGTGCCACAGCTTTCCAGCCTCCATACAATTATTTCAAGATAAAATAAAACAGGGCAGCCCTTTCCCGAGACAACCCCAGCCACACTTTCAGAGCCTGGACTCAAGAGGGAGGTATGAAGCCAGAAAACAGAGCAGCCCCCCTTGTGCTGCTCCAAAATATCCACATTCTGCTCATTTGTGGAGCAAAAGAGCCTGGATGATGCTCCATCAATTTTGTCCCAGGTTAAGAGAAGCTCAATGCTTAACAGTTTGGCCAGGCAAGTCTGAGAGCAGACTGCAGCACGGAGCAGAGCAGGAAACAGCAGGGATTATTTTCCCATGCGGACACTAGAAGGAGCTGAATTTCCCACAGCTGAAATTTGCTATGTTTTAAGGAAATATTTGTTAGATTTGCTCTCTCAGTGTCCATCAGGTTCCCTGAGACAGCCAGAAGGGCTCCTGAGTGCACTCAGTCTCCCTGCATGTTTCACTCCTCAGGTCTCTCCAAGCTCTTTACACTCCTTTAGACCCTGCTCTGACCTGCTGTGGCTCATTAACATTTAATCACAACCCTGCGCCCCCTGCCACTTCTGAGCACCCCAGTCAGGGCTGGCAGGACCTCCCCAGGCTTGTCAGCATGCCAGGGAACAAGGACAGGCCAGAAGAGATACTCACATTGCAGCTGTGATTGATGAACCTGGCAAAGTTCCCACACTTGGTGGCATCGATGATGGTGTCGTGGTCGACTCTGAACATGTAACTGCTGCCGATGCCCTCGTCCTCGTATCGCTTCTCACGCATGTCAGCAATGACCTGCAGAAAGCCAGGCAGGCTCAGGACACCTGTGAGCAGCCACCTCACCTCCACAAGGCTCCCCTGAGCTCTGCTTGTGCCAGGCAATGGGGCTCTGTAAGATCCCCACTACCCCAAGAGAGCACACACCCAACTGGAAACACAGAAGTTCAGGATGGGCTTCTTAAGGAGGCTTCTCCTGAGTGCTCCAGTTTCCATGGATTGTTGGAATTCCCACCCTTGTAGCTCCAAACCATGCCAACCTGTGCTCATCCCACAGAGCTGACACCTCCGACCCAGGACCCCAATCCTTGCTGTCATACTCAAGGATTTCACCGAGGGCTGGTTTTTGCTCAGATTTCAGCCACAGCTTACCTGCCTGATGTTCTGCCCCACGTACTCTATCACCATCTCATCAGCTGCAATGGGCTCCATAGCAAAAAGGCCCCAGTCGTGAATGTGGCTCTTGCAGAATTTTAGTTTTTTCTTCCGGAACTGCATGAAGAAAACACCCCAAAACCCAACCCTGAATTAGCCACAGCACAGACCAGGAAAGGATGTCTCTGGGTCCAGGATCTGCAGCAGGGGGTGTTTACCTTGAGCTGGTTGAACTTGAGCAGGTCACTGTCACAGCTACCAGTGAAGGAGGAGAGGAGCCTGCGCTGCTCTGATCGCCTCTCGGAACCAGCCCGGGTGGAAGCGTGAGGTTGGGCAGGGATGCTCATACCCTGAGAGGACAAATGGGGGATCAAAGCTGACCCAACACCCTGCAGGCTCCCTGTGAGCAGCCCCTTGTGCTACAGCACATCACCACAGAACACCTGACATCAAACATTAACACTCCCCACACATCCCCAGGACAATCAAGGAGACAAACAGCTCCCTCTCCCTCCCTGCCAAAAGGCAGGAAGCACCTGCTGTGTGTGACAGTGTCAAACCAAACCCCACTCACAGCTGGATTCCTCACCTGGGTGTCAGCTGGAGGCTCCTCTGCAAAAGCTCGGCTATTGTTGAGGTATTTGAGTTTGTCCTTCTTATCAATTTTGTAATAGCCCTCGCTTCGCGCGCAGCCCGTGACGTGCTCCCGCATGCCGTCATCCCGCTTCTTCTTCTTGGGGGTGGAAAAGCTGGTGGGTGCCAAGAGGTTAAGGAGAAACACAGCCAGAGGTGGATATCAGACTAAACTCGCTACAGTTGCATGGAGCTAACACCTGGAGCCTGGAAAATTGGGAAGGTTTTGTGGGGTTGTAAAAAATAACATTACTACTGGAGAGCCTTGGAGAGGGGCTGCTCTCAGCAGCCTTGAGACATCAGCTCCTTCAGACACACACTACAAACCTTCAGAGCTTTGTCTCCTGGAAGGACAGTGGAGCTGTACTGCTGCCAGCTCACCCCACAAACACAGCCATGAAAGCTACAACAATCGAGACTGACCCAAAAATGCTTGCTGTGAGGGAAAATGTATCCTTGACACCAAAACACTGAAGCAGAGGGACCATAAAAACCAGGAGGTGACAGCCTCAAAACCAGAGTGCTGAGGGTTGGCTGCAAAGCAGAGGAGCCTGCAGGTACTTTCACACTTGCCATGCAGTGTGACACACGATGAACTCAAGGTGATTTGGAAGTGGCTTAAAAAGTGAGTGTAATTTTGCTGTTACAGTATAATCCTTATCAAGATGGAAAGAGATTTATTTTCACTATGGGTTTTGTTAGTTATCACTGACTGTTTTAGGTGGTTTGGGCTTTTTTGGTTTTGCTATCCTGTCTTGCAGGAAGCAAGGGATGAAGATATCTGAACTTCACACAATCTCTAGCAACACACAAGGTGGTGTGTTTGTCTTCTTCAACACATAAACCTGGACATCTTTCCTGAAAAAAGTACTGGAGAGTTCTGAGGTTTTCAGAACAGTCTTTTAGGCTCTGCTCTGGAGAACACTACTGGTGGGTGCACACACACAGAACCCTGATGTGCCACTTAGAAAGCTATGATTTTATCAGTATTTCAACCTCAAAGCAACTTAAAGCTGCTAGAACCACTAACTCATTGTTTTGGGCACAGATGGTGAGATGATTTTTACAGCAAGTTTTAGCTCCAAGTGAAAGCTCTGTATGTGCAGACTAGAAATTCCACAGGAAAGCTGGAAAAAAAGTCTGGTTACATGCAGACAGAAGCTTCTCAAACCAGGAAGGAAACCTCCCCAGAAGAGGTGCCTACAGATTGTCCCTGCACTTCCAGACTGAATGTGCAGCAGGAACAGCCACTTCTGCAGTATTTTTGTATTGCAGCTTCAGAGAATGAAACAGTCTAAAATTCCCTGCTCATCCAAACAATCTCTATTCCTGTAAGGAACCACCAACTTCTCGGGCATCTCACACGTGCAGCACACCGTGAGAAAGGATATAAGGATGGAAAACCCAGAGGGTGTCATTGAGCCAGTCCATACCGTTGTCCTGCTGCAACAAGCGGTCGTAGGTGATGCACATGAACTTGATGTCCTCCTCGTCAATGCCCCCGTTCCAGATGTCGTACAGAATCGTCATCTCCTCGAACTCGGAGCGCGGCCTGAACTGCGGCTGGGGCGGGGAGTACTCGGGGGAAGGGATCACCGGCAGCTCCTCGGATTTCCTCTGCCTCCGCCACTGGCGCTTGGGCTTGGCGTGAGCCTCCTCTTCCTTGAAGTCTTCGTTCCACTGGTTCTCCAGTTCCTTGAATGGCAGCTTCTCTGCAACTGTCTCAGCTGCTATTTTCTCGTGGAAACCGTCATTCCTGAAGTCCAGGGTGACGGCTTCAGGGTCTTTCAGTCCGTAGTAGGCATCAGGATGTCCGCTCAGCAGCTCTTTGCCCACGGCACCTTCCACCAAGGCCACTGGCATGGGAGGAGGTTCTATGGTTTTGCCCGAGTACACATCCAGAGACAGGACAGAAGGTGGGGACCGCCTCGGCCGACCCGGCCTCCTTTTGGGAAGAACAGAAGGTGGTGGTGGGGGAGGAAGGATAGAAGCCCCAGGGGGTACTTCTGGGGAGAGCAAAACAGGTTTTACTTCTGCCTTGCATTCCTCGATGGGCATTCTTCCATCTCCATGCACGCACGGCAGGGCTGCTACAGGTATTGGCTCATCAGGTGGCAAAGCCATGTCCATGTGGAAATCTGCTTGCGGGGGGCTGGCAAAGGGGATAGGGGAAGGAACACTGTTCATGCTGATCGTAAGGGAAGCACCAAGAGGCTCTTTAAAGGTTTTCTCTTCTAGCTCATCCTCTGACTGCTTCTTGCCAGGCAGAAGGCAAGGAATGGTAGCACCAGCCTCTGGGAAAGTAGGCGTGAAATTGAAATCTCTCCCAGGAGTCCGAGGAATGCCACTGTTAATGCCAGGGGACTGGGATGGGTAGGAAAAGGGGCTCCCTGGGACTTGAGGGGAACTGAGGGTCAAGCTGCTGCCTGTAAGGGGAGCATCGCTTCCTGGCGTGGCTGGAACAGTGTCCGTGCTCTGCGACTTCGTCAAGGGGTGCGAAGACTTGGCCAAAATGTCCCGCCCGGGAGTCCTGGGAATCTCCTCCTCCACGGATGTTTTGGTCACCATTAATTGTTCAGGGAACTTTTCTGGAGGGACTAAAGGCTCTTCCTTGCCGGGAGTGGTTGGCAAGGGAAGCATGGAGGATGGCACCTTGTGGGCTGGCAGCAGGACAGTCTCAGTGTCCGGGTGGATCAGCACCTCCCGCCCCGGCGTGCGCGGCAGCCGCTCCTCCTCCTCCGCTTTGACCCGGCCTTCCAAGCTGCTCTCCTCAGACTTGCCAAAGAAGCTGCTTTTGCTGGGCAGAGGTTCCCCAAAGACTCCTCCTGGAGCAGAGATACAGAGAGACGCCTCCTCATCTTGAGATTCAGGCTTTGGACCTTCCTGTACCTCTGGCTCCAGCATGGGAGTGGGTTCGGACTCTTCCTCTGAAAGGGGAACAGAGAGGAGAATCAGCAGCTTTGCCTCCACTTGGTTACTTGCCACTTGCTAGTAAAGACATGTTGAAGATGCCACAATTAAAATACAGCTCAATTCCACTGGGAGGCTTTAAAGCTCCAGTGCTTTACATTTTGGAGGCACAGAGTGTAGAGTAATTAGACACTACCACACACTTTCCTAATGGACCATAAAAAACCCACACTATTAATTTGAGGATTAACTCCGACACAGACCAGAACGAAGGTTTCTCTGCTTTCAAAAGCCCTGACAACCTTTTGTACAGAGATTAAAGGAAGGAGTGGATTGTGGAGTGAGGACTTTGGAGGAGAGCTGCCAGAGCCCAGAGCTATCACCTTTCCTAACGTGGGAACTAAACTAACTGCAGGGCCAAGGAGCACCCTCAGCTCTCCAAGGAGGGAATGGTGAAGGGAATAGAAGAAAACTCCTGAACAACACATGAGGCAAACAGGAAGCCCTTGTAATGGATGAGGACACACTCAGATGGTATCAATGAGGCAATTTATATGCTGCTCTCCCTGCAGCAGCCTCATTTGTCTGGAGTTTATTTACCCACTTAGGGCCAGGTCCAAAAGGAATCAACGGTGAATCTTGTTAGGCAGCTCAAAATAACATTTTCAAGTGGGAGAACGAAAGGAGGTGAAAATGCTTGGAGAATTGGAAGGGAGGCATTCTCTGTGCTGAACAAACCAGGGCTGCTGGAGAAGGGTCTGAGCCTTGCCACTCCTGCATGAGCTGGGTTGCTCAAGGACAATGCTGCAGTTGGAGTTTGTTCCCACAGCTTACCTGGAAAGCTCCTTACACATGTCAAGTTGCTCAAATGCAAGTGTCTCCAAATTTATGTTCTTTCAGCACACTGACCTGTTCTAGAAAGGATTCGTGCAAAACCAGTTTTGCCCTGCCCTGTTTAACATTTTACCTCTTTGTGACTTTTGGATTTTGCAGTAGCCAAGGAGTGACACCTTGTGCAGGGATTGGATTTCCAGCTCTCCAAGTGTCAGAACACTGCCCAGTCCTCAGACACCAGAGCTGCCCAAGGCTCCACAGCAGGCCCCATTAGATGTGCCCTCCCTGTTGGCTCCAATTTTAACTTTTAGATTTCCCCCAGTTGCCAAATTACTCAAGCTTTATGCATCTCACTCCTGTTCTAGTAAAAGGTTTCCAGTTTCCTTGGGTTAAGTACAACTCTGTATTGATTGAAGACAATTTCCTTCTTCCAGAAAACTACTGAGTATCACTCATTTAAAAGGAGTAGGTGACAAAACCACCCAGAAATAATATTAGGAACCATAGATAACTCTGAGACTCCACTCACCTGCCCCATGCAGCTTCCCTGTCACATCCTGCTTTGATATTAAAACCAAAAAGAGCCAGTAGTGGCATTCCTGTTCTGTTTTAGCAGCCACAGCTTTTCTATCTTGAGCTTCAGCCACCACACCACCCGATCAGTCACCCTCAGACGATGACAACTGTTCAGTTCCTCTAGGACTCCAACTAAACTGACCCAGGATAAGATTCTGGATACAGTAACCACAGTATTTTTAGTAGCAGCTGGCTCATGTAAAGCTCCTTACTAGGAAGGAAAGTTCAGCACAGAGCTCTTTCCCTGTACAGATAATCCCTAGCCTAGAGCCAAGACTGGAAGAAGAAAGAGAACAAGGGAAATACAAACCCATACATATTGGATACTGGGAGAAAATTTACTTGGAAACATAATAACAAAACTCCAAAGGACATGGAAGGGCATACCTGTCCTACAGATGGGAGAGAGTGCAAGCTTTGTCTCCTGGTCTCTTTCCATAACCAAATGTTTCAGAGTTTCAGCAGCAACAGGAGCCCCCAGGACTTGGCCACACTCACTATCCCCTGCCTTGATTTCTTCACTGCCTTCATCTTTCACTGCCAAAGCTGGCTCAGCAAGTCCCAAGCCTGTGGCATCCATGTAGTCATCCACAGGATACAGGTCCAAAATAGTCTCCCTCTCATCATCAGGAAGCTCATGACAAGCAGATTCAGGCTCTGGCTCAGCAACCATGGCTTCTCTGCCTTGATCTTCAGCCACCTCTTCCTCCTCTTCTTCCTCCTCCTCTTCATCATCATCATCATCCTCCTCATCTTCATCATCCGAGTCTGAACTGGACTCGAATTCAGAGGAGTCCTCACTCTCATCAGATGATTCAGCTTCAGCCTTGGAAGACGAGGGACTTGCTACATCTGCAAGAACAAACTCCATTAGCTCTGCTTTCTGCCTTTAACAATCAGTCAGGGGCCAATATCCCTTCCCCTGTATAAGAGTGGAAACAGCAGCACCAGCAGCAGGTGGGTTTGAAGGAGTGGCCTCCCAATTCAGTTATTTTTGCAGAGATTGATAAATCCTGTCCCTTACAACAATCACCATACAACAGTGAGTAGTGGTGCTGCCTGGCATCTCCAACCTGGGTCTCTTGGTGTATTGTATTTTTTACTAAGATTTTCTGCAGCCTTTACACATGGCCTTAAAAAGTGGAAACTACCACCTGCCAGAGCAGGAACTGATTGCCCTTTTCAGAAATCTGGTCCCTTCTTCCCCCAGCCACTCCTGTTTCACAAAACAAGCACACATTTAGCTGAGCTTGAGACCAGTGCCCCTGGGGCTGGGTTGGGCTGAGATCAGGTAGGGACTGGAGAGCTCAAAAAGGACCCAGTGACTGAGGGATCACAGAAACCTCACAGGTATTAATTAAAAATATCTCTCTGCATTATATTGTGTAAAACTGCCCAGTGAAAGGAGGTACACAAGTAACAAAATCAGCTCACAAAGGCAAAGGGAGACCACAGCTGACCCAAAGGTGACACTTGTGACACTGCTTCCACTGCAGCTCCTTACCCTCCTCGGAGTCCTGCTCCTCCTCCTTGTCACTTGTGTCTATGCCTGTCTCCTCCTCATCATCTTCATCCTCGTCTTCGTCATCATTTTCATCCTCATCATCTTCATCATCCTCCTCCTCCTCTTCTTCCTCCTTTGCAAAACAGATTGCCAAAAATGAACAGTGCCTGAGCCTGTCCCTGGCTGCAGTAACCACCAGGGACTCTCAGGGAGGCTGCCAGAGAACTTGAAGAGGGAGTAACTGGCAGAGCTCTGTAAGGACAGACAGACAGACCCCACCAGGAGCACTCATCTCCCAGAAAAAGGAACTTTGGCACTTAGCATGACCAGGCCCCTTTTTAATGACAGACAGCACTGAAACTGCAGCCTCACACCAACACACCTTGCCAGGTGCTGCTTTCACCAAGCCTCCCTCTTCCTCCTGCTCCTCTTCCTTCTCTGAGGAGGACTCTTCCTCTTTCCCTGATGTCTCATCTCCCTCCTCTCCCTCGCTGTCCAGCTCCAATGGCCTCGCTGGTCGCCGCCGCAGCCCCACAGCCTCTGCGTCCTTCTTTGACAGGTCAGATGTTGTATCAGAAGCATCCCTGTCCCTCTCTGACTCTGAGGAGCAAAAGCAACAGAAATTACCATCTAATACCTTGGAAAGGACAGAAAGAGTTAACTCCATAAGGGAAACTTCTTTGGGAAGATGGAAGTCAGGAGCAATGTGCCCATGTGGTGTGAGGGTCCCCAGGCTTACAGGGACCTGCTGATGTCACAGTGAACAGTGCTGATGGCAAAATGTGGGTGGCCAAGCCTGACAGGAAACAACAGCATGAGTGAGGTCAGGACAGGCAACCTGAATTTAATGCTTTTATGTTTCATTTTTTGGCTTCACAACCACTTGTTAATCTGAATTGACTTCTACATGAACCCATGTGCAAAACAAAGGGTATTCAAAGCTTTGTCTCCTCTTTACTCTTCCCTGGTAATAGGAAATAATGTTAAGATATTTTCAAACAGATTTTTCTGGCAAGTAACTTTGGTTTCTTTCTCAAATCAAATGCAGAGCAAACTGTTGCATGCTTCCTCCCATCACATCCCAGGGAGCTGTGTGCACACCCCAAAGAGCCCATGAACCCATCTGAGCTCCTTCTGCTGGGGCCCAGCACAGCTAAAATAGGTTATGAGTTATTCTTAAAATGTGGATCTTAAACTTCCCACCAGTGAATTTCAGATAATTGAACCCAGAGGGGCCATGGCCCAGCTGATCTGAGCTCTGTGAGAAGCAGGTTTGGCTCAGATCCTTGACTCTGTGTTTAACTGTAAGTGAGCACACTGCTGTGAAGTTTAAAGGATTCAGCTTGGTGGGGTTTGCATCTGCTCCTGGGTTTCAAACAAATGCACTTTGCAAACCTTCATCTTCATCGTCCACAGAAGTAGAAGGCCGGATTCTCTTCTGATCTCCTGCTGAGGCAGCTTCAGGTGGCTCCTTTCTTTTCACCTGAACAAAAGACACAATTAGCATTTCTGAAAGTTTAGAAACAGCAGAAATCAACTTCTTAAGCAAATTGCCACTTCTTTACTTTGCTGTGGTCACAGCAGAAACCAAGGGCCACTTCCCAGCTCTTCATCTCTTTATTTGCTTGCAAACAGAATTTCACTCTGAATGAAACTCTACCCCTTCAATTTGCATGAAAACACCCTAGGTACCAGCATGGTGCATGTCATCACCTGGTACTTTGAGGATGACAGAGAAAACTCTTGACAAATCCATGTGTCTGAGATTGTAGTAGAACAGAAAGTGAGCCTAAGCCCAGGGCATCTCAAAGAACCTCAAAGCAAGTTTTATTCTAAATAGAGACTGGAGAATTTCTCATCCCAAACCTTTTACTTGCACCTTCTGTGCATTCAAAAATCCTAATTTCAGGGAAGCTCTCTACAGCCCCCTACCCCAAACTTTAAGATAATTTTAATTTTTTATGCAAATGCTTTTCAAAATGGATACCCTGTGCTTCTGAGGAGGCAAAGTTCAAGCAAACTGAGACTCAGCTACCAAGCCATCAGAGATTGCAGCCAGAACAGTAACTGTGTAAAGCACCATGAGCATACATGTATTTTATGATGATGCTGAAATGCTGTGTCCTAAAGACAGGGAGATCCTCTACAGCTAATTCACACAAGGGGAGGATGAAAAGCAAAGGGAACAGAGGCTCCTTGCTCTGGTCCTGGGGGGTCAGAAGCAACCCCAGAGTGGAGTGAACAGCCTGAGGGCTCTGGGGCACAAACCTAGCAGGTCTGTCCTCCTAAGGCTCCTGTGGGGGATGGCAGCACAAGGAAGAGAGGTTTTGTTCTCACCTTGAAGGATGGCAGGCGGATGGCGCCCCGCAGGCCGATGCCAAGGCCGATGGCCTCGTAGCCCAGCCCTTCTCCCTTGTTCCAGTTCTCCAGCAGACAAGAGGCCATTCGATCCTTTGGCTTTGGTTTTTCCTCCACTTCTCCTCCAGACTTCACTGGAGTGAGAGATGCCTGCAACAGAGAAGGCACATTTGAGAGGGGAAGTTCCCTGGGAAGGACACAAAGTCTGGAAATCATTTAAATAGTCAGGGTTTGGGAAATATCACTGTCCTGCCCAGGCATCAGTTTCTTGGAGGGCATCTGAAGGTGCCCCACACCTGAAAGGAACTAGAGCTGCATAGAATAATAAAAATAATTTGAGTGTGCTTTAGGCAAGTCAGCCCAACAATGTGTTATCCACCTTCCCTTGCTAACCCACATAACTGAAAGCAACTCCAGACCTTCCAGTTGGGAACATCTTCCTTCTGCTGAGTGCCAGGCCAAAAATAGTGCATAAAAAAATCACACACATCCCTGTGTTCCCTTAGCAACCAGAGCCCCAGTCCACAAAACCTGTCAGAAGGCTCCAGTCCTGGCAACACGGACATGAAAATATTTAGGTGAAACACCAAAGGGTCTACAAAATAGACACACAGCCTCAACAAATCCTTTTTCAGCAGAGCTGAGGTGTGAAGGAAGAGCAGGAATTCAGCTCTCTGCAGCTGTGGAGAGGTGGAAAAGCCAGGAGAATGTCACACATGGTGGCACATGATGTTCTGCCCAAAGCAGGGGCACTGGAGGTGACACTCACCTGCATCAGCCCAGGACACAACACCCCAAAGAGTTTCTCCTGCACACCCTACCAGAGCTCACAGGCTGAAGTGGGCTGTAATCACCAAAGAGGCAGCACAAGCTCAGCTCTCCTGCTAATTAGGGACAAGACTAATGGGAATATCAAGCAGGGAATCCAAGCAGCAGCGTTCTGTGGCCAGGATGCCTGGTTACTCCTGGCACTCTGCTTAATGCATCTTACCTAGGCTTTCAAACCTAACCCACCACTAGATCTGGGAACAAAGAAAAGCTTTGCCCTAGCTCAGGCAGAAAAGGTCCATGGAATGTGCTGCCTTCCCCAGCAACCTGCTCCCTTCACAGCTTTCACCCCACACAATTTCCACCCTGCCTGACCCAGGACACCAGATTTATCCTTGAGCCTTCCCACCCTTTTCCTAGGGCATGATGCCTCTTGGAAGTCACTCAGCTGCCAGAGCTGGAATCAATCAATCAATCAATCAATCAATCAGCTGCCTTTGATGGAACACAGCAGCCAGAGCACTTGGGGAACTGACCTCTAGCTGCCACCAAGGAGCCCAGTAACCCCCCCTCACACATACAGACACCAGCAATGGGAAGGTACAGTTAAATATTCAGTTTAAGCTGAATATTTGTATTTTGTTTTCTGCAAAAGCAGGCAACTTCTGCCTGAGAAGGAATCTTGTCTCACTCCAATGCCAGGGGTACTCAGTCCTAGCAGAAAGCTCTGAAATCTATGAGGTTTTTCTGTACACAACAATAACACATGCCCTGGGGCAGGAAGGGTTCTGGCATCTCTGTTCCTGGACAGAGAGCACACGTGGTTTCCCATGCAGCAATTTCACATTTTCAATTACACTGCTCACATCCAACATAACCTGTGGCAAGGACTGTGGTGAGCTGCTGTGGTACAGTCAGTTTCCCTTCCCAAAATGGCTTATAAACCCCAGGTGAGGGAAGAACACCCCAAATCCAGCCATAACTTAGGATGTCAGTGAGCCTGAAGATCTACCTCAACTTGCTTCTGCTTTTTCACCACAGATGTCTGGTTTAAAACAATTTCTTGAGTGTTTCAGTTGCTGTTTTTGCAACTCTTTGCTGGATCTGTTTCCTTCATTGCCCTGGAAACTCACGGGCCTCCTCCAAGACTGTCAGCACACGCTTGCTGGCAGGAGAAAAGCTCTGAGCATTAGTCAGGAGGAAGGGACGGGGTTTCTGCTGCACGTCACGCCAGCCAGCTCTAAGCCACAGTAAATTACACTGTCACAAAGCAGCTGTTAAGAAGCAGCATGACCAACTCCTCCAGAAAGCCAAGGAGCTCTCCCAAGCACCAGATTGACACACAACTGGTTTACACAAACAGGTGGTGAGGATACTGCTCTGAAAACTGACATACTTGCAGGTTGTGGTTTGGTCTGTTATTTTTACAGTAATTCACTGCAATAGTAATTTTGAGGTTTGCATTAACCTTTCTGCAGTGTTAGGTTTTTTGGGTAGTGACAAATTTACCACACATTAGATCGCAGAGCTGCTTGCTGGCTGAGGTACACTTCAAATTGGGTGAGAAAAGGATCAGAGGATTCATGCAAAGCTGCTTTCTCAACTAATCCCTGGAACTCTTGGTGTATTTGGCCAATGTTCAGCTTTTGCTGCCTTGTACATGCACTGGGGAGGGGGCAGAACTGGAAATACCCACACATCTCATTGCACAAAGTGGGGAACACAAGACAGAGGCTTGGTGGTTTCAAACATTCCTCTTGCATCTGACTTCAGTTTTTTGGAGCTAAACTTCAGTTTCCTCTTGTACATGAAAATTTAGGGGTTTGGGTTTTTTAAAGTCAGCTCCAGACTCCCGCTGACCCCACACCCTGGCCACAAACACTAAGAACAGCTCTCCCCAGGACACAGCAAGTGAAAACTCACCTTTGCCAGACGTTCCTTCTTGTCCCACCAGTCATCAAACGCCCGGAACGCCACCACTTCGACCATCTTGCGATTCAGGTCCCTTTTCATGATGGCCTTGAGCTCCTTCACTATGACCAGGAGGACTCCATCCACCGTGGCCTTGTGGGGATCTTCCTTCTTGGGCTCGTAGCCCGGGGGAGGAACCGAGGGGTCGAACTTGGGCAGAGGCGGCCACTGCTGCCCGCGGGCGAGGGCGGCTCCCATGGAGAAGGGGCGGTAGGGAGGGAGGTTCACAAACTGCATGCGGCCCGCCATGAAGGGCGGGTACTGGTACGTGTTCTGCGCCTGCATCATGCGGCTCAGCATCTGCGTTTGCATCTGGAAGGACATGGGCATGCCGCCCCACTGGTTGCCCAGGACGCTGATCATGTCCACCTGCATGACCGGGAACATGCCGGGGTGGAAGGGGGGCAGCGGGGGCAGGATGTGGGGCGGGGGCACCCCGGGCGGGGCGGGCAGCGGCGGCGGGGGCACCGTGACCGCAGGGTGCGTGGGGGGCGGGGGCGGGGGCAGCGGAGGGGGCATGGGGAAGCCCGGCTGAGGAGGAGGAGGAGGAGGAAGAGGAGGGAATCCCGGTGGTGGCAGCGGGGGGATGGACGGGGCCATCACGGCCGTGTTGCTGACGGAGGAGTTCACCACAATGGTTTTGGCACAATCCGCGCTGGTGATGGGCGCAGGGTTGGTCTCGTCGTCAGAGATTTCCATGTCCTCCCCTGAGGAATGCTGACCCTGCCACAAAAGAGAGAGAAAAGGTGACGAGCACATTCTCTTTACATTAAATACCACAGCGCTGGGCTGCTTCAAACAAAAGCTAAGTTTAACACACATTTTAATTGGGAATGGAGAAAAGCGAGCAATGCTCTGAAAAGACAGGGCCCACTGTGCAGCTGGTGCCTATTGAAGCTTTTCTCTTCCGTGTCAGACCTCAGGAACCAGAGAGGTAAAAGCTTTCTAAAAGAGCATCAGCACCAACTGAACAAAACCCTCAGTCTATGGAGCAGGAGGAATTGCTCCCATGGTTGGTGAAATGCACACAATCCAAACATCCTTCACTGCAAGATACATTATCTCTTATTTGTATCTACTACTCCTAGGTACATTACACCATGAGTTTTTATTCCTTAGTTTTTCCATGCACAAATAATTATCCTGGTTTTCAATTATAATCCCTGGCTCGTTTGCTGTCAATTCCTAACCTCTAATTGTGGAAACACAATACCTCCTCCACAAGGCTGCTGCTACTAAAAGTTGTCTTGACTAGACCACAGCAATTCACATGGGAAAAAGAACCCCAATCTGGTTAAATTGCTTTTAAACATCAGAGTCAAAGTCATAAAAAGCTGGGATTCAAAGACATAGCTCATGTTGTGTTTTTAGACAAAATGAATACTTTACTAAACACAAGAAACACAGACTTGTAAGAAAATGCTAAAACTGTGTCCTGCCTCTGCTGCCAAAGGGATGGAAACTGGATTAAAATAGAGGGTGCCAGCTTGCTCTGAAGTTTCAAAGCTGCCTGACTAGGTCTCGTACAAAAGAAGTCTCAGGAACTACCTCCATCCTTACATGGTCACACCTGCACTCTGTGTCCTACAGGCACTTCAGTCCTCAAGGTGTCTCCAGCACCAAGAATTCACATGCATGAGTGTCACATCCCTGATAGGAAATACAGTAACCAAATCCTGCTGGAAGACATATCCACAGGGTGACAGTTTATCTAGGAAACATGAATGGGGCTGATCTCTGACTAGAGTGATGACAGCACACAGGACAGGTCCCTGTAACCTCCAAACAAGTGTCTCACATTGCTGATGTCAGTGAAGAACCCCCCATGTTCCCCAGCCCAGGGCACAGCAGGGATGCTGCTCCCAGCCAGAGCCCTCCTGCTGCCCTGGAGCCAGCAATCTCCATCAAATGCCTCTCTCTGGCACAATCCTGGCAAGAGTTTTGGAACCTGCTGGCTGTTATCAGCCAAATTTGACTGTAGATCTCAAAGATATTTATTGTTTGCTCCACACTTCGTGCCAGCAGGTACCTCTTCTGTCTGCTCTCCCAACAGTCTCCCCAGTGTGAAAGGAAAGAGCAGTATCAGACACTGGAGAACCTGGAAGTTCTGGGAAGAGCTGCTGAGGAGCAGACTTTGTTGGCAGTTTTCACATTGAAGCCGCTGTGATTTGATTCTTAACCTGTGAATTTCTCACTGGCGTGTGCAAACAAAAGCAGGAGCAGCTGAGTTGACTCTGCTACAAACTGTCACTGTGTGAAACTGAGCAACCACAACTATCCAAATCACTCCAAATGTTTCCCGTTTTATCAAAGGTCATCTCCGCTACAGCAGCCACCACCAGAGAGCAGGCTGAGCACGAGGCTTGCAGCAGCAGCTGTGCAAATCCTCCAGCCCTGGCACCTCCCCTCGCCCTGGCTTCCCTGCATTCCTGCGCTGCAGCACCAGCTCAGCACCTCCCGCAGCTCCTGGGTCACCCCCGAAAACCACTCAGAGCTTTAGTGCCCAAACTGCCCAGCAAGGAGACACCATTCACCTGGCAAACCCTGAGCAAGAGCTACTGACCCCTGGTAATGGTGATGGAGAGGGGACTTCCCTGTAGCCACGGAGTCACTTTAGTGCATCTGTGCATGCAGGGAGGACTCTGAGGGCTGTTTGTAAACCCTAAACTGAACAGCTAAAACAGAAGTAGAGATGATAACCCATTGCACCCAAGTCCTTCCAAAGGCCAGTAGTATCATGCCCTTGAGCTGCCCACATCTGGCTCACACTTGTCACCCTGCGTCCTCTCCCCAGCTGCTCTATTGCGGTCACGTCCCACGCCGAGGATGGAGGGGAATAAAAGGACGTTCTGCACTTTCAACCACTGCAGCTCCAGTGAAAGGAGCAGAGGAAGAGCAAAAGGGATGGCTGTGGCAGGTGTAAACAAGATTCCTGTGAAACAGACCCTGGTTTTCAGTAAGTGAACACAAAAGGCCCTGTTTAAAAGCACTGGCTCCAATTGCAAACGCTGGATGATGCTAAAGGTTGGCTCACGATAGAAAGCCAGGAGTGCTCAGGCTACCAAAGACAGACAAAATCAGCTCCAACTTCACATTCATCTCATCTGATGGGATATGGAGAAAAGTCACCCCATGAGGCCTCAGGGGAGACCAACACTGAGCAGTGTCAAGCCACAGATTCTCCCCAGTGCCTCCTGCAGGACCTTGCACCCTCCCAACCTCCCCCCCTGGAGCACCAGCAGCCCCCAGCCTGTCCCACCACACCAGATTTGTGCTCCTGCCCATCACCCAGAGCCCACTGCCATCCACACCAGCCTCTCATCAGCCTCAGTACTCATGACTGGACCTGGTAAATGGGATTTCCCTCTTGAAGGAAACATCACATAGAAAAAGCCAGTCCTGAACTTGCAGAGAGGAGGCAGGACGAGCAGGATTCCATGCTTGAGGGCACAGAGCTTCCTTCATCCATACATGCCTTAATTTTTACTTAAGCTGAAATGAGAATTGCTAAAGCAATAACCAGTGTTTGAAAGATTGAAATATTTTTCTTTTTTTTCCACTTCTGGTGCTCAGATGGGTCTACAGGAAGCAACAACAGATTCCCTGCTTCCTCCAATGCTGGGCTTCAACTCACCTCCACCTGCACAGTGCAGTCTGTGCTCCAGTTCTATCCCAGGCAAGATGGATAGGGAGAGAGAAGGACATTAAATGGCAGGGAGAAAAGGATCAGAAAAGGCACAGGGGGTAGGGGGAAAAGAATCACAAGGTTAGGAAAGAGGTCAAACCAAAAGATCATCTACAAGGAATTCTTCTTTAAAGAAAGTTGAGAGTAACGAATATTTAAAGCGGATTACTTTCCTGTAACTGTTCATATCTAAGGGGGAAAAAGGCAGGCACCAAGTGAAAGAGATCAAGGTACAGATAGAAAAAGCAAGGGGAGACATAGAAAGATCTTCTGTTATTTGAATTTCTTTTCATTCACCTGTCTGAACCTGGATTTACTATGGCTGCTACCAAATACCTCTCAGGGTAGAGCTGAAAAACACCTGTGCTGTCCTCTCAAAGAAATGGCCTTCTAGCTGGCCTCCCTCTTTGCTCTCACAAGCAGAAAAAAGTGAGCTGACAGATGACATACATACTGCTATGAGAATGTCACAGCCATCATTGTAAAAAAAAAAACCTGTGTCAATCAGTCCCAGAGTTCACCTGTCTGTTCCTGAGGTCATCTGCTACAATGCCACCAGAAAATCTCTCTTCAGCCCACTGAGAGAAATACAATTTCCAGCTAAATTAATTTGTGCTGCCATCTTTACTTTGGATTAATTAAATTAAGAGTTAGCAAAACAGGTATTTAATTATACGCATGACACATTTTTCCAAGGGTTCCTTAATGATGCAAATTTGTTGGGAGAGATTCATGTCAGCGTAACTGGTTATAAATGGCCTCATTCACTGTTCACCCAAAATGTTAATTGCCACCTTTAACACCAGCAGAGTGTGCAGAGACTCTTAAGTGAAGTGAGGGAACATCCTGGGATGCCACTCCATCAGCTGGAATAGTGACAGGGTAGAGCCACTGGCTACAGGGCATTGATCCCACCTCAGAGCCATACCCAGCGTTTTGCAGGCAAATGTTAATTGCTCCAGAGATAAGAAACTACATCCCAATATCTGCATGCAGCCCTGGCAGCTTCCAGCAGTGAGGAGCTGCTCCATCCCCTGACCCAGAGGAGCACTGACACAGTGGCAGTGATTGGGACCTTCACGTTGTTCAGAACCTTCCTTTTACAGGCAGAGAAACTTCCATTTCCTTCTAAAAGGCCATCTGATAAAAGAATTTACTCAGAATTTCAGAACACTTATTAAACACCATCAGCTTACAGCTCATTTCACTGAAACAGTCTGCTGGGTACCAAGTTATATTTGAGGTAGGGAACTGTGCCACTGAACATAGCAACTGCTCTGGCATTACCTGGCTGAGCTCTGGTGCATCAAAATAATGAAATGCAGGATCGATGGCATTCAGCACAGTACAAGGGCATTAGCCTTCATGGTTTTCAATAAAGCTAGAACTTTAAAGAAGAAGGGACTCTTGGACAAAAAAGTTTTCCTAACCTGATTAAACAGTCATCACTTGGTTTTGGATTATGTCCAAGCAAGCATTGAAAAAAATTCACAAGTGATCATCTCACACTTCATCCTTACAAAAAAGCGGGGAAAGAAAAGCCTTCCGAGGTGAGGAGGAGAGGACAACTGACTGAAGAGGGTCACACACCAAGTCACTAACAGAGTCAAGAACAGACTCCCGGGTCCCTCTGACCTCCTACATCCCAACTCCAGCTGGCTCCCCACGCTGGGCTCACACCAGGCTCCTCACTGCCTGTGCTCTGTGTTTGACAAGGGAAACAGCCATGATCCCTGGGTGAGACCAGCTCAAGTTCTCTAAAACACAATTCTCTTCCCAGACTCCTTCAGCAGAGCATATTAAATAGAATGAGAGATTTCAAACCTGCCACATTTCTTACGCCACCATCCAGAAAAAAAATGAAGCCTGAGGTCACCAACCAGACACCTGCAACTCCTCCTCCAAGACCACTTCACTGAAAAACTCCTTTCAAGCTTGGCCCAGAGAATCCCACCATTCACTCTGCTAACAGAGTAAATACCAAATACCTCTTGTAGCCCAAAAATTGCAAACCCAGCAAGGGCTCCAGAGAGTATTGTTTTGTTCATCTGTAATCTGCTTTTAGCTTGCAGGCTCCCTGTTCTGGGCAGAGCACACAAGGAGGAGCCCTCAATGACATGGTGACATGGCAGAGGGACTGCTGAGCACTCACACCTCGCCCTGTCAGGCGTGAACAAGGCAGACTGGGCACCTCATTTACAAGGCACACAAGTATTTTTACTTTGCTAACCATAATTACAGCCCTGCCTCGGGAAGAACATGCTCAAGGGCGGTGCTTCACTGGCACACACGCAGCACAGGAGGGCAGAGCCACTCCAGGTGGTTTGCCAGCAGTCCAGCAGCAAAAACATAGAGCAAACTGCTGCCTGCACCTTCCTGGGTGAGCTTTCCAGCCTGGCCAGGTCACTGTGCTGCCCTGAGTGCCTGTGGTGGCTCGTGGTGGCCAGCCCACCACCTCTGCAGCCTGGACTGAAGCTGGATGAGGTTGCTGCCTCCTCCCCGTGGGTTAGTCAGGTCTTTCAACCTCCTCTGGGCAGCTGGGAGAGCTCCTGTCCTCCTGCTGCAGTCAGAGCCCACAAGGGCAACCACAGCAGCTCCTAATTGGAACAGCTTTCTGGTGTTTGCACTGTAATAAAATGCCCAGCTGGGTAATTGGCAAATGGAAATATTTACATATTACAAATCAGTGATTATAAAATACCTCCAGCAACATGTGATCCTATCTCTAGTAAAGAAGACTGCAAGGTTTTTATATAGTTATATATTTATACAGCATTTCATAAATGAACTTACAGGCAAAGGCTACAAACACACAGATCAGAGTGATGGACTCAATGCTGTGTCCCACAAAAAGGGGCACCAAAAAGGCCCTAACAGAGCAGGGATTTCTCACAGAAGGAGAGACACTCCTTGGATGTTTCAGTTTCTCTAGTACCAATTGCCAAAGTACCTCTCACTACCTGAAAGGAGAATTCAAGCTCTCTCTGATGACAATATCCCACCTAACACACACACTCTGTATTGGCTCAGGTTTGCTTTTGGTCTGACACTTACTTGCAGCACTTCTTTGGCACAGGCAATGCTCCCCACACCTACAGGGCTGCCCAACAAGTAAAACAAGTGACAATAATATCCAAGTGCTCATTGTAAACAAACAGCACTGCAAACACCAGCCCAATTTACGCCTCTTACTTTCCTTCCTAAGGCCAGGAGGGAACTTTGAGTTGGTATCTCAAACCACAGAAGGATAGAGGGAGAATTCCCTGGAAGACCCTGCTGGTCCCAGAAGAGGGGGATAGGGATCTTGTGTCTTGGGTCTCACAATGTGCTCCATCAGGTGCTGGTCCCATCCTGCGCATGGGGAGATGCCACAAGTAGGGATTTGGAAGGATGAGGATGACAGCTCAACTGGGCTGTCAGTGTGGGGCAGGAAGGGCTTTTGAGAAGAGAAGGCACATGGGGCTAATGCTTACAAAGGGAAAAGGTCTCCTCACTCACGTCCAGTATTTCCTGACACCAGGAACAGAAGTAAATTGACTTGTTTTAAGGACAGCAGGAGAGCTGGACAGCTGCCCAACAGCCCAGGCCATCATCAGAAAATCTAGTGAATCAAGATGACAAAACAAGCCAAAATGACTCCTGTAGGATGGACAGCAGTGCCAAAGAGCAATGCAGCCTCATGCAGATCCACACCACACTTCCTGCAGGCCTTCACATGCACTGAGCAGCTGAAATGGGGCTTGACACTTCAGGCCCTGTTTCAGACTCCAGAGGGGATCATCCTGTCTCCCTGCAGGACAGTGGAATAACATCAACATCTCCATGGAAAGGAACTGAGCAGTAGCTTAAATCAGTATTTCCCAAAGCAAAGCCCTTGATGTGACACAGGGCATGAAATGGTCCACACAAATCCCTATCAAAAATAGGAGAAAATTAATGCAGTGATTGAACAGGACTAACAGAACAGGTACTGACTGTACATAGGATCTCCAGTGGCTGTAGGAAATGATGCACAGATTCTTCCTTCCAGAAGTCAAAATAGATCCTGGAGTAAGAAACACCCACCTAGGCAGCTGCTAGGCATTGCCACAAGGCTAAGAACTTCTTTCATTCAGCAAGTGGTGCAGGGAAGGACAGACAATTCTAGGTGAAGCAAGAAGAAGGAGATGGGAAGCCCATGTGGAACAGTCTGAGGTAAACAGATCTTTACTGATCCAGAAAAACTTGAGGAATGTGATCCCAAGGGGAGAACACTAAATCATCATTCAGTACTTTCAAAAACCCATTCTCTTGAGTTTTTGAACAGTCCAGTCTTCAATGTGGATTTCAAGAACCCACTGCAAGAGCTTCCTAGGACAGAAATCTCAGAGCCAGGAATTAAACCAGTGGGAAAACAACTGCCTGACCTGCCTCAGCAGAAATCCTGAAGAGATGAAGTAGCAAAGAGAGCTAGGCTGAGGGGGTAGCTCTGTTTGTTAGTAAGCCATCCACAAAGAGGATGGCTTCATTCAGGTCTTCCTCCCTCCCAAGAGGAGAAGGCTCCAAACTGCAAACCCCATGGCATATGATGTGGTTACTGTCAGCAAGACCATTGAAGAAGGGACATTTGGAGCAGCCAGACACCACCTCTGGGCTTCCCATGCACCACAGACTCTCTGGGGTCTGCAGGGAGAGGCCAACATCACATCCCTGGGGTCCCCATTCAGCAATGCTGACACTGGAAACTTCCAGACACCCAGATCTGAGCAGAGACCGACACGAACACCCAACTGGGCAGGTCACAAAACCCAGTGAGAGTGTGAGAGGGGAGCCCCTGGCCCCAGCCCAGCCCAGGGCAGCCTGTGAGTGCCCCATGAGAGGCTGGCCTCCTGCATTATGTGCACAAATCGGAACTGGCAGGGTGATGTGTGCCAATTCAGGGCCAGCGTCATGTGGCCACGGCGTTTTTCATCACATATGAAACACCCTAAAATTGGATTTACCATCTCATGGAACCATGGCCTCTTCCCTCAAGTCTTAAGTAGATCTTATTAAGGAGGGGGAAAAAAGGGTTTCTTTATTGGGGGGAGGAGGTAGGGAAAGGAAGGAGGAAAAGAGAGGGGTGTTAACATTGGGAAGCCATGTAACAAGGCAGGCAGCAATGGTTGTTCTGGTTTCCCTATTTTAGATGGGGGGAAGGGACAGCTGAAGAGCTATTTGCAATCTAACTTCAAAGGCTTTAGTCGGCTGGGAGGCTAAGTCATGCATAAAAGGATGGTAGAGTGGCAAGAAAATACCCCCTGCAGATAAATTAGTCAGGGAATGTTCTCTGCTTTTCCCAAAGACTTTCATACAGCCTGACTGGCTTCACCCAGGTAAAGCCCTTTTCAGACCCCAGGTTCAGTGATGCAGAGTTCTGGGAACTAACCAGCCAAATACAACAGAAGAACTGAACAGTCTCTCTGAAAACTGAATGGCACTGGTACACATGCAATGGGCTCCTGTCATTTTCTGGCACCTCAGCTATTATTTCATTCTAAGGTCTGTCCACCCACAAAAGATGCAGAGCTCAAGGCAGCATCCCCTTCTCTACAGATGCAAAGAAAAGCAAGGAATTCAGAAGAAATCACACTGTACAGAGAGAACTCAGTTCCCAAAGCATTCTGTAACTCTTGCTCTTCATACTGGCGTGCAGAAATGCACCCACATTTCTACAGAAAGTACTTTGCCATCAAAGATAAAGGGAACTGGCAACATTAGAGCAGAGTCCACCTATAAGCAAAAAAAAACACCCTGCAATAACTGCGTGTGCAGAGTACACAGATCCCCCTCAGTTCAGTGCCAGGCAGGAGCTCACGTGCCAGCCCCTGACCTCACCCTCACACTTAAACCTTAGGTCAAATGGAACCATGAATTCAGATCTTGCTACCAAGAAGGAGATAAGGAAGGAGATAGGCATGGAAAACAGTCTAGCTCCCCAGGTGATAGCAGCATGTTGAAGAATAGGTTGTACACATGTTTAAACAGTTCTAATCAGCACAACTAGGCCAGTGTGATACTCCTCCCCTTTCACACAGTACTACAGTCACTGTACTCCTGAGTATCTGAAATCATGTGGCTACCACAGTTATGGCAGCATTGCCAGTGCCCTGTTCAGTGCCCTCTGCATTTCAGGGTTAGTACCAACAGTGGTTTCATTTGCAAGACCTGGATATCCCAACATGATCTGTGCAACACTGAGTCCCCTCAGAAGGGAGGGCAGAAATGAAGGAATTTTGGGTCTTGAAGAAGAATGGGCAAAAGAAAAGAGTTTTTGTTAGATTATTCATCAGTCTCATCCTTTAAAGCTCTCCTGCTCACTCCCACCTGCCCTCCACACCACTCTGTTCTAGCCCAGCACCAGCTATTTGAAAAGAAATATGCATGACAGAGGGAACACTGTTAATAAGGTCTTTAGGACCTTGTTATCATCCTAACTGCAGTCATGGTGGCTGCATGGTGTGGTTTCAAACAAGGAAACCTGTGGGTTTCTGTTCTGGACACAGCCACCACCACCCAGACAGGAAAACAGGGCATCTGCTGCATTTCTGAACTCCCAGAAAAACTGCTGCAGAGAAGATGGCTCAGCCAGCCTGCAGGACCTTGACAGACAAAAAGCATTTACCCACTCTGGCCAAAGCCCCCACTGGAGGTGGCACACATGCTCTGGGTGTGCTGGGACACAGGCTGGAGCAGCCCCAGGGAATGGGAGGCTCAGGAGACACAAACCCTCCCTGCCTGGGAGTCCTTCACAGCAGGGACCAAAGCCATGAGTGGCACCCTAATGAGCTTAGCAGCTCCTCATTTTCTGAGCATTACAACACAAACCTGACAAGTCCTTCCCAGCAAAGCAGTAGATGCATTAAAACCCTGCTAGACCACAGGAGATGCTTCACTCTGAGGAGCCTATTTCCAGCAGCTGAGTAGATGTTCTTCCTTAAAAGTAAGGGTGAGGGCAGCAAGAAACTGTTCCCCTTTGGTAACATTTCTCTTCTCTCTGGAGGCAGCTTGAATTTTTCACTGCTTTATTTCCTGCTTAGATTTTTCTTCTCTTGCTGTACTCGGATTTAGCTAAGTGCATGCAGTTAGAGAGAATAGAATCAGGCGCATCAATTGAGGAATGTAACATATTAATTAAAACAATAAAAATCTTTTTCTAAGACAAAGAGCACAAAATACCTCCAAGCTGTCCTTTTTCAAAGCCTGCTCAATGAGGGAAATGCAACTTTTCCCCCCTATCACTCTGTTTGGGTGACAAAAACATAATCCTAGTGGCTGCCAACTGCTGACTGATCCCTTAACAAAAATAATCCCTGTGCAGGACATAACATTTCTCATGACCTTCAAGAAGACACTAAACTTTTACTATCAAACTATCCTCACCATATGCAAAATAAATTGTAAAACCACAAGTGTTCTAAAGCACCAGAGTGGAAATACCCACAGCTGAGCTGTGCTCCCACTGCCATTTGTGCAGGCATAAAATATGCAAAAAAGAGAGAAGAGGTAAAGTGTGCTGATCCCCCACCTGTCCCCTAATTAGCAGGCAGGAGGTTTAAACAAACACATGAAAACACTTTTCACTTGGAACAAAACTCAGCTGTGCACTGTTCTGTCACAGGATAGTGCCCAGGCTCAGGATGCAGATGGGGTGAATAATGGATTAGATGTTTGTGGAAGAAGGTCCAGCAGCAGCTCCTGAGCTGAGCATTGCCAATCTGCTGCTCAGGAGGGACCCAGGGAGCTGCTGAGAGGCTGCTGCAAGGCACCCACTGCAGACCCAAAGGAAATAACCCCCAACAACACTGACAAGGAAAGGTAAAGATGTGCCTTCTCCTTGCTTACTCATGAGTCAGTCTGAGGTCTCTCCTGCTCTCTCCTGCAGCAGAGCTGCAATCAAGCTCTTCCACAGGTGACTGCTCAAGTGAAGGGCAGAGTGTCCATGGCAGAGCCAGCACCAGGTGATCCATGTTCTGCTCCTCAGACCCATCACTCCAGCTCTCAGGCTCTCCTGGGCCTCCTCATGTTGGTGACACTTTCTTTACTCACTTCTTTACTCCCTGCTTTAAAGAGCTTTGCTAAAGTGCTCGAGGTGAGTGAAGCCCTGCAGAACTCACAGCAGCACAGCATCAGCACAGCCCATTCCTGAGCAGACACAGCTAAACCCCTCTCTATCACACAGCTCTTTATTGGTATTTTTAAAGCAGCATTGGTTCAGATTGGTTCATTAGTTTGAAGTTATATACAAAGCCTTAAAAAGCCAGGTTACTTATTTAAAGAGTTTTGTGAAATAGTTGTGAGAAAGGCACAAAAGCAGGCAAGCACAGCTCTGTGCTCATGCATTCCATGCCCTGATCCAGTGGCCAGCTGCAAGGCATGGGCATCTTTTTATTTTTTAAGCAGTTCTGCAGGAACAGCTGCTGTGGTGGTTTGCAGCTCACCATTTATTACTTAGCACCGTTTGGCCTCAGCACCTTTTGAAGCACCAGAGCTGCACAGTGGTCATTATATCACCAACCACCATCAATACATCTCACTGAACACAGTCCTGAAGCTGTGCCTCACTAACACAACTGCTCCATGCAATGCTCTTGATATCACAGCTCAGTTAAAATAGCAAAAATACTGCAAAAACTGACCCTCCTCTGACTGCAGCACGTGTGCCCCAGCAACAACCCAAGACGAAGTCATGCAACAAGACTTGCTCAAGCTGAAGCCTGAACATCCAACCCAGGAGGGTTCACAGCTCACTGCTGGTGCCTGGCAGCCAGGCTGGGTGCCCCAGCATGACGCCAGCTCCCAGGGAATTTAAAAGCAACCCCAGCATCAGGACACCATCCTCCATCAGGGCTGCCCCTTGCCACCAAACCCTCACCACCGACCTGCAACACACCTCAGCTTTGCAAACCCATCTGCTGCTACCACTTTTCTGAGGTAATTTGGGAGATACATCCCACCTGACACTATATTAACAAGCAAATAAATTTGTTGAGATTCCCTTGTCAAAATTAATCCCTTCACACACATCTCCATGGCATACATTCCAGTGGTAGATTGCCCTTAATGTATTACTACAATTTGAATAATTTCATGCAGTATGAAGGATTTTCATATTTTCCAAGTATACCTTTTTCCTGACAATAGCAAAATGCTTGTAGCACCATGATAACAGTTGCTCACATTTATCTACATCCTTCAAAGACAATATTTCAATTATCTGCACTGGAAACTCTCAGCCACATCTGCCGACCAAAATGCCACATTTGGCAACTGCTTAGCAACAAGGACAGGAAACAGTCCCCAGAGCCATGTGCCAACATCACACCAGCTCCTGCTTCCACCAAACAACACTGCCATCACCTCAAATAAGTGTATTTTGTTCTGCCTGGGATACACAAGGCACCAGAAATAACAAGCTCCTTTGGGAAAAGGGAAATCTGGAAAAAAGCTGCCTGCTTCAGCAATCCCTCCCCAGGCTCCACAGGGAATGTCTCCCTGGTGTGTGCAACACATGTTGATCCTGCACCACAGGAGAAGGACAGGCTGCCTGGACATAACATTAAAACTATGTCTGCTCACTGCCAAGCACAGTTCTTGTGGAAAAAATCTGGATGTCAGAGAGTAACTCCCACCCCACATCACCCACAAAACCAGCAGACATCAGAATCCTTGATCAGGACAGCACAAAGGCCCAGGAAAAAAAAAATCTCATCCATCCTTAATCTTACCCACCCTGCACCATACTCAGCCCTCCTCTTCCTCAGGCTCTGTGCCATTGCACTCAGTGGCACAGGGAATCTGGGCAGCAGTGAGCCTGAGAACATCCCACCTTGAATGCTTGAAGGTGCAGGCAAGGAGGTGAGACAGGGAGGACTCGACCTTGGCAAGACCATCTTTGTTTCTCCTCCTCTTCCTCCCCTCCATTTCTCAGAGCCTTTTTCCTAACTATGTCCCTGACTTGCTGCCTGATACTGAGAGAGATGGGGCAAAATGCAGGCGAGCTGGTCAAAGGTGTGTGGTAATTGCACTTAGCACACTGTTATCAACTCCACAGAAACACACAGTCCAAACATAGCCCTTTGGAGCAGCCAGCAACTCCAAACCCACCAAAAGGAGCCAAAGTTGAGGGAAAGCTGCAAGGTGGGCTCCAGGTGTCCCCTCTGCAGGCTCGGTGCCAAGCAGAGCCCGGGCAGTTTCGGTTCTGGCGCTGCCTCCGTGCTCGGACACCGCCGGAGCGCAAGCCACCAACAACTTCCTCTGCTCAAACTGCTCCTGGAGAAACACCCCTGCAGCAGCCAGAGGAGCAAACCTCTTCCAGCCCAGAGAGAAATGAGAAACCTCAATCTGCTGCCTTGCTATTTCCACTCCATGAGGCCTGTCTGCACTGTTGGAAATGTGTGAAAGCAGATGCTGACCTTATTTTAGCACTATGCAAATAAAAAAACATTTTTAACTTTTTTTTTCCCTTACCATTTTCTTTCTTCTTTGTTTTTTTAAATATTTTGTTTTTAGGAGCACAAAATGTGAGCAGTCTTTTTGTCATGATGAATGGGCATTTCCAAAAGCAAGCACTGCACTTTCATAACAAATCCTGAGACAGCAATAACACGTCTGGGTCAAAGGAGCCCTCGTGGGCAGGTATGTGATGCACAGACTTAACGATCTCACAAGTTTCATTTTGAGTTCTGCCCCATCTTCACTAGGTACAAACAAGTGCCCCAAACTGAAAATTAAAATTAACAGAAGGGGGGTGGCAAAGTCATGGGCCTCAAAATTGATGCAGTATGGAAAAAACATTCTACTGATGAACTGTATCTATTTAGAGGACTCCAGGAAAGGCACCAGCCAGCAGAAATTTGAATAAGAGCTCAGTGTCTGCTCAGTGCTCTGTGTCAGACACAGACACATATAGAACACAGCGGCTGCTCCGGCATCTTCACAACCAGACCCAGAAATTAGTGCTGTTCTGGTGGCTGCCAGCACAATATGTTAACAGCAATTATTTTCTCAATATTTCTACTGATTACCTAACACACTGGCACGTTTTCTCAGTGTCACTGCATGTTGCAACACACGCCGCCATCCAGTAACTTGTCTGCATTCCCTTGGTCACTTTTCACAGGCATCAGATGCAAAACGCAACTGGAATGATAATGGGTTGGAGAAACTGTGAGGAAAATGTGTCACTTCAGTGTGAGGCTTCACAGCCTGCATTTATGACATCTGAACATTCAATATCGTCACTGCTAAATCCTGAGGGCTGTAAAGAATAGGAAGAGCTCTGCAAGCAGCAAAAGGAAGATGGTCAGTGGCTCTCTAGCTGTGGATGGTCTGCAGAGCCCAGATCTGAAGATATTATTCCACCATAAGTTGTGTGCTATGGTTAAACACTAATTTGGAGCTAACTTTGCAGTGCAGAGGCATCTACAGATTATACAAACACAAAATAAGCAATGGTCTACCTATTTACAAGCAGTTCAAGTATACACAGTCAGTCTGCCAGGAACTGAAAATTTACAGAAAGTCACTGGTGGAGAAACAGAACAAACTGAGCCTGTGATGAGAGTATTGTCAGTAACAGTGATTTATAAAAAGGAATGGCAATGTCAATTCTATCAGGTATGCAAAATAAAAAAGCCTCAAAGCCTTGGCCCGGTGTGAGAGCAAAAGAACCACTCAGCCTCCCAACCACAGCCTGCTTTCTATTTTTCAGTTACACTCCACAGCATTTCACCATTTCCAGCTCTGTTATCAACCAGAGACACGTTCTCTCACTCTACTGGAGCTTCTTGCTATCCAAATAAACCAAACCACAAACAGTCAAATATTTTTCCATTCAGGTTTCCTTCCCCCCACAAGCATACATGCATGAGGGGTGTATCATCAGGAATGCCAGGTGGATCCTATGCAACACTGCTCTGAAAAAGTGATGGTAAAAACTGACACTGGGCTTGTTACCTCTTGCTCCTTCCTCTACTGAACATTTGTCTGGTCAAGCTCTCTGCTCTGCTAACCACTCTGCAAGCACTCCAAGAATCACATCAGAGCCAAATACAAAAAGTCAAAAGTGAAATACAACTTAGCAAAAATGAACAGACTCCTCTGCTTCATATAAATTTTTGCAGGAGCAGCAGGTTGTCATGTGGTAAATGAATCAGTGTACAAGAAAGCAATCCCTGCCTGTGGTCTTCCAGCATCAATTCTGAAAAAAAGGTAAAATAACAACCTTCACTTCCACTGCTGGACATCCTTGCCTTGGTCAGGTTATTTAGGAGTGGGTCCTCAGCATCTCCAGGAGGATGCAGAGCTGCAGTCCTGCCCCAGCCTGCTCCCTCCTCAGGACTCAGTGTCTGAACAGAACACTGAGCTCCCAAAGGGGCCAGTGGGCCACTGTAGTGTCACATTTAAATCACCTTTTGAGGGATTTGTGTGCTGCCTTTCTCTTCTGAGCAAGCTCAGACTCCACAAGATCCCCTGAAGTATCTGTGGCTTCTCACTGCTGCTGTGTGTGGGTCAGGGAGGGCAGAACTGAACCCACAGCTTAAGCACTTCACTCTCATTTTAATTTCACAGGTTTAGCATGGCTGGTGTAATTCACATGTAAAACCACAGCAGTCATCCAAATCTCTGCTGCCTGGGCATTGGCTGGCTGCATTTCTGGAAATTCATGGTCATAACATGATACCTATTTTTTGAGTTTCCATTAGGAACCGGTTCTGTCAGGCATGATCGCATTTGCAAGAGCTCAGGAGGCAGGAAAATTTGAAAAAGTGTTTATGAGACTGGGTATAAATCACAGCTCTCAGTTTTTTCTCCCTTCTTCAATTAAAAGGCTACATTCAGAGCAACCATTTCCCCCATCCACTCTCCCCATCTCCCTCCAGAAATGATAAATCCCACTCCAGCTGTAAACTGGATCCCAGGTGTACCCATATATATTATATATACTAACAGCCACCAATGGGCACAAGGGCTCTTGCACAGTTACTGTGGAAACGAAGGTATCAAATTTCCTGGCTCTTAAGGATCTACCTTCTCAACCTTAATGTGCATTTACCTTGAATAAATCACTTCTGAGCTCTTCAGCCCAGAAGCATCCCTCAGCAGAGAGAGATTGGGTTCACCTTTAGGAGGCTCCATGTAATTCATCCCAGGGGCTGCCTCCAGCCCACACAATCCATGGGTGGGAGCAGGGAACAGGGAGAGAACATCCTCCTGCAGGCACAGATGGACTTGCTCCTGCCCAGCTCAGCTCCAAGGGGCATCAGCTGCCCCTGGGGCAACCACTGCAGGTGCTGCTAGCACCAAAACCCTCAGCAGCTCCTCTCCCTGCCTGGACAACACCTGGGCTCTGCTTTGTCTCACCCCAGTGTGAACAACTAAAGGCTGAATTTGGCTCTGCAGGAATGGGCAATCATTTACCAGCACTGAAACAATGCCCAGTGTGGATGGGGATGGAGCCACACAAGACACGAGGCAGCGTCTTGAGGGGAATGTCATCACATCCTGCTAAGGCTCCAGAGGGACAATATGACACTTCAACAAAAATTTCTTCCAGTTCTGGCCGTGACCACACAAGAACCCAAAGATGCTTCAATACAAAGGGCAAATTCAGTCCAGATGTAACCTCAGGGACTTCAGCAGAGCTGTTGTAGGGCTGAGCCTGACCCACCTTGTCTGTGTGTGAGCACGGCTGGGAAATCCTCCCTGGGCAGCTGTGAGAGGACCCACTGCATGCACACAGCTTGTCCCAGGGATGTTGGTGCTGTCCTGCAAGAGGCACCTCAGCACCCAGCACAGCACTCAAAACACTCCCAACAGCTGCTGACAGCAGTGGCTTTCAGGGTCTCTAGGACTGTTGAGTACTGTGTAACTTCCAGTCCACTCCCCAACCCATTTGCTAAAATTCCCAGCAAACAGCAGGAGAACTGCTCTCACCTCATTCATGCTTCAGGATCTTTATTTTTATGATGATCTCTGGCATTTTTAAGGCGTCCCTCCCACCTCAGTAACTCAGTGCTTAGCCAAACTACAAGGAGGACAGGATTCTGCTGATCCCTCAATTAAAAAGTGCTTTTGTACTTATAAATCTGGAAAAATACCACTGTCAACCACACAGTCTTCCTATTACACACTGGCTGCGCACACAAACTGATACATTCATAAGCTGAAACATGAAAGGCATCATCAATACACAGCAAAGTGACTGGCTGCAATCCTGTCACCCTCCCCAGCACAAAGGCAGGGCCTCTTCCTGCCACAAGCCAAGCCAAAACAAGACCTGGCTCAGATGGGATGTCAAAACGTCAAACTGTACGTACTTCACCTCTGCACTTCCGAAACAGCAAAAACCCTGTGAAAAGAAATTATTGCAATTCTTTCCTTTTTATCTTCTCAAGCACATAGGAAGGAAAGTTTGTACATTGCTCCTTCAAAAATTTCCCTCATATAACAATGCAGCTCAGCTTTTTTTCTTTGCCATCTTCTAGTTTTTTGAAAAAGCCTACTCTGCCCTGCCTTCCTGCCTGGCAGGTTGTTCTTTTTGGAAAGGATCCTTCTCCTTCCCTTACCTCATACTGCCCAAATCCCACTGTTCCACCTCTCAGCCTGGCCCCTTGGCTAAGCTTAGCTGGACTTTCTCTGCAGACTTTAATCACTGCTCTGAGATTAGCTGGGTTAGGTGTTGCAGACAGATGCAGAGCCCTTCCTCTCCCACACCCAAAATCCCTGCCAAACTCTGGCTTAGGAGTATCACACAGGATCTTGAAATCAAACTCCAGGGTCTTGCATGATAAATCAGAGCATTTGCTGGCCTTGGCTGCACCTCCTTTACTTATGGTGAGTCTGGGGGGGTTAATCTGCCTGATGATTTGACAGCACTTCACCTACAGAGCAGATGTTATTGTATCAGCAATCATTGACAAAAATCATGCTTGTTTTGATGGGAAACAGGAGGAGGTCCTTCAAAAGCACTGATCACCTCAGGAAAAACTTCCTTGTGACTTTGCTGGCATCCTCATGAATCCTGTGATTCTCCCAGCCAGAGCACCCACCCAAAGAGAGCTGGCCTGGGGCTGCTCTGACCCTTGAAGGGGCAAATATTAAGTAAATAAGTTCAAACTCTCTGCCTTTTATTGCTTCCTTATGATAGTTAATGAGCCTTCCCTGCACCAAGATATCACCCCTGCTCAGCTCCCCAAGCCACACAGTCACAAGAAATATTTGTGTCTGCCTTTCCTCTGTTTCACTGGAGGGCTCTGTGAAGGACTGGGGTAGAACAGTGGTATCACAATAGGCTGAAGCTGGAGGTTCAGCTTTCCAGCCCTTACACAGACTCAATGCCCCTCTCTAACTCAGTTGGAAAGCTGCAGCTCAAATTTCAGCCTATGTTAAGTCACTGTTCAGCTCTGCTCCTTCAGCAAAAGAGAGGGAAGCCAGAAGAGCCTTTTTCTAAAGCAAAAACTGTGTGGGGAGAAGGGTGGGGAAAGGAAGCAAAAACACATGGAGATCATTTTTTCTGCATCACAAGGAGCAATGAAAGGCTCAGGCAACTTTTCAAACACGTCAGAATAGCTCAGTGTGATTTGTAACCAAGAGGAAGTCTGAATAAACAGCTCCAACAACAAACATCAACTTTTTGGGGGGAAGGAGACAAATAAAGCAGCAATGACCTGCATGGAGACCCTGCTACCACCCTTCTGACTTCTGCAGAGGATTGAGGCACTTACATAATTTTGTATCACAGACCCATCAACGTGAACTTCTGACACCAGCATCTCACTAAGGGGAAACAAAGATTTAACATGGGCTTCAACATCAGCACGCTGCTGCCCCATATCACAACCTACAATATCCCATCCCAGCCAGTTCCCCAAACCCAGGGTCAGCTACAGAAGTGCCTGACCCCACACACCATGCTGGCACCTACCCATCTTCCTAAACACACTCAGAATTGGCTGCAACCCCCTTGCACGAGTGCAGGGACAGCAGATACAAACCCAGAAAGGCAAGGAGATGAGGGATGTCTTCCTCACTGGTTTGCAGTCAAACTAACAGTGGCCCCTCTTAAGCCTGCCAGACCGGAGCTTAAGGAATCAAAACTCCATTCCTAATTAACACATCATCAGCCCCACCAGCCAGGGACTCGCCTCCCAGGAGGGGAGCCTGGGCCAGCCTGGATGAAGAATGAGAACTCAAGCAGCTGAACTGTTTCAAAGGCTGAACTGGCAACTGCAAGGACAAGCAGGTTTGGAAAGGCATGCAAGAAAAAACAAAATATCCAGAGCACGGTCACACTGTTTTCAGTATTTAGCACCCAGACCGACACTGTGTGACTGCTGCAGAGCTTTCCCTCCAGGGAAGCATCCTGCAAAGCCCATGGCTGCGGGAGCAGCTCCTCCTCTCCCGAATGCAGCCGCTACTCTGGTGAAAACCTCACAACTGCAATCCACTGGAGGGAAACCCATTCTGCCAGTTTAACCCCAATAAACTTTCATGGGTAAATTAAATTTATCTACCATACTCGGGACATTTACACAAGACCAGCCCTCTTGACTGCAGCATTCTGGCACACCAGGGACAGCACTTTCATCTGCCTGCATGACCATTATAAACATTGAGGAGAAAGGTCTGGCATTTGCAAAGATCTGTATTTTGACTGTTCCTTGACACAGCACAATAGAACCAACACATCCACTGCAGTGATACTCACATTTGTTGCAAAAGACCTCCCAAACAGACACACCATGCAACATAATTCCTGTCTGCTGGCACCAGTTCAGCTCTGTCTCCCCCTTCTGCCACAAATGCCCCGGCAGAGGCAACAAGCTCTGCTCTATTATTGGAAAACTCAGTGGAGCACATCCCCCACAAGTCAACTGCCTCCCCCTTTCATATACTCCCTCTCTCCTGAGCAAAGTGAGTATTAAAACCCAGCAACTGTCTCCCGTTGGAAGCAGATGGCAGGAATAGCTGGAGAGCTTTCAAACACCCTATACACTCAATACTTCAGTGCAACATGAAAGCCCTGCTAAGCAAGTGTGTGCCTGCATACACACCCCTGCTCAGGGACCACGGCAATGGCAGAAAGTGCTCCATTAACTCCTCTAGTGGCTTAAGTGTCTGTCAACACTCAGGATATTCACACAGCCTGAGCACTGGCCAAACTTTGGTGGCTTGTGCAGTCCTTGAGCTCTCCTGAAGCTATAAATTGCAGCAGGCTGGTATTATAAATAAGGAAAGCTGGAGACTGCAAATTGATTAAGACCATTACTTTGTGTCACATCTAACTCATTTCCAGCTGGCTCGAGTAAAAGGAAAAGCCACCAGAAACCCCACACTCTGATGACACAAAGACAAGTGCAATTCCCCACCCTGTCCAGCTCTGGGGACACATGCAAAGCCTCACAACTCAGCTCCAGCTCACTTACCTCATCCATTTTTTCTGACGTTGGAGTCTGGTCACCAGGCACCATTTCTTTAGCCTCCGAGGTCTCAGTTTTGGAGGTCCTGCTCAGCTGATCAATGGGAGTCATGCTGGCCTCTGATGTCCCCCGGGAATTCTGACTCAGAGAAGCTGTCCCAGGGATGGGCTCATCATCATCAGAGTCAGGTAAGGGTGTGGGGCTGATGTCCTCCAGGCCTGTGCTGGAAGGGCGCGAGGAAGGCGTCTGACCCCTGAAACCGGGTTGAGAGTTCGAACCGTACGTTGGGATGGGGGAGAGCTGGGAAGAAGAGGAGGAAATAGGGCTACCTTCCATTCTGATCTCATTATCTGAGTCATGCTCATTAAGAAAGGGTAATTTTGTTCTCTGCTCTTTTAAGAGCATCTCAATCCTTGAGTCTAAACTGTTATGCTGCATCTCAGTCTCCATGGTGGGGGTGCCAGGAGTCTCACTCCTCTCTGGAGTCTGAGAGAAGGACGCTGTGCTTGGTTCAGGAACGGAGTTCGAGTCGGGCAAGGGCGGAGGCTCCTCCGGTTTCTCCTTCACTGGGACAAAATCGATGCTGGGGGCAGCGCTGCTTTCCACCACCATCTCTGTGGGAGGCGGTGCAGGTCTCCTGTACTCTGTCTCCCTGGAAGCCTGGGGAAACGGCTGCTGCTCCTCGGACTGGGGAAAAACAGCTGGTGCTTGATAGGGGGAGAAGGCAGATTTATAGCTCGAAGAACTAGAGTGGCTCAGGGGAGGAGTGTGAGAGAACTGAACAGGCTCCTGCTGATGGGATTTGAAGGTACTGAACTGATGCTCTGTGCCTCGGAACACCCCTGCCGAGTTGTGCATGTAGTGGTGCCCCGGGCGCCGGTTGTACGCGTCCGTGAACTTCGTCTCGTGCCTCCGGGGTTTGTAGCCGCTGTCCTGCCCAAAGTGGTACACAGGGGTCGTCTGTCGGCTGGAGTAGGTGGAGTCCTGGGAGAAGGGCGTCCCCAGGCGCGGGGTGTGGGGCGTTCCTTGGGACTGGGGGGTGAATTGGCTGTAGGAGTTTGGGGTGTCCTGCCGGCAGCTGGAATAGGCAGTGTCATGGGAAAAGGGCGTGCTGCTGTTCGGGGTGACGGAGGATCCCGCGGAGGAGAGGGAGCTGTCCTTCAGGCGCTTCAGGGAGTCCGTCAGCTGCAACAACACCACAGAAAAGCACCTCAACACACACTTCTATAACCATATCTGTCCAATCTGTTTGGTTTTCAGAGGAGTTGAGCACCCAGGAGTTTGTGCTGATTTCCACGGCAAGAAAATAAATAGGTTACGGCATCCTTGAAAACACAAACCTAATGGTTATTATCCACTGCTAACAGTCCTCTTTGATTTAAAAGAAAAAGTCAGGCAACAGTCACTTATCTGCAAGGGGAGGAAGAAGAAAGAAGATACAAGTTTTCCTTGTAAGCTACCCCCAAGAGCATCAGGTGAACAGGAGACTTCCACACCACTTTCAGCTGGAAGAGTTCCAGTTGCTAGCAACTATGTAATGCTTGTGTAAGCTGCAAACAGGGATGAAAATAAGGAAAGTCTGAGACGTGAAATTGTCAATTTTTGGTTTTTCTGGTGATCAAAACATACAAATGAGTGAACTGCCAGCCTGCAGCCAAAGCTGTGCAGCAGAGCCAGCCCACCATCCTCCCTACCACTCATCTGTAACATACAAAAAGTTCTCAACTGCCAGAAAAACACCATTTTAAAGCTTCCCACAAAGTCAAATGCTCAGAGCGCTACTGATTATGGTGTTTGAAACCCTACAAACCTACAGAGCAGCCAAGTCCTTGCTCTGTAACTCACTTCACAGGCACATTCAGGGGGTTTCTAGGAGCAGCCCTGCTCCAGCTCAGACTCTGCTGAGTCATAACAGTGCCACACTTATCTTCAGCTCCAGAATCAATTTTCCATAATGCAAAGCAGGAGCTCAGTAAGAATCTTCCTGGTAGCAAGAGAGGATGGACTGAGCTCCAGCTGCCTAAAAGTACACCAGGATAGTCAACTGGTGAGACCTCTCAAGCACAGGAAGGCAGAGATGTGTAAAATGACCTGCTTGGAACATGCCAGCACCATCAAACTCAAGCTGAACTCTCACCTGCCTGCTGTGTTCACACATCTCACCCACTCAGTAGTGTGGACTTGCTCTCAGTTTGACCCCCTGGACACCATGACCAGAGAGACAGCAAGAAAAAGTTTCTTCCTCAACTGTCCTAAAACCCACAGAGAGGAGCAGGAAGCACGTGGCTGGTTCTCAACAACATCCACACTGCTGCACCTTTAGTGTAGATGTGCTGTGGAGTGTTTTTCAGTGGGGTTTGTGTATGGCCTGGAGGCAGGGATTGCAGAACTGTCAGATCTTTGCTGCTCTGCATGAGAGGAGGAGCAAATGTCAGGAGTAATTTACTGAACTACAGCAGCAAACAAGTTTGTTGGCACATCCTAGTGTCAAAATCATGATGCAAACAGTTAAAAGTTATTCACAAAGCAATAATTCTGGTGGTATTTGGGAAAAAAATCAATTCAGGACAATAATATAACACATGAACATAATATCTAGAGAAAGAATCTTAAGGATAATTACAGCAGGGACTGCTTTGGGTGATACCATCAATTAAGTGTTTTGCTGTTAACCCTGAAAAAAAGAGTAAAAACAAATCTGCCCATTTTTATTTGAGATGTGGAAGTAGCAAGAATGAGCAGTCAGGGTCTACTCATAGCAGGGCTCCCAGCAAAATCATTACCTGTCTCCCCCCTGCCTTTAAAAGCACCTTGCTGGGAGGTAAGGAAGAACCAACCTCTTTTATGGTTTTGTTAAAAGGACACTGGGGTTTTGCCTTGCTGCTGTTGGGGTGCTTTGGTGGGAGGAGACATTTCTTTTTTTCAGATCAACGGGATTTCATGTTCACTGCACAGCTGTTACCTGTCCTGAGAACACTTGATCACAGAATTAATGAAATCATGGCATTTTAAGAAGTTGTATGAGTAGAGAGAAAGAAAAAAAAATCTTTTCCAAATCTCTTTCAAATTTGATGTCTTAAAATCAGTTCCCAAGTCCCAGTGAGGAGCCAAAGTACATTCAGACAAGCCAAAGAGGCTGGTAACTTCACACAAACAGGCTTCCCTTCCCCCTGGCCCTCTCATCCCAGTGGGGTTACAGGGAAGCAGGTAATCATGCAAAGCCACTGAGAGAATTGTGCCCTAAATATCGAGGGACCCCTGGAAGCCCACAGGAATTCTGTCCATTGCTTTTATTAAAAGCTGATTCCAGCAACTAATTAAGATTCTGGAAAATTGATGCCACTATTGAAGCTCAGCCACCTTGCACCCCTCAGCCTTTAAGCAAGGCTGAAGTCCGTGCGTGCTGAGGATTGCACACCGCAGACGCCAGGCCAAATGTACCACTGTAAATCATTCCCCTGACTTCAAGGGAAAAGCTCATCTCAGGGACAGATCTGATCCAGTCCTAACTGCAGGAATTTCTAATGTTAATAGGGCACGAAGACAAAAAGCATTTTCTGTAAAAGCAGGCACACACCAGCCATGTGCTCCACATTCAGAGGTACATTTGCTATGGCAATTATGAGCAAGTTCTATTTAAATGTGAATTAGTAACATCCATTGGAACTACAGCAAGACAAATACAGATAAATTAAAAATGTTAAAATGCTAATGTTAATGTTTGAGATTTTCTAGAAAGTTTTTCTTTAAGAAAAGCCAAGCACACCTACCTGGAGAGCTTCGTTCCCAGTTGGGGACACGTCCTGTTCAGTGCCTACAGGGAGGGTCTGAGGAGTGTAAAGACCATTAACCAGCAGTTCATAGAATCTCATGCGGGTTTCACCTGCACAGAGCACAATGCAAGAGTTGATTAAACAGAAAGATCACTATTCATGTAAAAATACACATTCCTGACATTCACATGACCCTGCCCCCACTCCCAGCCCACTCCATCCATGCAAGAGAGGAGCAGTTATCACCTCAGAGCTCGCAGGGATCATTTTAAAATAATCTGCTGGGCAAGTGAAGTCAGACACTCCCTTCTCCAGCCAAGACAAGGAGGTTTCTAAATCCTTTTTCCTCTTCTCAGCCTCCTTGGCAGCTCTGCTCTTTACCATGCTCTCTGGAGCGCAGCCGTTCCCCTCCTCTCCAAAGTGCCAAGCAAAGCTTGCAGATTTGAGAAGTGAAACTCTCACCCAAGGGAGAAGCCTCTGCCAACACCCAGAGCCACTTCAGAAAGCTCTCCCTACACACCTTGCTCATGAGAACTGCCTGTCACTAATGCAAACACAATGCATGGCAATGCTGAGGACAAAACTGTTCATGTTTTCTTTCCAAACAGACACCAATTAAACCTTTTTTTTCCCCTGGTTTAAGGAGAACTCAGTGGAATCCTTCGAAGAATAAAGCCAGAGGAGCAAACTGTCCCATATAGCATTACTGAGCCTCAGCCTTTTCATTCCTAAAGTCTACGAAGACCCAGTTTCTTAATATTGAATTTTTCATTACTACAAAAACTTAATCCCGCTTATTTTGCAGTCTGTAAGAAATCTGTCATCAGCTTCAAAGGCAACAGAGCCAGACCCTGAAACTGTCTGAATTTTGCTCTGAGAGATAAAGAATACACAGAAAAATGGACAGACTGGGCACCTGAGCCCAGAAAATTAATTCAGGAAATACCTCCCAAAACCAGGACTACTTTTATGAGAAAGTCCTGTAGGATCAAACCCCAAACTCCCTGTGAATCATCTTGTTCAATTCAAAAACAAAGCAACTCTTAGCACAATTCTGTCCTGAAAAAGACTTATTTATCTTGCACAAAAGCTACAGAAAAAGTTATTTGGGCATCAAATCTCATTTCACAAAGTCCTGAGCCTCATCTATGTAAACTGTTTAAGTTCAACCAAAGTCATGACAAAATAGATCTCTCACTGCAAGAATCTGAAGATAAGCTTGAAATATTAACACACACCACCCACACATGACACTACAATGCCACAGATATGGAAGTGTTAGGCTTATTTTCACTTGTCCTTAAAAAAATATCAAGTCATTGTTACATAGTTCTTCCTGGATCCCAAACATAAGGCAGGAAAAGTTACAATTTCAAAGAGGTTTATGAATGTGAAATGATTCCCAGCTATTGCTCCAAGACAGGTAATTACTAGTTGTGTCCAGTCTGTAGATGGATAAACTGAGCAGAGAAGTTTCTTTAAACAACCCTGTCTCAGATGAGGAGCCTGGATTTATTAGTTTCAGATTCCCGGGCCTGTGCTCACACCAGACAGATAAACTTGATACTTTCCCTCCTAATATTTATTTTGCTACACTGTGAAAACAAAGTTTTTAACAACCTTTCACCGTCTTGCAAAGCAGAACACTAGAAAGAAATGGTGAAAATGATACATATATATTTTAAGTATGTCCTAACCTGCTGATGCTATTTTAGGAACACAATTTTTACTTGATTCTGACAGATTATAGCACATTGACAGTCCTACTCCCTTAGAACGAAAGAGAAGCAACTGTGTGAAAAAAATACATTAGGAGCAAAAAGCTGGCAAACAAAACAGCAATGCAATTTGAAACTGACTTCAGCATTTTCTCCCAGGAAACAGAAGCAGAAACCCCCCCTCATTTCCCTGATGTGCTACAAACTTTCTGGAACAGCTGCCTGCTCAAGGCTTGCTGCATAGTTTATAAACGGAGGAGAACAAGGAGGAAGGCAGTACAATCAGCTTGTTTAAAATGATTTGCATTAAGACATCCATCACTTACAAAACAGCTTTAGCTTATGTTATTAAATCTGCAAATGGTTAATTTGTCCTTAAATGTGATTTTTACCTTCAAATTTCAAAGCAAGGGAAGGAGCCTGTTTGTAAAAATTATTGATACTAGAATTTCAAAGTATACACATGCAAGGTCAAGCCTAGCTCCCAATAGAAAATATTAAACTGCTACTGTGATTTTTCTTCTAACAGTGGTCAGTAATGTCAATAAACATGCTGTTCTACTCTATCACATGTGGCACACCAACTGCTGTGCTGGTTGTGCACTAAACTGTTGAAACCTTTAAATATAGAACAAAAATATCAGCATTTTAAGAAAATGGTGTTAGCAGCCTTTTTTCCCAAGAAAGAGTGCAGCAAGCCAGTTTTAAACTAGAAATGCCACCTTTAGAATGCAGAAATACAATCAGCAAGTGATCCACACCTCCTCAGTCTTAGACGTTTTCTAAAATTCAGGCAGATTTTAGAAAGCCTTTTCACTAGCATGCTTGGAGGAGAGAGAACAGACCAAATGCAATGCCTTCACACTTGCAGGAACTTCATGGGGCTTTGAGGGCTCGGGAGTGGGGCTGGCAGCTGGCTCCTCCAGCACAGGGAGCTGCTGTCACTTTAAGAGCCAGTCTCACACTCGTACACTCGCACACCCTGGCAGTGCTGCGTGTGCACTCTGCTGTGCCAGCCCCCAGCCCGCTCAAAGTATCAATGAAATGCCAGGCACGCAGGGCACAGCACCCAGCCCCGCTGCTGCCACCAGAGCCCACAGATCTGGGTCCCAGGAACCACCAGGACTTGCCCAAAAACGCCAGGTTTGCAAAACGCAGGTGCCACCGGGTCCAGCAGCCCTGGCAGGTGGCCGAGAGGGACCATCCTGGGGCAGGGAGATGGGGGACACGAGAGGGCAGCGAGCAGGGGCAGGGACGGGCAGGGGAGAGGCAGGGGACAGGCAGGATGGCAGCATTTTGCAAATTACAGGGCTGTCTCTTAGCAACAGACAACACATTTGGCTCCACGTGACTCGACCAGGCCCCAGACACCAGACCCGCTGCCGGCTCCCTTCGTATTTTTAATCACCAGGTCCCTGCCCTCTGCAACAGCCTCGATGCTGGGATTGGGTCAGACAGGGGCTCTGCACACCCCAAACACGAGGCCCAAACGTGCCCCCCTTACCTTTTGTATCCAGCTCCACGTGGATGATGTTGCCCATGACAGAAGTGTTGTGAAGGTGCTGCACAGCCTCCCGGGCACCCTTGACAGTGGCAAAGATGACTTTGGCAATGCCCAGGTGCTTCTTGTTCTTGGGGTTGTAGAGAATCTCCACCTCTTCCACTTCGCCGTATTTCTTGCACATGTCGGCCAAAAAGTTTTCACGGATGTTGTCGTTCAGCTTGGCAAAGGTGACCTGCTTGGGAGGCACTGGCCCCACGTAAAATTCATCAATCTGGAAACGGGCACAAGGCGGGGAACGATAAAAATAATCGGCATTGTTAATGAGCTTGGGGGAGGAGCCTAAGGATGGCACGGGAGGGAGGGGGTTAAAGCATCCTGCAAACTTTGGGGGGGAAAAAAAACCTCCAAGGCTCTGGGTGAACCTCAGAGCTGAGCAGAGGCTGTGCCACTGCAGCCATTCATTGGAACCGGCTCCTTTCTGGGCTAAAAAGATGCATTTTGAGCAGTGCTGTCAGCAGAGAGCCCCCCCCACTGCCCCCTGGCCCAGGAGCCCCAGCTCCAAAACCTTCAAGTGATCTCGTCAGACAGAGGCATTGATTTCTTGTTATCCTCATAGAAGAGGATTATTGTTAAACAGTTTGCTAAATAACAATGTTAATAGAAATATGACTGTCATTTAAACGGTCCATTAAACTATTTGGAACTCAGGCTTCACTCTCAAATAAACAAGTTTCCAGAGGTAATAACAAAAGTCAGGGCAGTACCTTGAATTTGGGGACAGACAGCTCCAACTCCTTAGTTTTGGTCCATATTCGCCCTATTCTGGGATCCCTGACACAATCCACAGGAGCGATCCCCGAGTTCTGGGAGAAGGAGGAGGAGGAAGAGGAGGAGAGAAAACATAGAAACAGCAATAACAAGACTTGAAATCGAAGACAAAAATAAAAGAAAAAATAAACCCCGAGGAAGCACGGGCTGTCTCAAGGGAAGGGGAAAGCGCACACACACACATACACACACGTGTCAAATTGCAATACTGCTGGGAAATGCACACAGATTGGAAACACAGGGAAAAAGCCGCAGGTTTGGGCTCCTGACAGTTGAACACACAGTGTCAGGTGGCTGTAACTTTGGTGGCTGTGCGTGTCCCCCCCAGGACCCCCCTCCCACACACACAAGCGCTATGCCGAGGATTACCACGACCCGGAGGGACCCCCAGCCCCCAAAACGCCGGTAAGACAGAGGCTGGCAGGGGAGACACGACACAATGGGGGAAACCCGGGAGCCCCCCACTCACAGGCATGCTGAAATGTTGCCCATCGTAACGGTAGAGTTTGTGCTGTCCTTTTTTCAGAGCCGGGTCAATAATCAACTTGTAACTTCTCCAATGGTGATTTCTTTTCTCGACAGAAGTGCTGGCTTGCGTGCTGTTCTCCATTCCGTTGATCCAACCTGAACGCGGGGGGGGTGGGGGGGGAGAAGAGAGAAAGGGGGAAGGGGAAAAGAAAGAAAAACCATACTAAAAACCATAAAGTTAAAAAAAATATTCAACAAAGACATCTTCGTTTCGGTGCGGGTTTTTCTTTTTTTTTTTTTTAACGAGCCGCCCGATCTACACACCCAGGCAGGGAGGAAATCCACCGCGAAGCGAGCCCCAAAATGGGGGAATTGCCAACCGGGTCCCCCCCTCCACCCCAACCAGACAAGAGGCAGAGAGGGAGGAGGAGAGGAGGAGGAAAAAAAAAAGAAGAAGAAGAAGACGAAGAAAAAAAAAGACCCAATCTCACTTGAACTCTGCTTTTTGCCATGATCTTCAGGGTGCTTGGCTTTTTCCCCCGCCTTGGTCTCTCGGAAAGACATCGCGCTGGGCGGCCGATCGTCTCCGGGCGGCGAAAGGCGAGCTCCCGTCTCACATGGGGCCGGTTACCGGCGCGGGCTGCCCGCCAGGCTCCTGCCTCCCGTTTTCGCGAGCCACCACATATTGTGTGTGTGCTCGCTGCTGGCGGCGGCCGGGATCCCACAATACACCGCTGCGAGCGCCGCGAACGCCTAACCGCGCTCCGCCGCCTGCACATTCACGGCGGCCGCGCCGCGCAGCCCCCGGCCCGCGGCCGCCCGCCGCCGCCCCGCCGCCGCCGAGCGCCGCCGCATGGGCCGCCGCCGGGACGCGCGGGTTTTTTTTTCCTCCCCGCCGCGGGGTTAACGGCATGCGGGGGGGCGAGTGGAATCTGCCCGCTGCATTTACCTTAGAGCAAACTGTTTCTAAACAAGATGGACCTATAGGTGGGACAAGTTGGGGTGGTTTTTTTTCGCTTTTTTTCTCTTTTTTTTTTTTAGGGGAAGACTTCGGCGAGCCGGGGCGACCGTGGGGGCGGGTGGAGCACGGACCCGCCGCGCTGCTGCGGCGGAGAGCGCGGGGGGGGGGGGGGGGGGGGGGGGAAAGCTGGTAGGGGGGTGGCAACACACGCAGAGGAGGGGGTGATAGAAGATGGGGGAGCAGCTTTGCTTATTAAAGGTCCGGAGCGCTCATCAGCCAATCAGCGGGGAGGTTCCATTTTGTTTTCGGTATTAAAGGCGGGCGGCGCGGTGCCCCCGGCGCTCGGCGGGCGCGGGGCCGGGCGGAGCGCGGCGGGCGCATGGCGCGGCCGTCCCGGGGCGCGGGGCCGCGGCGGCCCCGGGAGCGGCCGCGCCATTGGCTGGGGCGGCGGCAGCGCGGCGGGCGCAGCCAATGGGAGCGCGGCTTCCATGGGGCTTGAGTTATTAGACGGCGGGGTAAAAGCACCGCGCGGCAGAAGCCAAGGAGAGGCCGCGGGACCCGCAGCCATTTTTCTGCAGTGGAGCGAAATGGCCAACTGGGCTTTTCCTTTGTTCCATAAAGGGGGATCCGCCATGTGAATCCACACCACGCGGGGTGGTGGGAGCCTCTAGCACGGTGCCAGACGACTCACTGAAGAAGGAGGATTTAAATATATATATATATATATATATCTCAAACCCTTAACAAAAAAAAAAAAAAGTAATGCGGATTTTTTTTTTCACCCTTACGATTCGGGATCCATCTTTGTCTTGTGTAACTAGGTCATGGCACACCCTATGTCAGCAGTTAACAATTTCGAATGCCAACAAAAAAAAGAGTAAATACATTCTTTTTATATTTTTTTCGTTGTTTTGGGGGTTTTTAAGCTTTAAGCAGCTTTGATGACTGAACAATAAATTTGAGAGACTTCTCTCTTGTATTAAAACACTTGATTCCTGGCCATTTTTATTAACTCCTTTGGTGCTTAAAAGGTAATGTTTTAAATATAGGTATAGGAATAGTGAATTCTGGCAAAAAAATAAGGCAATTTTACTATGTTAAGCTCTTTGTCTTTCTTTCCTCTTACATTGTAAGTACCCAATCTGTTCTGTCCTTGCTAAGTGTAGTTTTCATGTTAATGTTACTGAAGTGGTCCTTATTGCTAAGCCTTCATTTGCATGTCTTATGTTTTTGTCTCTTTAAACCAATTTATGCTTTCTGAAATATTTTACTTAAAAAGCGAACTGTCTGGCTAAGATATGCTTAAAAGTTGTTTAGCACCAGTAAATGTTAACTAGGTGTTTTCACACTGATATGTGCAGCCTAAAACTATTGAGAATATTTTTAGTGTCTGCGTGCTCTGTGGAAAAACACTGAACGTCCTTTTTATGTACAGAGTAAATCTGCCACAGGAAGGTAGATTTAAGCCTTGAGCAGGAGTCCTCGCCTGTGTATGGTCAGTCAACATAGCTGGACTTTTTCTATAGCTTTTTTCCCCCTTTTTTTCCTCTTTTTTTTTGATGCTAGACCACTGCCACACAAAGATCTGTAACTTATCTTAACAAGATCCGCTTTGGCTCGCAAACTTACGAGAGAAGTGGTGATACAGATCACATATATACTTATATAGCCATTATTTTAAAAAAGAGTAACAACTTCACCTTCAGAGCTGCATTCAACTATGGTGTGCGGGTAAGTAAACCCTTTTGCCCTTGCAGAGGAACAAATAGCCCAGGCCTGTAGCTAATGGTATTGTCCTGGGTGGAAAGATCCCAATGGTCGTCTGAAAGCGGTGGCGATCTCCTTCTCCTCAGAAACATCTAACAGTGCCTCTGAAACGTCTGTTTTCAGGGAGGGATTTGATTTCTTTCTCTGCACAAAGCTCTTGGTCGTCCTCAGCCCTGGGTGGGTTTGGTTTTTTTTGGTGCGGAGAGATGCTGTGAATCCATTGCAGGCATTACGTGGCTGTTAAATTGAAAGCACAAAAAAAAAAAAAAATCTGCCTGTGAACAGTAAGATGTTAGTGAGGTTGATGTTAAAAAAGGCGAGAAGGCGGTGGTGGTGGTAGGGATCCCTTACATGTTTTATCCGTCTAATTACAGAAGCTCGACAAAAAACAGGCAACAAAATGGGGGGGTGTTTTTCACGACGGTCTTAATGGCGGATGTCTCCCTAGAAAGCACTGTAAAATCCTTCATACCGAGAGGCAGTGACTTGGAGAGAGGGGGGAAAAAGGAGGTCTGGAAGTATATCCAAAATGAGGGAGTTTCCTTCCAAGTGAGGGACCCTTTGCAGCCTGAGTGTTACAGATGGAGAGCCGTGACGCAGTTGATATTCACAGCAGTTGTGCTTTAGTGCCGCCACCCAGCCCACGAAAATGGCCTCCCCGCCGAATTCTGGTGGGTTTATTATGTGAAAGGCTGCGGCAGCACCGTGTCCCGGGCGGCGGGAGGGGCGGCCGGCGGCGGGCACGGCGCTCCCGGTCGTGCTCCGTGTTGTGTGAGGGCAGCCGCCATCATGGCTTCTCCTTCCCTTCGGTGCCGCGTTCTCCTCAGCGCTGGGCGGTGGCGCGGCGGGCTCTCCCCCCGCTGCCTCCCGGCGCTCCGCGTCCCGGGCGCTGCAGGGAAATGATGGGTTTGGGGTATTGTTTTTTTTTGGTGTTTTTTTTTTTTTTTTTTTTTTTGTGTTTTTTTTTTTTCTTTCCCCTTTCCCGCCCCCCTTCCCCCAGCGCTTTGTGAGGGGCTGTGCAAGGACGAAGCTGGGCAGGGAGCGGCGGCTCTTTCTCCCCGCTCACAACATGGCGGGAGCGCCCTGCGGCAGCGGGGCTGGCGGCGCTCCAGCCGGGCCGGGCGGGGGGGGGCGGCCGGCCGGGAGGACAAAGGCAGCTCGGATAATGCCGGCGCAGCCCCGGCTGCTATAAATAACACCGCCCTTCCCCCGCTGCAGTCTCCCGCTCTCTTTATAAACAGCAAGCCATGGAAGTCGCCTAATGCAGAGGGGGGAAAAAGAGGAACAAACAACAACACCCCCTTCCCCACACACATAAGGGAAAAAAAATAAAATGCACAAAAAAATTAAACCCCGGGCAGTGTGGGGGACGGGGGGGACCAGCAGCGCTGGCCGCGGGAGGGGCCGGGCGGCGCCGCCACCTCCCCGCCCGGAGCGGGTGCGCCGTGGGGAGCGCGGCCGCCGCTCCCCGTCACATGGCTCTTTGTTGTTTTCCTTCTCTGCCTCTCCTGGGCTGTTCCCCCCTCCGCCATCACCCAGCTGGGGCAGCGCTGCCCTGCCTCCTCCGGCCTGCAGCGCTGAGCTCCCCTGGCCCGCTTGGGCAGGGCTGGCGCGGAGCCGGTGCCGTGCTGCAGTGGAGCCGCCATGGCCCGATGAGGTGTTACATGTGGCGTCTTTTTTTTTTTTTTTTTTTCCCTCCTTCTGATTTGTTTTTTTTGGTGGATTTTTTTTTTTTTTTTTTTTTCCCGAGCAGATTCTGCTGCAGCTCGCATTGAGTGGAGGCTGAGGGTTATCTCGGAACTTCACAAGCCTCGCTGTGCTCTGCGGGGAATTGCAGCTTGTGCTTACTGCAGACCCAGAGTAGGTGAGCCAGGAAAGCCTGGCTTGAGCAACCACTTCAGAGGGCAGGACAGGGAGGAAAAGCAAACACTGTAGAGAGGTGGCCTCCCTGGTAAGGCTAGAGCAGGACCGTCCTGCGGACTCTGAGGGAGGGAGAAGGTAAGTGGCTGCTTGGCAGAGTCTGTCTGCGGGAGCGGCATGTGCCGGGCAGGGTGCGCCCTGCCCGCAGCTCCTGCGGCTCAGCACCAGCCGCTCCGTGGGTTTGTACAGCCTGTGCTGTGGTATGTGCCGAGGCTCAGGGCTGTTTCCCTGCGAGGGAGCAGGGTGCTGCCGCGAAGGAGGCACCGCAACCCGCGCCTTTCGCAACAACTGCGCTCATCTCTCCATTCCTCGCTCCCCCCCTCGCTCCTCACCGGGTCAGCCTCTATGTCGAGAGCAAGCGACAAACCGTCCGCACAAAACAGAACACGTTCCCATGGAGGGGGAGAAAACCAAACAAACCAACAACAAAACCAAAGCTCTTCCGCAGTGCCAGGCTGGCGTTGTAGCGCTGCGAGCCCTGTCGGGGGCTGCGGCGCTCAGAACCGGGGCCGCCCGAGCCGCCGCTCGGTCCCTGCCCGGCCGGGAGCGCCCGGCCCGCGCTGGAGCCAGCCCTGAACACCCGGCCCGGGTCACGGCGGCTCCCAGCGACCGTCTGCTGGCAAAATCGAAAGGAACGGTGACGTTGTTCTTAGCTGAACACCATTAAAATGCTCCTCTGGTATCTCTCAATAGAGGTGAAAAGCATTTCAGCTTCCTGGAAATGGCCGAAAGAGGCGACGCGTAGATCAAAGTACGGCGCAGAGCTGGGCTCGTGTTTGCAGGGGTTTTTGAACTGTAGTGAAAACGTTTCTGCAGCTTGCATCGTAATGAGTTAAGTCAGCACGTGAAGCGACTAAAAAAGGCATATTTAAACAGCATCGGGCTATTAACTTTCCTGGGATTTGAGATTTATGTTTAAATATATATTTGGCTGTTAGCAATACCAGCATTTAAACTGTAACGTTGATCTGTTCAACCCTGAAGCAAACCAGCTCTGCCTAACGCAGCTTTGAAGCGACACAGCCAGACCATAATACTGTGGGAGCTTAGACAGCTTTGTCTGTACTTGCATCTCTCTGCATATTTTTCCAGGACTCTGATCTTTGTCTGCGATTAATCATTGTCCAGGACGGCTGTTCCCGGTGGTAGAATCCATGAAGTGCTCCAGCTGGGAGAGCTCCTAACGCGTGTGCCTGGCGCTGCGTACGTGCAAACCAGGGCCAGAAATTGCTGGGGCAGCAGGCGCTGGACAGCGAGCCTGCCGTGCCGCCCCAGTGAGTTGTGTGAGTCCTCAGCACTTCTGGAAGTTGTTTTTGTAAGTCTGAGCCGAAAATTTCTTTCCGTTTTTTAGAGTTTCTGAATGACTATAATGTTCAGTGTAGTTTAAAAGTCGCCAAGGCAGTTGAGACCAGTCGTGCTCTCAGAGTGGGTGGTTTCATGGCTTCAGCCTCGTATCTGAAAAGAGAAATGTTCTGGTACAGCGTGCTTAAATCCCAGAAAGGTCAAACCAGACTTTCATACTTGAGTTAGATTGACCCTGGTTTGCTGCGTGAGACTCTTTAGATAAAGAGATCTTTCAGGGGAAGGGGGGGGGGGGAGAAGATTTTTTTTCTCTGAACAGCTTGTGGTGACTCTGTGCACATTCTTGAAGCAAAGGAGTTTGTTCTTGCCCACAGCGTCCCTGCCTGGCATTGTTGAGTGGAAAACTCTTATGCTAATTATATCACTGTCTGTTATCAATAAGAAGTGATTTAATTTCTTTGGCAAAGTGTTGCAACAAAAGCAAATTAGATTGAGAGGCAAAGTGAAATAAAAAATATGCAGCTGTTCTGCCAAACAATGATCCTGACTGTTTACAACATTTTGTTTTAGACTGCCTTGTACACAGAATCCTTTATATGGTAGGTTTTAAAGTCACAATCCACTGCTTGTGCAAGAAAACTAGATTAATAGATTATAAAAGACAAAAGAGACCAAGGTTCATCTGGTTCAACTTCCTGCATTATGCAGGGCTCTTGATTTTTATGAATTTTTGGCCTTTTCTCATTTGGAAGAATTTAACTGCAGCATAGCTGCATCTTATATAAAGATCAGATTTTCTTTTTCAAATGGGCTGTGGAAGGGAGTAAAATAAAGGGTAAATTGTTTCTTTCAAAAATCCACCTGACAGACTAGAAATCAAAGTACCTTTTTAAACTTGTCTAGTTTCTGCTTTCAGTTTCTGGATGTGCTTGTCCCTCAGTCTCCTTGGCAGAGGAATGCTCCATGACCAGATTTCCATCCCCTCATAGCTGTGTGCAAGCTGAGCATTTAAACACTCCATTGCAGGCTGCAGAGCTCCCCCTCGGGTCAGTCTTTACTAATCCTGTAATTGTTCCTGCTCCAGTTTGTCACCCTTTTGATCTGGGCAGAAGGGGACAGAGCCATCGGCAGTGACCGTGCCCGAGCCAAGAGCCCTCCTGGCTCAGATGTGTCTGTCAGGCACACAGGGATTTCTCCAGCCCATGTTCAGCTGCTTTCCCAGCAGGGCAGCTGAAATGCTCTCAGATCTGCTCCTTCTTGGGATGACAACCTGGTACTGCAGAATTGCGCTCTTTGTTTTGCGTGTATGGCTTTGCTCTGGTCCTCTCAGACAGCGTTGTTGCTTGCAATGGCCTTTTTAAATTATTATTTTTATTTGATACTCCCTTCTGATATTGCTTAGTGTCACCTACAAACTTGGTTGGTTATGATTTTATGTTTTCTTCCAGATAAACAACCTATGTGCACGGTGGGTGTTTCCCGGTTCTGGGTGTGTGTACGCACACCTCAGCAGTGTCAATATTGTGTCAGGAGGAGGTGAGGAGGTCTGGTTCCTCACCATCCCTTGCCACACCCCAGTTGCATGGGAAGAAAGCCCAGTTTAGGAGCTGGAAGGGAGCCAGGGGCACACTGCAACACTTGCCTGCCCTGGTGTCTATTATGTAGCCATGAAATAATGCAGAGCACAGAACAGGTGGTTGCAGGACCCATAAAAGAAAGAGGAGAGGTCTGGGGCAGCGTGGTTACAAAATACATTTTGAGACCGTCCTGTTAGATATTTTTTTTAGATGTGATGCCTCACTACATGCTCTGTATCCAGCTGTTCATTCAAGACCTAAATACATTAGGGACGTCTTCCCCCCTGCCAAATTTGAGATTGGAGGAAGGAGGGGGGAAAATTACATAGAGCAACGCAGTCACATTAGGCAGTTTTATTTTTAGGAAACCAGGCTAAGAATATCAAAGGAATATTGAGTAGGAATATGGACAGGGTATTTGCCTGTTCAGATTTTCTTGCCATGAAATTTTTCATTCCTTCCTAAGAACAGCAGATGATCTGTCTAGGGAATTGTCAGCCAAAATAAGCAACCTGCTGACAGATTTCACCTGTGTCCCAGCATGCTCTGAGGATGCATGGGATGTGAGCCTTGAACAATGACAGGGAATCACTAGGCTGTGGTGTTTGGCTGCCGGGGTGCAGAGATGCATGGTGACACCCAACAGTCGAACAAACATTTACTGTGTTTAAAATCCAGACAAATTTTTATGGCTATGTTGGCTATTTGCCATAGTTGGGGGGTGGGGGTGGTGTTACTTTTAAAATTGTATGTGATCATATTATTTCTGCAAGTATTATGACAAAGCCACCTCTGTAAGGCAGAGAGTGAGTGCTTTCAGAGATCTAATCTTTCTCAAGCTATAAAGAATAAAGAAGCTGTTTCAACACCTGACTAGCAGAATGTTTTGTGTTGCTTCTTGCCTATTGAAATGCTGCTGCCATTGAAATGCTGTGATCCTATCAGGATGTAGAACAGGTTATTTTTTAGAATGCTTTCAAGCTTATAAAAATCATTAAATAAATCAAGAGGGCTGGCAATTCTAATCAGCATTCTAAAGCCATCGAATTACAAAACAGTTCAGTGCTTCATGGCCCCTGAACAGTACAGTTCCACAAAAATAAAAGAGAAAGAATGAAAAGAATGTTCCATTTAAGGAGGCCGGGCACTTACAAAGCATGCATCAGAAGGAAATGAAGATACAAATAAGTAATCTAAAAGATATTTATGCATTAAGTTACTTGTGTCTCTGGACACTTCTTTAAACAGTCTGGATACGATGGTAGCTGGGGATCTGGAAGCCATTTTAACACATGCAGCACATACAGGGAACATTCTGATTATAAGTGCTGGAGTATAAAATGTTGCAGCCAGAAACCGATGACAAAGATCAAACGGAATGAGTTCAGCTTACAAATGAGAGCAGTGTCTTCCCACTGGTGCGATGCGACACGAGACCGGGACTTTGCTTTGCCCTTGACATTGCTGCCACTGCTCTCAATCCTGCAGTTAAGGATTTGCATCGTGATTTATTGTTTGACAGGACAGTGGGGAGTGCCCCAGCTGGTCCCCCGAGCCCTGGGCTGCAGGGTGGGTGAAGGCTGAGCAGCTCCAGCCGCTCGCAGTTGCTAAGCAGCTGCACAGCCTCTGCCTGTGCTGGGCGAGGGGAGCAGCACGGCTTCCCTTGATCGCTGGAGAGGAGCCGGCAGCGTGGAAATGGAGCCGTGGCCATGGCAAAACCGCTCCGTTCCTGGCCATGGCAAAACCGCTCCGTTCCTGGCTGGCAAAACGCTGGAGAGAGGAGAAGGGACGCTCGGTGGAGCAGGGGGTGGCAGGAGGGGTGGGAAGAGGCAGCATATGTGCACAGCAGAGGTTACAAAGGCAGCAGATCCTGCCAAAGCGGGGGGTACACACCGAAGAGAAAGGAATGGGAGAGAGGCCAAAGGCACAGTTCAGAATTATAAAAAAAAAAAAAAAAAACAAACCAAACCAGGAGGAGAGTGTGGCATATGGAGAGGGGAAATAAAGCAGAACTTGCACAGCCTGCGAATAATTGAATAGAAAATACAGGAAGAGGAAAGGAGCTTGATTCATTACTGCCCTTCACCTTGTGGAGGCAGCTACACCCAGGAAGAGGAGGTGTGGAATACAACAGCATCCTTCATGTTTCACAGTGAACTGTGGGTTTTACATTTCAACCCCTGCCATTTGTGGTTTTCTCCTTCCACAGCCCATGCCTTTTGTTCAAACTTGACTCCTGCAGGCTCTGTTCTTATCTTTGTCTATTTTCTGACTTATTTTTGAATTTGCTTTAGCTTTTTTTCACCCTTTCTTTTTTTAGTTAAGTTTTAAATTAAAATATCTTTTCCAGATACTTTAGTTGTTTTAACCTTCAAGAGGGCAGGCCATTGCTAGTTTCCAACTGAAGTTAGTTTCCACTAAACCCTCACCGTTGTTGCTGCATTTCTGCCTGTCTCTCTCCTGGGAGCTGCTGATGCAGGACAAGGCTCTCTTTGCTTCCTGACCCCTTCCCCTCCACATTGTCTTCCCTCTCCCTGGGCAGTGCCTGGCAGCAGCCCGGAAGGGCTCGCAGTCAGCAGCGTGCAGGAAGAGGTTCCTGTGGCAGTAGATTATCACAAGCGCCTGATGTGTTGCATAAAGGGGAGTGAAAAAAGTGTCACGAACATCTGAGGGAGTTCTGGCCACAAGGGACCCTCAGTTCCACCAGCACTGCCCACATGAAAAAGCACTTTGCGGTGTCGGCGCCTAACCTGCAATTGGCTGTGGAAGAGGAAATGCCAATGGAGCTGGCAGCGAGGCAGGAAAGCTGGACATTCCTCTCCTCCAGGCACAGGACTGAGGGGCATGGCTTGTACAGCAGGGTGGGGAGAGGAATTTAAGCTCGTGCAGCTGTTGCTCTGCTGTGACCAGCCCAGGCTTGCTCGGAGGCCTTTCGACTGAGAACACTTCTTCCTAGGTCCAAAATTGAATCCTAAAAGGAAAATGGAGGTGCCCACTCAGACTTACAGTGGAAATTATTTGCTGTAGGTGCTGTGTGTGTAGTTCAAGCCAATAACATACTTGACAAATTCACAGCCAGATGTGTTCTGTACTTAGAAAACTTTTGTCTAAGATGCCTGGTTTGTGGGGATGCTGTATTTGCTTCCTTCTTCCATTTGCCTGGAGCCCTTTTCTTGGAGCAGGCACTGTCTGTACTATTGTTAGACTCCCAAGACCATTAAAGGTCTTGGGGCACTGACATTTTACAAGCAGATCCAGCTGCCATTCACACAGGGGCATTTTTAGCCTTATGAGAGATCTAAGTTTAATTAGAACAGTTTTAACCAGGAAATCTCCCCAACTCAACAAATCAGAGCTACTATGTTAATCCCAGTGAGCAATGAGGAACATGACAATGTTCCTGTTGTTACAGGAGATTCAGGAAGGGTGAGATGTGTGTAGGAAGGGTGAGATGCACAGGAAATGTGCCATCAAGGCCAGAGGTATGGAGCAGGGCAGGGCAGTGGTGTGGAGCAGGGCAGGGCAGTGTGTCAGACCCAGCACTGAGACTTGTGCGCTCTGTGCCTGCCCTCACCACCCCACAGCACTGCTTGAACACCTTCCTGACCCGCTCTGGTGGCTCTCAGTGAGCACATCCAGCCAGGCCACTCTGCACTGTCAGCCCAACCAGCTCCCACAAACCAGGCACAGGCCCAGAATCACAGCTCTAAAGCAAACACCACTCAATTACAACCTGGTTTTATTTCCAGCGCCTCAAGTTATTAATTAACCTGCTTGGAGCATCCCTGTTCCTGTCAGGGTTTGCTCTGGCCAGGTTATGGCTGCTCTCAGGTCTGAGAAATGTTCAGTCTGGGCCTGAGCTCTGCCTGGCCATGCTCTGACAAGCCACAATCTCCTCTGGCTCCTGCCAAACCTGCACCTCTATGAACGAGCATCTTGCCAGCCAGGCAATGACAGAGCGAGAGCTTCCAGCTTAGCTTTACCCATACATCCAGCACTCCACAAAAAACAGGCAGAAATTTTTGTGTTCCCCCATATAAACAGAGGATTTTATAATCTCTTCAGTCTGCCATTGCTGCCTTCCTGTGGGAAGTTTGCACAGATATCAGAGGGAGGATGCAAACTTCATGTCAATGCCAGTGCTATGCATTACTCAGCAGAAACATGGCCCTATTTCACCCACAGCCCATTCTCTTATAGCCTGCTTCACCATCTTTTATTCTCCCTCTATGAGCATTCCCAGTTTCCTCACATCCTTGTCCAAAAGGTTTGAGAGCTTCCTGCCTGGGCCAGGTGCAAGAGTGCAGAAATGAGGTGTTGATCAAAGCCTGACTCATGGCTCTGTAAAACTCACACTTGTTCAGGCCACACTGTAGCTCACATAGTGAAAAGCATATTTAGGAAGCCAAACCTGGGTTAATTTAAACTTGATGTTCTCTACAGCCACACAAAAAGGTTCTACTCCACATATTTCAGGTTTAGAGAAGTCTTCCAACAGAATTTTGGGGAGTGTAACCCAGATTTGGCAATTCACAGTTGACTCACCCACTCCATATTAATCCCTCCCGTGCAAGCTAAAGCAGCTGAATGCAACTCCTCCCCTGGTGCTGTGGTCATCTTAATTAACACACACTCCTCTTGAGTCCTGAACTAGCAAGTACATTAAAAGAAAATATCTCTGTCCACAAGGAATTACATAATTTGGGAATGAGAGAAGGGAAAAGAGATCTGAAGGAAGCAGATACTGCAGAGAGTGCTCCAATTTTGAAAAAAATAATATCTACATGCTTTCTGGTTAGGTGGAATGTTGGGTAATGAAAACACAGGAAGGCCTAAGCCAGAGGGATTTTAGAGGTTGTACTAAAGGGATTGGTTGGATACTGGCTAAGAACACACTGTGTTGCAAGCAAAGCTGTTTGTAGCCCTTTTCCCTAAATTTCCCCAAATTACTTCCTGATGGGATGTGTTCTCTGCTGCAGATCTGGATGCAGAAGAGCATCTGATGGTGACTAATTTCACACAGATCTGTAGCAGAGCCCTGATCTCTGTCAGCCAGAGCAAGGCTGTGCCTCACTCCTGAACCCTCTGCTTCTGCCTGTTCCCATGGCAAACCAAGCCCAGCTCCCAAGGCAAACACAACTGCAGATCTCACCTGAAATGAGGTGTTCTGGATCCCTCTCTCTGCACCAAACCCCAGATTGCCTTCCCAGCACAGAGGCAGGGGATGAGATCCAGCATTGCTGTGGTGACAAATTCCTGCCTGTGGCTCAGCACATCTGGGAGACACATCCCCAGATCCATGGGGGCAGAGCTGTAGAGGTGCTGGCAGACACTCACCTGTTCATTTCATGCTTTTCAGAGATCACTCATTGTGTTTGATGTTCCAGAAAAGCATGGGATGATCCTAACCACATGTTATCCATTTTTCACAACAGAATTTGGCTTGAGACTTCACGCTTTAGTGAGCAACAGAAACTTGAAACTGCCTCTAAGCACCTACTGTATCAGGATGAGATGTCACCACGATGATTTACTTCAGGTTTGTAAAATGGGGTGGTTTTCCCCCACAGCTGCAAAGCCAAGAACTCGGTTTCTAATGAAAGAAGAAATTCAAAACACAGCACGTTGGCCATGCATGTATCAGGTTGGCCCATACAGTTGGCACCCTTGATTTAAAGATTACCAGAGAAAAGAGCCAAGAAACAGTTTGTGTTCCCTATAAATAGCTGCTCACCAGGTAGTCATGAGTGTTTGGTTTATGAATAAAGTTTGTCCAAACCACTTTAGATTGCCTGAATATTCTCTGCCTGATTTTGCTGAGCTGTGTGTCTTAATTTGTCTCACACCTCCCCTTGCAGACCCTTGTCCTGTTTTCTTTCCCAACCCTCTGAACTCCCTGGTAGCATTTGGACAGATTTTACTTAGAGTTTATCCAAAGATTTCGGCACTGATTTAGTGCAGGGGCTACTTGAGCCAAGTGAAACAGGAACTATTTCTAAGGCATGAAAAGGCAGAAAGGAAATTTTCTTATTGAAATATAATTTTTCCATATTACTTAATAGTCTGGAAAGTTAATGCCTTTCTGGCAGCACTTCCCACTGGGGAAAAAAAAAAAGGTTCCTACTCAGCCAAACAACAATGTAATAATGTTTTAGGTTGGGTTAAACGTCTCAGGGATTGGCAGGTGTCACAGCCACCTTGCCTTCAGTGAAAAAGGCAATTGAGAGCCCTTATGGAACAAGGGATTTACATCAGTAGGAGCTACTACACAAAAAACCAGGCACATGGCAAGGTTTGAATAGATGGTGAATCATGTGGCCCAAGGGATTTTTCGGGGTGGGGGCACGTGTGTAAAATATCAGGCCATGAGGAGCAGATGGTTGAGCTCTGCATGTGTGAGAGGAACAGTGAGAAACACTGCAGAAATGGAGACTGAGAAGCAGCTGAAAGTCAGGGGCACTGGGGAGCTTTGATTTTGGAAATTGTGTGGAGGGTTTAGTGAGGGTCAGAGCAGTGTTGGCACTGTGAGCAAAAGCACAACTGAAAAACAATTTTGTTCATTTGTTCTGTAAACAGGAGGAATCACCTTGAGCAGTGTACACCTGCTTTGTCACAGGTTTCTCCTCTCACACTGATTCTGTCTCCAGAACTTTGTGCTGTGTGCAGGGATAGTTCAGCCCTCCCACATCATAATTCCCCCTTCCTTCTGTGCCCTGTCTATGATAAATTCTGTGGGGCAGAGACTCCCTCAGTAAGAATCTGGGTGCACATGACAAGCAATTGTTGGCCTTGTACAACATCTGAAATTTATCAGAGATTCACCCGACTTACTTGGTAAATCCCATTCCTTAGGGTCTGTCTTTCCTACTGTAAATTTTTCAAGGCATTGCTCTTGCTCAGTACATGCTGGAGTGGGACTTCATAGCTGAAAACACAAATAATTAATGTCACTGGTAATGTTAAAAAATAAATATTTAAGGCTCTGTCTTGTTACGCACTTTCTTAACTAAGTTTGTGAATATTACCTTGGACATAAATGGGATTTGTTGTTATGTTGAAATTTTTGTAAACTGGGAAGAAAAAAGTGAAGTGTATTTCAAAAACACAGTTCTGATGACAATAAGGAAGAGCAGGTCCCCATTCTTGTCCAGTTTGTGTTACCAAATAAACCAACAATAGGAGTATGCAGCAGATGGTGTGTGCAAACAATATTGAACCTAATCTGTGAGTCTGGTTTTGGGTGTTTTCATAACTAAACTGAATTACCCATCAATACCATCCAGAGTGTTAAAGCATCTTTTAAAAATCACAAACTCCCAGCAGTTTTCCTAAGCAGTGTGCCAACCTTTCACTCCTTCCTAACTTTTTCCTTGGTGATCACAGAGCAACAAATTGGCACCAGGATTGGAGCAGGGATATTTTCCATACCCCCCTAATGCCCTGGCTTGATTGTGCTCACTGAGAATCCCCACACACACATTGACCCCTGAGCTGCAGATGTGGAAGCTTTTGATGAAAGAACTTGTGCCAAAATCAATGTACAGGCCAAAACTGAACTAGAGAAGGACACTCGCAATTAGTAATGATCATATTTGAATTTCAGAAATAGAGGGTTGAATCTTCTTCCATTTAAATCAGTGGCACAATTCCATTTTAGATTTTACTTTTTTTGGAGTCAGCAAAACAGGCTCAGCTTTTGTCCAAACCCAAATGATATGCCTAAAGTACTGCATAGCTGCTAATTAAAATTAAGTACCTGAGACACTGAATTTTGTATTTCATCCATAATAAGTTGACTCATTACAAGTAGCACATCCATTACTTAAAAGCAGTCTTAGAAGTGTTTACAGTTGTATTTGTAATCTGCTTATTTTTTGTTGTTTCATCCCAAATCTAAAGGTGTACAAATCTAAAAGTTTCTTTAACTTTTATATAGAATGTACAAGGAGACAGAACTGTGAGAAATGTAAAGATTGTTTTGTGAGACTTGGAAAAAAAACCCAAAAACAAAAAGCAAAACTTCACAAATTAATAATGAACCACAAAATACTTTTATCCCCCCCCAAAATCCCCTTTTAATGGAAATAATTGACTTGAAAAAATCCCCCTGAATTCTTCAGTTACAGGATGACTGTTAACTCTATCTGCTGATTGTATCATACATAGTGTGATACTGGGTTTGAGCCAGGTTTAAATAAATCATTTCAGGATAAAACTATTTCCTGGCCCATCCATTCCTGTGCCATTGGAATGTGCTCAGCCATTACACTGGACAGGAGCTGATGGCTTTTCCTGTGTTCCAGATAAGATTTATAAGCCTGTGGCTCATAAAGCATTTTTTGACAATTTCTATATGCTCGCATCAACTTTTTCCATAGGAAAACGGTGAATTTTAAATAGATGTGAATTTAACCGCTTTTTTTATTGTTATAATTTGAGTTATATGACACTGTGTTAAATATTACAGGTCCTTCTTCTTGTCTATTGCAGAAATATCCTTTTCTAGCTTTTTGTTCGCCCTGTGCACAAAGCAGGATCCTCCTTGCCCGAGTGCAGTGGTGTTTGTATTGGGTCTGGAGGCCATCTAGTGACACAACTGCGCAGGGGAAAATGAAAAGCCTTACTCGAATTGTGGTGGGGTTTTTTTTGTTTTTTTTTTTGTTTTTGTTTTTTTTTCCTTAGTTGAGTTAAATGGTCTTGCTACACCCCAGCATATCCTTAGGGGTTTGTTGCTATTTCCACAAGTGGCACTTAAAAAAAAAATTGAGGAAATTTTTATTTCTTATAAACAAACTTACTTAGGATAGAGCACAGTGCTAGTTCCTCCCAGGAAAGAAATGTGGGGTTTTTTTGTGCTGAATGGCCGTGGATTTGCACCTGAGTGGGTCTGTCCAAAACTCAGTGTCACTCCCCTGACCTGTGCATTGGAACCAAACATAATCCAGCAGTTATGATCCCCTTCCAGAGCCAAACATTCCCAGCTGTGTGATCCCCTGCGATCCATGGTACCAAAAACACCACATGGAAGCCTGAGGCCACCACATCCCTGCAATTAAAATGAGAAATTCCAGTTATTTTCATTGCAGCTCACCTTGGATGGTGAGCAGATGACGAGCAGAGCTGTCGGTTCTTTCCCAAGCAATAAATCAGTGGAAAGCAAGCAGTGAGTCACCGGCAGTGCCAGCACCACGGTGCCTTTCGGGGGTGCCTCGGGGGTCTCTGCCCACCCTCACCGTGCCCGGCCCCGCTCGGCCCCGCTCACACACCGGGGCTGAACTGCAGCGCTCCCTCAGCGCCGGCCCCTTGGCGGGATCCAGCGCGGCGCTGGACGGGCTCCCTGTGGGAGCAAATGGAACGGGAATGAATAAATAAATAAATGGGGATGGCGTGTGTGGCTGGAAGGGCGAAGAGACGCGGCCCGATGGTCCCGGGGGATGGAGCCTCGAGGGCGGGCGGAGCAGCCCCGGCGGCCCTGAGGGGCCTTCCCGCCGTGACCCCGAGCAGCCGCAGCCTGCGGGCGGCCGCGGGCCGGCGATGAGGCCGCGGCTCCGGGAGAGGCTCCCCCAGTGTCCGGGGGGGCCCGGGCGGGGCCCTGCGGCACCTGAGGCGGCGGCGCGGCCAATCCCCGGCGGGGCGCGGGCGGCTCTGCCCGCCCCGGGCGCGCAGGGCGAGCGGAGCCGCGTCCCGGCCGCGCTGCGCCCTCAGCGGGCCCGCTCCGCTCCCGCTCCATGGACGCGGCCAACGGGGCCGTGCCCGAGGGCGCGGCGGAGCAGCCCCGCGGCCCCGCGGCCGCCCCGTCGGGCAGGAAGGAGGTGAAGGTGGTGATCGTGGGCGACGGAGGCTGCGGGAAGACGTCGCTGCTGATGGTGTACGCCAAGGGCTCCTTCCCCGAGGTGAGGGGCTGCCTCCCCCGCGGGGCTGGGGGCCGCAGCCGGGGCCGGCCCCAGCGCTTGGGCCCCGCCAGGGCCGCTTCTCACAATCGCTGAGTCCACTGAGGTTGGAAAAGGCCTCTGAGATCATCGAGATCCTTCTCCTTTGCAGCAATACGCGCCCTCTGTTTTTGAGAAGTACACGACGAGTGTGACGGTGGGGAAGAAGGAGGTCACCCTGAACCTGTACGACACCGCAGGTAAGGGGCTCCACTTTGCTGCGAGGGCAGCGCCTGTGCGGCCACTGCCAGGACAGCGCTCGGGGACATTGGCCTGGGACTGAGCCCAAACCCGGCCCAGCCTTTCGTAACTTCAGGCAAATAAGCAGAAATTGTAAAGTGTTGCTCTTGTGAGCGCACGCACCCCCAGTTTCTGTTCCAGCAGATTTCTCAGTGTCAGCTTAAATCAGCCCAATATTTGAAGACTGTGAAGTTGGATGGGTTTTCAAATTTCCTCTCTACCAGCATAGTTTAACCATAGCATTGCAGGTAAAACTGCCAGAGAGGAAAGTACAAACAAACCAACCACCACTACCTGTTGCATATCAATGTGCCTTCCAGAAAAAAAGGAATTGATTGTCTAATGTCAGTTCTGGTCATCGACTCATTCATTATCTTAACAACCTAATTAATTCAGAAAACATCAAATAGCAACCATATCTGGAAGTATTAAAACCCAATTCCCAGATGCAAAGCATAATACAATGAACCAGGAAAACATTTTAATCTGCTGCCATGTGTGATTGAATAGGGAAGGAGAAAAAGGCTGGTTTGTGTTCAAAATCAAAAGGCCATGGCAGTAAAAGTTATTTGAAAATGCTGATAGTTGTTCAGGTTCGTTTGAAGAATTTGTGAAATGGTTTGTGTTCAACTTCACTCAGAGTTCCCAGACCCAGCTGCTTTCCTAAATGAACCCTAAAATTGACACGTGCTGGGTTTCAGCTCAGTGTAAATCATCTGTTTCAGTTCAAGCCTGTGGAGTTGTTCCAAATTTACACCAAGAGAAATAAGAACCAAATGCAGTCCAGTCATTTTTAATAGTAATAAAACACACTTACCTTCTTGTATACTGCAAGTGATAGCTGAAAACATAATTTAAAAGGCTTTTAATCTAAAAGTGAATTTTACTGCTAACTTTTACTACAGTGTAGTAAGATCCTGAGCACCCAATTTGTCAATGTGTCTTCTTGGGTCAGTGTTACTGTTCCAAGTCCATTTAGTTGGGATAACATACCTTTTACTGGATGGCAAGAGTTTGGGTCTAAGAGGAAAAGAGAAGGATTGGAATCTGGTGTGAGCAACCAAAGAGGAATTTCCTTAATGCAGGGTGTTGGCACCAAGAACCTGCCACTGCGCTCATGATTTTTATATTTGTTTGCTGTCAGTGTGGATTTTTTGCCTGCCACATAGTTCTGAGCTCTCATTTAAAATCCCCATGCCACACATTCCTGCATTTGCCTTTGGAGTCTGTTGCAGGCTGTGAGGAGCAGGGGCTGGATCCACAGGTGGCAGCGGGCTGGGCAGGTGCAGCAGTGCAGCACTGAGCTCTCCTGAGCCTGGCAGGGCTGCACAGCTCCTTGTGTCTCAAAACTCAGCTCTGCACCAGCCCTGCAGCCCCCAGCAGCCCAGGCACTGCTCACTGAGCTCATGGCTCACTGCAGCATCACGGCAGCTTGGGTGGGAAGGGACCTGTAAAATGAACAAGGACATCTTTAACTAGATCGGGTTGCTCAGGCCCCTGTCCAAGCTGACCTTGGATGTTTTCATGGATAGAGCAGCCACAGCTTCTCTGGGCAGCCTGTGTAAAAAATTCTCCTTTATATCTATTGCAAATCTGCCATCTGATAGTTTAAAACCATTACCACACGTCCTGTAATTGCCCTGTTTATGCATATAACTCTTAGTGTGTACCCTCCACATTGAATTCACAGCTGTAAAAACTGATTTGGACTAAAGCACTGCTCCCCTGAAGAACAGTGGGGTGTATTTTGTGCCTTGTGAGACACTTTGGGAAGTGGAGCTGCCATGGTTGGTGTGAAAGAGCAATTGCTTTCCTTCTCTCTTCTGGGAACCTCGAAACCCAACATTTTTCACCTCCCAAAACAGCACCATGGCCACAAGGCTACAAGTTTCTTGAGGCTGTTGACACTTGTCTCCTCCCTTCCTGTTAAATTTCTTCTGCTTTCCATAAGACACAGCAAGAAAGAAAGCAGGGAGATTGTCACCTGGATTAAGACATTTCATTGTGAGGGGGGAAACCTGAATTTTGGTTCTGTTTCAAAGCTGCTTACATAGTTTTATGTTTCATATCGATAAACTCTGTCAAACTCTAATTCAAGCAGCTTTTCAGCCTCCTTCTGTGACTGGAAGTTTTGCTAGAGGAAGGACTCACTTGAGTACACATTTTAATCTCATCCTGTTTTTAATGTACAAAACTGATGTTCAGTTCCTTAAGGGTTAGACTAGTACCAAGAGTTGAGTATTTTTAGGATCTTGCTTGGAGCAACAGTAAATAGAGCTGGGTGTACTTCAGCATCATGGAAAGGTAAAGGACAGGTTCAGCTCCATGGGCTGTTCAAAGTTGGAAAGATTCTTTGTGTTGTCACGTCCTGTGTAGCTCAAACATTTGATCTTGTCCTACTTACTGAGGGAGGAGGACACAAACAAAAAGCTTAAGAAACAAACATTACAAGAAATATAAGATGTTCTTTTCTTGACAAGAATTTAGGTAACAAATTAACTTAATGGATTAGCCTAAAATGTACCAGAAAAATAATTTTTGGTGAGCATTTTGTACTGTGGTACTGTGTCTTCCTCCTCAAACACTTCTTGCTGTTGCAAGAAGTTGGTGGTGCACATTTGCAATGTGTAAAGGCTTTGTAACGTCACTTGTCTGTCTGCAAGCAGCCTTTGCAGCTGCTTTTTCAATGAAAAGTTTCCACTTCCAGCTGTGCTTGGCAGAGGCAAAGGCACTGGGAGGTAAATGAACTCTGTGGTTTTGCCATGCCAAGGGGGCAGTGTCGGTGCCCGAGGTGCAGTTCAGACAGAGGCTCAATTCCTGGTGCAGCAGTTTCTCAGAGCAGAGAGCAGAGCACTGCTGGGCTGGGGAGGAAGCAATGCCTCATCATTGTGGGTGCTTGCTCTGCCTGACAGGAAGCACATGCAAGGCCTCCAGAGAGGTTTTTCAGGTCTCTGATGACAGAAGCACAAGGTCTTCAGAGAAATTTTAAAAGCCAGAATTCTTGAATGCGAGAATAATTTCTCATAGTTTTGACAGGAAATCATGCCTGAGTAAGACAAAACCCTAAATTTTTAATTGATGTGTGCCCCTCCTCCTGCCCCAAGTGTCCTCTTCTATCAGTTTTCTTGCTGCCAAGAATGTCTATTTCCTAATTTGTTTTAAACTGAATAGGGAAAAAACATAACTGGCAAGCAGCTCACAGGCTGGCACTTCTTTGGTGGTGCATGGGCAGAGGGGTGAGGAAGAGCAGACAGATGTGAACATGTACATGAGACTGAGACCTGGGGTTTCACTTCTGCTCACCCTCAGCCACCAGCAGAGCTCCCTCCCCAGCACAGGGCCTGACTGCAGCCATGTGGTTACACAGCATCTCCCAGAGGCACGCAGGACTGGGAGCTTGGTGGAGAATTAGCAAATTTTAGGTGAATTCAGTTGGGTGGAGTTTTTTCTTTAAAAAAACCCAAAGTCTCTGTTGGTGCAATGAATCAAGGAAGACAGAGTGGTCACAGATGTGCTCACACACAGGCAGATACTTAGCCAACTCCTCCACAGCATGTTTTGTGTTAAATGGGGAAAGGAAAGAGCTACCTGTGTTTGGGGAAGCACACACAGGGCTTTGCATAGACATTCAGTTACTGCTTAGGTTCACCTCTGTTCCTCCTTTTTAAAACTCTTAGAAAAAATACCCAAATCTCTGCCAAATTAGCTCTGACCACAGACTGAGCAGATTTACAGAGAAAAAAAGTCTCCCAAGCCCTTTCTTGCATTTCAGCAGCAGCACTTGAGGACAGGGGGTGAAAGGGATTGTTTTCAGAGAGGGGGATGTCTATGTTTAGATACAGCCTGATCTGGGTCCTGTTACATCCTCAGCAGCTGAGGAGCTGCCTCTGAGCTTCTAAAGAGCAGCTTCCCCCTCCTTCCCTGGGAGTGCTGCAACCACCCAGCTGTAACACAGGTTAAGCAATTGCCATCTCACCTTCCCCTTCTGCTCTCTGCACCCCACCCTGTTCTGCACTCTGTATCCAACATTCCAAATGCACACAGAGCTGTGTTTTACACAGCATTTTCTCATGCATTTACTGTTTGCTTTAAAACCCATAACTGCAAATGGATTTGAAGATGAAGGAGCAGTTCACCAGGGCATAGCTATAGTTTTTGACCTGCAATACAACATATTGTGTTACATTTAAAGACACTTTTTCTGTTATCCCATCCAGGAGAGTGTGAATTTAGAGGTTTGTTCAGATTCCAAGCAAATAAACATGTTTCTCCCTAAGGGACAACCCTGTCTGCCTCACCAATTGCCAACAACAACTCACAGGACCTTTTAATTTTACAAGTTATGTTGTTAGAAACTCAGAGGCCTGAACTTTAACAAGGAAAACTTTACACAGCACTAGAGGAAGTTAGGAGGAAAAAAAAATTGGCACCTGATGTATTCAATGCATTTAGGGGATTATCTCAGCAAAAAAATGGCAAATGGGTTACAAACAAGTAGATGGTTTGGGAGAATAAGAAGGGATAAGCAGTACAATCTTTGCTCTGAATGTTTATACAACATGCATAATTTTGTCAATTGTGTATTATTTCTGGATTAAACCCTGAGATATCAATCCCTCTTTGTTCTGCACCTCCCCACAGAGCCCATGGCTGTTGTGGAAGCTCAGATACAAAATGGTCCAAGTCCAAGATTCCCATTGGACAGACATCTCAGGCAAACTGAGTAATGGCTTATCCAGCAGGGATTGCCTTGGAATAAAATGTATCTCAACCAATCATTTAAATTAAGGAAGGGAGAAAAATATTGTAGTATTATTGGCCTTCTAGTATCTGCAGTTCTTCAGACTGGAGACAAAAATGTTGGCAAGTGATGAGTACGTGACTTTGGACTGAGAGCAGGAATCATTGCTATAAAGCTGGGGCACTTTGACATTTTCTGCATTCCTTCATTTGAAATATCAACATGAAGATTTGAGATGTGGAACTTCCCTGCAGAACAGTTTCTGCTCTGATTGTGGATTGTGGTGATGATGGGAAGGACCAGCATTCCCAGTTCTCCTTGTGGAAATTCAGTACATCACAGACACGTGCCTGATTCCAGCATTCAGATGACAAATACACCTTCTAAAGACTGTTTAAATCATGCTTTCTTCCTTATTAAATGAAAAAGATTGGGTTTTTTGCCTGAGCTGCCAGCTGTATCTGGGAATTACTGCTTTCTCAAACTTAATCTCTCAGAGCAAGACACCTTCAGTCCCTGGCACGGTGATTACTGTAAGGGGAAGAGTACAGGTCTGAAGCAAATCAGCTTCCTCTTGTCACATCACGTGCTAGAATATCCCTAATCAGAAGTATGACAAATCCTCTGCTTTTCCAGAATTCAGCAGAATTCCCTCAGATGTGCTGGGGAGTCCTGCTTCAAAGGCCAGTTAAGCCTGGCTCATGCTGCAGCATGCCTTGTACAAGCCTGTGTGTAATCACTGCTTCCTCTCAGCTCACCAGGCTGGGAAAAGCAAGTTTACCACTAAGGTTTCTACTTCACCATTCCTGTCTAGGAAATACAGCGTTTCTTCTCCTCACAGCATCACATGTGCAAATGATTATGGGCACTGCCACTGTCAAACTGAAAATATTTAATAATAATTGTCATATTCCTCTTGATGGCTTTATTTTTGAGCACCAATTTGGCAGTCAGTGTTTAGAACTGATTCTAAGCCCTCAGCAAGTGGACAAAGCAGGGTTTTTATTAAAACCTGCCAAGGATGTGTTCTGTATTCTAAACCATCCCTTTTGTCAGTGAGGGGGAATCTCCTGTACTCAAGGGAAGGAATTTTACAAGTATGAAATTATAGTACCATTGTTATTGATCTCCAGAATGTGTCTGTACACATCCCCATTGTTTGCTTGCTCAGGACAGAGATTTCTTCACCCAAACCATGCTGTGTGTTTCAGGGCAGGAGGACTACGACCGGCTGCGGCCCCTTTCCTACCAGAACACCAACGTGGTGTTAATTTGTTACGATGTCATGAACCCCACCAGCTATGATAATGTAGCAGCCAAGGTAAGAGGCTTCCAAATGAATTACACATGCCTGATATATGACAAGATGTCAGATTAGAAATGCTGGGGCTTTTAGTGTCCTGTACCCTGGGTGTGTGGATGCCCAGAACACTCATCCTGCACTGAGCTGCAGGGCACAGACCTTAGACCTGGGCTCACCTTTCCATGGCTCCTGAGTGCTCAGAACTGGGGTTGACTCTCACTAAAAAGATCAAACACCAGCAATTAAATCACTTCTTTATTGGCAGCAATGTCACGCAACCAACATTGCACATATTAGAGGCAAGACTACTTCCATTACATGTGTATTTATTTGCAGGGGAGAGATGAGAGCAACCACTTCTCTGTGCTGGGATTTTGTAACATTCCAAAGCATTCTTGGACATAGCACCAGGAAAACAAAGCAAGGCTTAGTCCAAATTCTGTTTTGAAATGTGACTTTAGAGGAGCTCCTCAGAATTTAGACAGATGGTAAATAAACATTTTGGCATAGAGACAGATGCCACTATGTTTTTATAAAGCAGCTGACTTTGGGTAGGACTTTTAAACATTTCTGGGATGTAAATAAATGCATGTTGAGCCCCCCCACTAGACTAACTCTAAACTCTAAAATTGCAACTTGTAATAAATGCTGTTTGGCTGTATTGTTTTGATTCCAGGAAACAAACAACAAAATAAAAACTAGATGTAAAAGTTTTGTTTTGCTGCCCGCAGTGGTACCCTGAGGTGAATCACTTCTGCCGGGGCGTCCCGCTGGTGCTGATCGGCTGCAAGACCGACCTGCGCAAGGACAAGGAGCAGCTGCGCCGCCTCAGGGCTGCCAGGCAGGAGCCCATCACCTACAACCAGGTAAACCTCACTGCTTCTACACTGCTGGCAGCAGATAAAGCACCTCATGGCATTGCTCCTCACAGCTGTGATCACAGACACTGCAAAATCAGGTGATCCAGATCAAGAAATGGTTGGCAGCACTAACAGAGCTTTCTGGAAGTTGTTTTTGGAAGTGGTCTAATCACCACCCATTTGTAGTGCCAAAGTAAAGAGAAATATGAGCAGTTTTAAAGGACACAACTATCTGCCTTCTATGCTAATGACATTCTTCTTTCACAGCTGGGTTATTACTGTCACAAGTTTGTAAGCCTTAACAAGTTTGCTGGACTTCCTTCATAATTGTTATTAGCCTACACTGCAGCCACCACTGATGCTTTGATCAGTACTGTGATAAAGACTGGAGATGTTAGGAAACCCATTCCAGTATGACCATGCTGGAATAAATGTGTTTTGCAAGTCCCACTTAAAAATAAATCCTTTCAAGGCCAATAGCAAGAACATCTGCAAGGTTTCTCTGACATGAGAGAGTGTTCTTTGTAGTCTCTAAAGTAATCTTAGGAAAACTACATATTATCATTATCTCTAAGTATTATGAAGCAGTTAGATTTATGAGTAGTGTTATGTCACTGGATAGCTGTCCTAGGTACAGGAGAAACAGTTGATGGAACAGCTTGTCCCATGTCACACAAGACCTTTCTGCTCTGGTCCTCCAATTTTTCTTTTTCTTTTTTCTAAACTACAAAGCCATCCTTCTCCTCTCACCTCAGAGCAAGAACAGCAGCTTTCAGACTGAGCCACACGTCCAGGGAACAGGGTCAAGTGCACGGTGACCTTGAGTGAATCACCACTTCTTCTAAACAGCAGGAAAATAAACTGCAACTGCATCACCACAAAACCATGCTGGGCCTTTTAGTTTGTCTCCCTTGCATGCAAGATGAGGTCCCAGCCTGTCAGTGTGAACAGTTGCAGATTGTCCCTTGTTTTCATGAATAAATCCCTTCATCATCCTCACATGAGAGGTTCCAGGCAAGCAACAGACACTTCTGGCCAGTCCGCTGAGGCCTCATGCAGTTAAACTCAAGGACTCACATGTTACACAAACTTTGTCTCCTATGTGAGCCTTCTCAGTTGGTTTTCCTCCCTGAAATATGCTCTACCTCAGTTTTTTACAGTTGATGGCAACTTGGGCACCTTGGTGATGCTTCCCATGCCAGGCACAGGGGATCTGAACAGTATCTGCAGCTTGCAAACAACTGGAAGGAGACAAACTGCTAAAATATGAAGAAATACACTCCCCTCCAACAAAAGCCCAAGTGACCCCACTCCCAGAGATTACAATGAATAATTGCAGAGTCTGTGAGCCATGGGTTGCAGACATGGAATTCACAGTAAAAGACCCACAAGTCAAACCTGGGGGCTGGCTCTGCAGGGACAATAAAAGGATCACAAGTAAGAAATCACTGCTTTGTCTGTAGTGATTCCACACAACCAGCATTGCATGGAAATATTTCAGATTCAAGCATGTTCCCATTGCATGGCTGAGAAATGCAGGCACCCCTTTGTTTTTATCAGGATTTTGGCTGAGCCTTTGTGATGCTTCAGAGCAGAAGTCAAGGTTCCTGCATGTGCACCAGCAAAACAAGGCAAGGCATCAGTGCAGATTCTGTCCTTGCATGTGACATTCATTACTAAAGGTGACAGCACAGAATAGATAAGGTCAGGCCTGAAAAAAATACCACCATGAAGACATCTTATCCTCACTTAAACACCTACCTCAGCATTTAGTGTAAAGAAATTCAATACTGAGAATATTTTTGTGCTATCAGGACTCTGCATCTCAAGAGTCTCTAATGCTCTGAACTCTTAGGCCAGGCTTTGGTTCAGCAGAGTGGAAAAACACCAAGTTTATTTACAGTGCTTCAGTTTATTACCAATGCCACTCACACTCTAGCACCGCACTCAGAGGCAGCTGCTTTCTTCAAGATTGCAAAGATGTACAAATTAATTCCCTTTCTTCCCAAGTCACCTTCCTCCATTCATCACCAAAATTACATCTTTTCTTACCTTTCTGTTCTTTCCAGGGTGAGACAGCTTGCAAGGAGATTAATGCACAAATTTACCTGGAATGCTCAGCAAAATGTCGTGAGAACATAGAAAATGTTTTTAAAGAAGCCACAACCATTGCACTGAGTGCCATGAAGAAAGCCAAGGGCCACAGGAAACGGAAAGCGTGCTCAGTGTTATGATCTGGACTGCACGAGAGCCAAGTGATTCAGATTTCATACAAGTTTCACTTTAAAAACTTTTTTGAAAACATGTTTGTATTCCTAGGATAATTTTTATTTTGAAATTTTAATTATTTTTAGTATTTTTGCACTTTTGTTATACTGTTCTCACAGAATTTTCAAAGCTGTTTATCACAGTTAACTCATGCTGTGTGCCTTCACCCATCTGGCTTTTGCTTCTAAGTGTGAACAACTCACTATTTAAACTGCAATGAACAGCAACTGCTACTATAGAACTTAGTGTTGGAGTTTTTCTTCCTCTGCAAAATAATTGTGGCATCTTAGAGCTACCATTTACTGCCTTTTTCCAGTAGTAAACTCACATCTTTCAGCAGCAATGTTAAAGCAGCTTATCAGGCAGAAGAAGAAACAGAAGAAGTTTTATATTAAAATTTTCAAGTTAATTTCTTGGTGGCAATGGCAGGAGTTGGCCTCAAGCTGCCCCCTGAGTGCACATGGAACATCCACCACCCCCTGGAGCAGCTCTACAGACCTGCACCTCAGAGTTCTTCAAGGCCTGCTGCTGGAATGGAAAGTGGAAATACATTTAGCAGTGGAAATACATCAGTTGCTCCAATTAAATAATGGAGTGTCATGGGAAACAGTTAATTTACAGCACTCAAATTTAGAAGTACTCCAAGCAGCTACTACATGCAATGTTAAGTCAATCTTGTGATAAACATTTACAGCCTATTTAATACAAGACAGATGCAAATCCTGGTGCACACTGGAGGAAAAATTTATTCACTTGTGAAATCATCTCTGCTGGTACAAATTAAAATTTTCCCTTTTGTGATGAAGGTGTCAGTTGTCTAAGGATCAGGGAGGCTCCCACTGCACACCCTGGTCCATGTGCCTCCTATCTCCTGGTTTTCACTGAGATCTCAGACTGCAGGAACAATCCTTAGTTTGCACTCATCAAAAACCAAACCTGAGGGGGGAAATGAGGTTCCTGCAGTACAGCTGTTGCTGAAAGCTTTCTGTGTAAGGCAAACTGTACATGACCAGCTGGTGCAAACCTGTTTTGGAGCAAGCCACCATTATTATTTTACATGCAGGTAAACAGGTCTTGACCCTTGAAAAATATTTTTTTCCTAACTTGTTTTGATTTAATTAAGGTTTTTGAATACTTATGAGCCTAAAATGGGAAATTAAATTAATTGGAAATTTGTACACATCCTTGACTATAGAAAAACCTTGAAGAATTGTGCAGCCTTTTCTCCACTTGTCACTAAAAGAACCATCCCTCACCTCACTCAGTACAAAACTGAAACACCAACGTTCAGGAAGTGACCCATTCACCATCAGCTCCCCAGTGGAAATCTCTCTGCCCTTTTTAATCTTGAGTTTCTCAGATTGCAGAACTCATGTTACTCATCCCTGCAGAATGAGGTTCCAGTTTGCTCTCAACAGACAATAATTTGAATCTCATAAACTGAGAGTTCAAGTAAAACAAAAAACCTTACAGGGTGTGTAAAAGGCAGCAAAACACAGCCCAACTGGTGTGAAAACTGTTGAAATTATGCAAATTGCAGTTTATTGTTCATGCCCACAGGACACTGACACAGCAAAGGGAATTTTGCTAGCCTGAGCAACAGAAGTGATGACTCCATCTCAAGGCTGTGGTGCATTGTCTGTCCCCTGGTGAGCATCCTGTGGGGAGGAGGGCACTGTTTGCCACTCACACTGCCACAGGATGTGCCCAGGCTGAGCTTTGTGCTGCCTTTCACTGCTGGGAAAGACACAGCCCAGGGCAGCTCAGTGCTGCAGCTGCCTGAGGAGGTACAGAAATTACAGCACCCAAAGAAGGGTGTTCCAATGGGTGAGTGCAAATCAAGCAGCACAAGGACTTTAGCAAGGTAGCAGTCAGTGTTTGTCCCCTGCCATCCCCTTGACCCCGCATTTCCCTTCTCTTCATTATTGGTACAAGTGCAGCATCTAAAGGAAGTATTTGATGTTTGAGCTGAGCCTGTCCTCCCCTTTCCAGAACCTCAAAAACCAACCCAAGGGCCATGTGCTTGTTACTAAAAAAGGGCAGAGGCAGTTGCATATTGAATGGTTTATTTTAGGCTCTTTCAGGCCTGGACAAATGACCTGGTCTCCCTGGAAAAGGGCTAGCAGACTTCCCTGCCATTTAAAAACTGCTTTTGTTCACATGATTTTGTTTTCAAATGAGGAATTCCTCTTATTTAAATAGCTTTTTAGAAGTGTATATAGCAGCAGTATGGTACAAAGATGAGTATTTTCTTTTCACAGTACACACAGGTTAGTATTGCCACTGAGAATATGCCTTGAAAAACAGCATTCATTCTGTATTACTGATCCACCCAGAGTGTTCATAAACCTCAATAAATTCAATACCCAGAATTTAAATAATAAAACTGCAAAGTGTCAGGTATCATTCCAGAATTGGAATTACAGTAGATCCCACATTTCCCCCAACGCTGGTGCTTGGCCAGGCAGGTGCATGCTGCTCTATATACAGAACAAAAACCCCAGAAGCAAAACATTTTATATTAAATATACATAAATAGCAGGAGTGTGACTGGAGAGCCATGCTTGCATTAATACTGAGTCTGTGCTGGCAGAGTCCTTTACCAGACACGGGGACAGGCAAGTCCTGAGCCCATCCATAGCCTGGCTGGGGCTGGGCAGGGTCTGTCCCACACCCAGCCCTGCTGGATGCACACTGGGAACAGGGGCAGTCACAGCTTCTTCACCTTGTCTTTGTTCTTCTGCAGCTTAGTGTGCACCACCTTGAGAGTAGTGAGGAAGTTCCCAAGGAACAGCAGCAGGAATGTGAAAGCCAACACAAAAACCTGAAAGGGAAGAGGAAGCAGCATTTATTACCTTGTGATATTACAACATGGATTATATTCAGCACTGCTGGGCTCTACCAGACACAAAACAGGCTCTGTGCTGCATTATCCTGAGATATTTAAATGCAGTCAGATGCCCAAATATCTTCCAGGATGTGGTCAAGCACCCCCTCTGCCCTGCTCTGTGCTTCTTCTGAGCAGAGCCAACACACACCTGCCATTCTTTGCATTCCTTGTGCCTTGACAATCTGAAAAGAGTGATTGCATTGTATAGCTGCCAGAACTGCAGAGGGGAAAAGAAAAAAGGCAATTTAATTATGAGCAAAAAGAATTAAGCCTTGGAAACGTCTGTGATCCAAAGCACCTTTGGGTGGTGCAGCAGCAGAAACTGCACCACAGAGGGAGGAGGGGATCACCCAACTTACGTGCCCAAAGAACAAGAAGGGAAGGAGAAACGTCAACCCCCGCCACATCCAGGACTGGAATCCTTCTGGAAAAGGTTGACAGAAGAGGCAGAGTGTGAGCACAGAAGAGCCAGGACTGAACCTGCAGCTCCTCCCAACCAGATCACCACCATAAGGGCTATTCCTATCAAGTAAAAAGATTTGTTTGAAATTGGGGTAGTTAGAGGAGGATAAAGTTAGGGATGACCAAAACGTCCATCTTAGTCTCCTCAAATGCTGACAAAGATCAGATTCCTCTGCTCCTGACCTACAGGACCTGAGGAGGGGGATAAAAGTCTCACTGCCCATCCTGCCTTGGGACACAGGCAGCCAGGCAGGGGACAGCTCTGCCATGGGGGGCACACAGCCCTCTCCTTCCTGTCACTGCACCCAAAATCTGTGCAAAGAAAGCCCAGCAGGACACCTCACCCACTGTAAGGTCCAAGTGGTTTCTCTCCCCCAAAGCCCGGAGCCTGTAGAGGCAGCCCCTTTGGTAATAATACTGTAAGAACTGAACACAGCCTGGAGAAGGAGAGAGAAAACATCACTCCATTGGTTATTCAGAAATATGGTAAGTATCAAACTACTTCAATATTGTTTAATCCAACAGCATTTAATTATTGCTTATATTTCTAGATTGCATATTTGTACACTATCTTTATATTCCCACAGTTTAATATTCCAGTATTTACTAAATGAAAGTGTTTTCTTTTAAGCACATATGACACAAAGTGACTTTACCCCCTGAATTAGCAAAGTAAGATATACTCACTCTGAAATATTGAAAATGCTAAAAATTGACTGCGAAACATCTGATACATGAGTCCATCTGGCCTGGAAGAGAACATGGGGAGCTCCATTAATCTGCTAAAAGCATCCAATGCATCCACCCCTTCCCCTTCTCCACCAGGCCTGATGCCATTAGCAAACGAACCAGGAGCTGGTGCCCAGCCCATTCCACCCACTGGGAGCCCTGAGAGGTGCTACAGCCACAGGAAGTGCTCTCATTGATTAGGTTTCTCCTCTCTAACAAGGATAAATGCTGTCCCCTCTCATCCTTTATCAGTTTTCTCTAGGCAGCAAAATCGTTCAGCATCATCTGCATCAAGAATCCCAGCACTGCAACAGGGGTGGTTGTGCTGCTTATCCTGAGGGCAGTTCAGGATAGATGGAGGGCAAGGACTGTCTGCCCCAGCCACTGTCAAGCCCTTACAGATTCAGGGCAGAAGCATCTGTTGTTTTAAAACAATTTTTAATAATTAACTCATCAGTTTATGCCCAAGTTGAGACAGGCTGCATAGGGAGTGCATTTTGTGGGTTGTCTGACCAGCACCCATTGCAAGGGGGTAACTTGAATTTTTGGCTTTAAACTCTCTAATCAAGGCTCAGTAAAGGCACCAAATATCCATTTTGTGGTGTCCTTCCTCTATAGCAAAGTGCTGCTTGTTTCCTTAAGTACAGAGACAGGAACTGGGAGATTTGCAGATTTTGCTATCACCAGCCCAACTACAGCCACAGGGTTTGCATTTCTTTCCTTTTTTTTTTTTTAACCAGCAATGTAAATACAAACTTACAGTGTTGTATTTATCATTGAAAACATCTGAACATCAAACAAATATTAAGGCTGACACGCTGCCATACGTCCCGTGGCCACAGCTTCATGGTCACACTGGATTTAAATGCTCAGATGATGTAAACACCATGAAACAGGCTTGAAGCACCTCGAGCAGGCAGGAGCAGACTCACCACGTTAACATCACTCCAGAGAGGAACGTGGAAACGTAGTGATGAGACACCCACCAGCCTTTGATCCTGAGCAGTAAAAAACATGGCAGTTAGACAAGAAACATGGATTTCAGCATTAAGTCCAGCCTTACTGGCAAAAAATGATCCAAAAATGGCAACAAAGTAGATGCCCCAAATCAAGCACAAGGGATGCTGTGGCATTTCCAGCCAAAGATGTGTGACCTCTAACACAAGGCAGCACACACACCCCAGACACATCTACAACCTACAGCTACCAAACCCAGCCAGCACCTTGCACCAATAACTTGGGGACTGTCAGGAACTGCAGCTGCTCTCTCCCCAAACCTCAGGTGCCCTTGGAAGTGACCAGGGAGGAGGAGAGAGCCAAGACTCTGCAGAGAGGCCATCAGCATCTCAGATTTGCTGGGCTTCAGTGCCAGGCTGAATCCCCTTTTGCTGCCTGGTTTTCCCTAAGGACATTCCATGCTTTCATGTTTGTGCAGGTGGCACTGTACCTTGAGCCATTGCTAATGAGAATGCTCTCCCGTATCGTCAGCGTGCAGTAATACCACACCAACAGAAAGTTAAACACTTCATCTGTCACCCTGTTAAACACAAAAAACACACAGTAAAAAACCCTCTTGTTAATTATAAAGATGCATTTTAAAAACTCCTATTTTTCCTAGATGAAAACCTGCCCAAGTGAGGCTATGGACACAAAGTCCCATCCTGAACATCTGTAACCCACAAGCAGCACAGCACACAGGCAGCACTGCCAGGCTCCAGCCCCTTCTACCCTGGGATCCAACACTGCAGATCCTGAGCTGATAAGCAGGTATGCAGGGATGAATTAAGTGCTGCTCAAGGAGAGAAAGCACCACAGAAGCAGCAGATGATCCAATTTAGAGAGGCCTGTCTCCAGGCTAATTCAATGAGGAGATTCCATGAGATCTATATCAATCCAATCAACTAAAAGAATGGAAGAGCATTATGCTCTGAAGCAAAAAAATCAAAACACCAAAACTTTATTTTGCCATTTGCAAACTCCTGAAGCCAAGGGGACTTGGGGCAGCCAAGGAGACTTGGGGCAGCATCACTGCTGGTACAATCCTGCATTCATTCAGACACAGAGTGGAAGTGCGTGGCTCCAACACCTTCCTGGTTTTTAAGCAAAATGATAATGGAAGCTTGTTGGTGCTCAGACACTTTATCACAACCTAGAGGTAATGTTTCAAGTCTGATTATTTCACACAAATTCTTTTTTGTTGCTTTTGTTGTTAGCCAGAGCTGCAGCACAGGGTTGGTCCCTGCCTGGGACAGCCCACAAGTACAATCAGCTGTTTGTTCCCAATGACAGCATGATGCCAGAATAACAACATCAATTTTTAGCATCATCAGGAAACGTGATGTTGGAGTTTCCTTTTAAAAAGGAAAAACAGCTGGCTAAAATACAACTCCTGCCAGAGTTGAAGAAGAGCAGGTGTCTGCTGCCCAACTGCTCAAAGCCTAAACAGCACGTGAGCTGTCTCACTGTCCTTAACAGTGCATTAGATAATTCAAACCCAGCACAATTTCATGCAAAACACTTGATAAGAAACAAAAATGTATCTTACCTGTAGTGGAGAAAACACCTGCAGGCAACAGCCCCCAGTAACAAGATTATTGTCAGATAAAGTTTGAACTTCTCATACTCGTCCTTGTATGCAAACCTGGAAGGAAACAGGTGCCAGTTGTGGACACAAACAGATGTTTGACTGGAATGTGGCTTCACCTTTCCATGCCACATACAAAGCCAAATACCAAGCCCAGAGACAGAGGTTTTGCTGAAACCCTTGGAAAAGCAGTGGACAGTGGTGAAAGGCAGTGTCAGGGAGGGTCTGTCTCAGCTGCAACACAATGCCCTAAGTCCATCAGAGCTGGTTTCTGGGATGGCATGACAAGATTTTAAAAATACATATATATCTCCATTTTCTAGAGCACTGTATGCCTAGATGTCACAGCACCATTTTTCAGCACAAAAAAAACTCCAAACACTTTTACAATTAAGACTACAGGCTGAGCTGGACTTAAAAGCAAGCAATAAATTGAATTAATTGGAGGTACAGAAGATGTCAGCTTATCCCCATGTCATAGTCCAGTCACCCATCCTCAGCATTTCACTCATCAGGTCTAAGAGAAACCCATTCCCTCTCTGGGCTCCAGCCCACACCCACAGCTGGCCCCAGAGAATCCAAAACTCACACACGTGGGGAGGCTCACTCACTTTGCCTGGTTGCTCAGGAGAGTAACATTCACATTTCCCAGCACCAGATTTAAGTACAGGCTGGAAGACAAAAGCCAAGAGCAGACCCAAGTAAGTTGTTTTATTTGAACACCACAGGATGATCTGAGCAAGGTGATAAGACAGTGGCTCTGCCAAAGCCACGGTTGCTGGACATTTTTAGTTAATACAAACTGGAGGGAAATACCACAGAAAAAGCTTTAAACATGGAAATATTGGTCAGCATTTCCCAGAAGTTACTGAAAAGCCTCATTTTCCTGGTCCCTTTTTTGCACTACAGTCTAAGGGCGATATATGCAGTGTGCACTGGCCAAACCCAAACACAGGGAGGATTTGGAAGAAAAGTTTGTTAGAAACTTCTGAGGGGTTGCAGCATCACACAGTCCTTGACAACTGACATAATTCTGTCCTAGCAACCCCGCTTGAAGGAAAAGTTAAATTGGTTTACAAAATATTATTAAAAAAGAGAAAAGTCTTGCTCTGATTCAGCCCTCAAAAAAATTAGCCCAGGAAAACATCAGTGTGGAACAGTGAGCTGCACAATCCCTTGCCAGTGCAGGTTACTGTCATTTTAACAGAAAACCTGCACTGCCCACACACATTTACATCCACTCACAGCTAATGAATTCTGTGTACAACTGACACAGCAGCTCAGCAAGAGATTTATGACTAATCCAATTTTACATGTCTTTCTTCAACCTTTTCCTTCGGGAACAAAGAGCTTTTCTGTGAACATTTAAAATCCAAAATTCCTGGAGCACACAAACCTCCCTGGTGGAGCACATACCCGTTCCTCTTGGGCAGGTAGGCTTCCATGTCAAAGAAGGCATTCTGCCTCTCCTTGATCTGGCTGCTGATCTCCTGAATGAGAGCAAACTCCTCAGGACTCGCTCTGGGCTTGCACCTGCAAGAACACAGAAACAAGATATTCCTGTTCATGTTTTCACCTCCTTTTTATTTGAAGGAAAATAATGTCATAAAATCCAGGCTGTTAAAAAGCTGGCTCTGGGAACTGATGCTTTGCTCCTGTATTTCTGAGGAACCATTTGGCTTATCACGACTTTATTTCACTGCCAGGTTTATGTTGCTGTAGGTTATTTCAACCAGTTGGTTTATAAATCAGCTTCTCTTTGCATCAGCTCAGTGACAGGATTGCATGGGAATATTGTGTTTTTCTGAAGGAATTCTCTCCACCCTGGGAACTCTGTGCATGGTTTCAGGCACTGCCCTTGCAGAGGCTGCAGCTCTTCAGGTATGAAGTGTTTCAGGATCTAACAGGACACAGAGCTGATGATTTACTGACAAACTGTGGTTTTAGTAATTAATGTTAACCAGGGAGCAGTGAGCAGCAGAGCCAGCAGCCTGTGGTGTCAGAGGTGCTGCACACAAGGAATTCAGCCCATGGCTCCTCCTGGGATCAGTCAGGCAGCCAGAGACAGTTCCCTCCTGTAAATCTACCCAGGAGCAAGTCACACCTTCAGGTTCAAGGGCTGATGTTGCTCTTCCAGTGCAGTTACAGAGCAAAGCATTGCTCACCTGGCACAGCCAAAAGCTGCACAGCCCTGCAACGCACAGCAAGGAAGAAACCCACAGCAGCTCCCTTAAATGTCTTTATTTACAGGGCTCCCTCTCTCATGCAGTAATGAACAATTACTTGGCTGCAAGATGGAACAACTTTAGCACTGCAATATAGATTGTCTAGTAAAAGACAATCCAAGCATTTCAGTCCTTGGGAAAGAGAACTATCCCACCCCACTCCACCCCACCCTCCTGTTACCGCTGCAGGCTGTGCTTCAGGTCCCTCAGTGTCTTCTTCTGCCGCTGTATGGAGCTGCTGCAGGCTGTCTGCAAGCTGGTGACTTCTTCCAGTTTCTGCCTGTAAACTTTGTGTGTTTCCTGCAGGAGAAGAGGAGGTGGTTGGTAGGAAGAGCCCTCCTAAGTTATTCATGGCATTTGTCCCTCACCTCCAAGGGAAACTAGGGTTTTTTTATGGGATACAACAGGCACCCCCTTATCAAGCAACAAGGAGAAGATGCCAAACCAGTACAGCTACAAGGGCTTAAATGGACACTGATGGCATTCCTGCAAGAGGAAAAGCATCCTCTACATTCATCTCATTGCTTCTTTAAAGAGCGTTCCCACTCAGGAGCTTCTCACTGCCATCCCACCCTGCAATGAAGCCCCTAATCCTTGAATCCCCTAATCCTCCATTTGATCCTGCTCCATGCCCATCAAATGGTGGCTAAATCACAGAGCAGGCACTCCAATTTCACAGCCAGATTAAATCTTAGAGAAAATAAAGGAGGACCTAACAGAGTGGGGGAGGGAAGGGAAAGACAGCACCAGGCATAAATCCCTGGCTGAGGGTTTAGGCACGTCCTGGCCATCACTGCCGTCCCAACCCCACGGATATTCAAGCAACCTACTGCCCCATATTCTGGTTTAAAGAGCTGAACTGATGTCCCTGCCTGTGGCCTCAGATGCTCCCTGGGAGGAACTGCTTTATCACAGCTCATTGGTCCCCTGAAGCCCCCAATTAGTGCTCAGCCATAACGAGGACATGCTCACCAACTACAAACCCATTGAGAGGAAACTCTGCTCTCACCCCTCCCTGCCCTTAGCTCTGCCTTTCCACCCTTTGCAAGGATTTCACCCCTTTCCCCATGAGGGAGGTCTCAGGAAGGGCTCTCCAAGCACCAAGCAATGACCTCTGAGCCAATTTGAAGACCTATAATAAATTGGAAAACAGAGTTTGTAGAGTTGGTGCCAAGAGAGTGTGGGTTACACGGCTGCTTCACCTACCAGCACACCAAGAACCACAGGAAATTCCCACTGCTCTTCCCAGAGCATAAACATGGTGGAGAAACCACACAAACCAAACCTTTGCTCTCCTCCTTGCTAGGACCCACCTGGTAGCTGTTCTTTATTTACAAGAACAATCCAAAACAAGCTCCTGTGTCTGGTGTAAAGACCTTCATAACCAAACTAACCCCGTACAGGCACTGCAGGTCTCACTGAGGCTCATTTGGTTTAGCTGAGCACACCTCTACAGCATTAATGCTCACACCTCGACCACCAGCAGCTGCCACCCCACCAAAAAGTGTTTCTACTTTCCTTTTCCAGGTGGGGAAACTGAGGCAGGGACAATCAATCACTGACATTTACTGTGGTTTAGGTCAGACTAAGGCAGGGAGTTTGTCGAGAAGGTGCACACAGCAAACAAGTGACCAACAAAACCACTCCAGATGGGCTCCCCCAGCACCCAACCCTTGTTTCTGCTAACAGGAGTACAACCTGAACTGAGTTTTAATTAAGAAACAAGCTAAATGTGGAGATCACACTTTTTTTTTGCATGCACGTTCTGTTTAACAGTCTAAAAGAGGCTAGAACAGCCTCCAGAGTGAGAACAGCCTGTCGTACTTTAAAACTGGCTTTAAGATTTTAAGCACATGTATAGGGTGCAGCACTGATGACAAGCAGGGAAGGAAGGGAAGGTTTCTGAAGGTAAAAGCATCTTGTAGAACAGCTCTTGGCCCCCACTCCGAGACCTTTCTGCCCCTCAATGCACTTTTGCAAGATGGAAAAACAGCGCTTGGACCCGGCGTATCCCACCACGGGAGATCAGACCCGGCCAGGAGCTGCTGGCGGGACAGGCGCTGCCCGCACTGCTCTTTGCAGCACAACCGCACCGCGTCCCCTTCTCCCATCCTTCCTCCAGCACCGGGAACCGCGGCACCGCATCGCGGTGCATCCCCAGAGGGACCCGGGGCACGGCCGGGGCTCGGGGGAGCGGGGCCCGGGCTGTGTGCGGGGCCGTGCAGGGAGGGATGCTCGGGATCCCCGCTCCGGGCGGGCACCCCGCGGCCGCGGCGAGGGCTGGGGGAGCCCTCCCGCACCTCCGGCTGCTCCCGCCGAGCCGCCCCGGAGATGCGGCCGGTGTGGGGACCCCCGGTCCCGCTCCTGCCGGGCGGGGCGAGCCGGGGCCGGCCCCGCATCGCGATGCGAAGCAGAACCGGCAAGGGCAGCGCGGGGGAAGCCGCGTCCGCGCAGGCGGGGGAGGCACCGCGGGGCCCCGCCGCTCACCTGGAGCTGCCGGAACTCCTCCTCCAGCTCCCGCCACTCGCCGAGGCTCCGCTCCAGCTGCTCCCGCATGGCCGCGGGGCCGCGCCCGCTCCCCGGGCCCCGGCGCGCGCCCGCCGCCCGCACCCCCGGGCCCGCGCGCCGCGTGCGCCGCTGACGTCATCGCGCGCGGTCATGGGCGCGGCCCCGCCCCCCCCCCGCCCGCCTCAGGGGAGGGACCCGGCAGGTGAGGGAGCGCTCCGGGCTGGGCTCGCCTCGGGCCGCAGAGCCCCCGAGGCCGGAGATTCCCCTCAGCTCAAGGCTCCCCTCAGGTGCGGGCTCCCCTCCTGTGACGGCCCTGCTCAGGCCCGCGATCCCCTCCCGTGGTGGTCCCCTCAGGCGCGGCCCCCGTCAGGCCTGTGTTCCCCTCAGATGGCGGGGTCCCCTCGGCTGCTGCCACCCGCCCTGTCCCGGTCACCTCCTGGAGGCCCTGCCCCTCTCCTGAGCCCCCCTGTGTTGTGGCAGCACCTGAAGTGCTCCGTGGTGTGACATGGAAGCATCTTCCTGCCCTTTCAGGATGGTTCATCACACACGGAGCTGAGAGTGGAGATAAAACCCTCCATTGTACAGGGCCAGCCCCTCAGAGAGACCTGGGGGCTGAATCTGAGGCAGCTCAGCCCTGCAGCACCTGGGCCTTGGTCACAGGTCTTTGGTGTCACAGAAGATGACAAAAGGATTCCTGATGTCTTTATTTTTACTATAATTACCCATTCAGCAGCTGGACTGGCCAGTTGTGAGCTGGGCCTCATGTTCTGGGGCAGGGTGGGAAGAGTTGTAAATGTTGACACCACATCCTGTGAGTTGCGAGTTTCTTATGATGCAAGGGTAGAAATTGGCAAAGAGGAAGAAAAGGGGAGGGGAAGGAAGCAATAAAAAAAAGATACAAGAGAGAGGAGAGGGGAGGAGTGAAGTAAAAACACAATTGCAACGCTGTCTTTTCATGAGGAGTGTATGTAGGATCCCGTTTCCTTGAATTTCATGTAAACAACCAAAAACCTTGGGTGTAGAGACTCTCCTCAGTGTTCTCGCTGTCCCTGGTCCTTTTCTAGGACCACTGTTTGATTTTGTATATTTTTTTCATACATTTGTGGGTGGACACCTGAAATGCCGTTGATGAGCTGCATTCAGTTTCCAGAGAAACCCTCTCAGAACTTGCAGTGGTTTGGGATTTCTGCTGGTTTAGGAACCACCAACCCCAGGGATGTTGCATTGTCCCTGCTGCTTCTCCAGTAAGGCCATGATTGTGCAGAGATCAAACACATGTTGTGGCAGATCTTGGTAATCTTGAAGTAGAAAAATAAACTAATCAACATAATAGAAATGTCACAGCAATTTGTTATGTCTGTATTAAATTTGCCTGGATTCTAGCATTTGTCCACAATCCTATGTGACAGGACTGTGTGTTGCAGGAGGCCTGGATTTTGGATTACTTTGGACGAAGGAGGATCACATCTGAGACCAGAGCATTAACTCTGCACTGGACCCGTGCCAGAACTTTCCAGTTCACCACAAGGTTGGAATATTCCCTGCCAGCAAAGTTATTTTTCCTTCCCACATGAAAACATTCCCTCCACCTTTGCAGTTCTCTGTCAGCTCAGTTTATCACCACCCCTGAGATGCAGCTCCATCTTACCCCTTGCTGGTGAGGCTGGGGTGCTGACACGCTCCTACAGATCTGGAATCCAGAAAGTAAAAACATTTCAACATTTGTAGGATTGCTTGTGTCAGTTCAGGAAAAGATGTTTTTAGAAGACATCATAAATTGTCAATAGCCCTTAAAAGTATTCCTTTCACTGCTGGTCTGTAAACCTCAAAGAGCAAAAGGAAACTCTTATCAGATATGAATATTTGTCCTGGGCTGGAATTCTGCGGGCTGATGACATTTAGTCAGGGCTGTGGTGTGAGTTTCACATACAAAGGCAGGAAATGTTGTGCATTTCCCACTCAGAGCCCTGCTGGGCTGGCCACAGAGCTCTCCCAGAACACAAGGGATTTATCCCAAACTTTCCCACCTCTCCCCTACACCTCTGGACAAGGAACAATTCTTACCCATGTTGTGGCTGTGCATAATGATTACCCCAAAAGATTTCTTTCAACTTTGTAACTACACCATGCTAATTGATATTCATTCAAGAGATCTGCATTTTCTTTCAAACAGAAACCACAAAAACATTTAGTTAAGCACAAACATTGTGAGTGTAGCAGGGCTGGCCTTACAGCTGGCTCTGCATTATTTAACCTTGCTCCATTACAAAATAGTTCAGAATTACCTGTAAGCTCTCCCACCTCCTGGGAGGCTGTAGCTGTTTGTATAATCTCATTATTTCAATCACATCTTTGTGAGTGGAACCAAAGCAAGCTGAGGTAGCAGTGATCCCCTCAGCCCTGGGTGGGGAGCAGGGCTCTGTGCAGCTGATGCTCAGGGCTCCTACACCTCTCCTGTGGCAACACATGAGGATTGCTGCTTTTCCTCTGAATTTCAATATTTTATGATCATTTTTCACGGTATCTTGCAAGTATTAATGGCTGTCTTCTGCTGCCAGAGATCACCTAAGGCCATTGCGCAGCAAATTTGCAAACATGGAATCTCTGGTTTGCCTTTATCTTAATTAATCCCCAGCTCACCAACCTTTCATTGCCAGAAAACGTGTCTAAGAAATGGAGTTCATAAATCAAGTTAAGGATCACAGAGAAATTGTGGCTATTTGTTCTCTAGGTGTTAGATTTTGTTTGAGTACACATGGTTATATATCTGTACAATCACATGTGAGTTCCTTTCCTTCACCCTCCAGACTATTCCTGAATGCAAATTCCATTCATTCTTTCCTCTTAAGATAATTGAGGCTGTTTCCTTTGATGCTTTTCCCCTGTCTTAGAAATGCAGATTCTTTCCAGCACAGCAAAGGAGAAAGGACAAAATCTAAATGCAGATGAGTCCCTATTCTGACATCAGGTGACAATAAGCCGTGATAAATAAAATACTTGGCACATGTTTCAGCTGGAGATTCCTACTGCTGATTCATCTTGTATTCATCTGGATTTATCCCTCAATTAAGGAATAAATTAAGGATTTGAAGTGAGGCATTAGCTCAAGTATGGCCAAATTTATCTGCCTCCAGTGATATTAAGAGTCTTGCAAAGCACTCCATGGTCAGGAAATAATTCTCAGCTTTGGGTGACTTCAGGAATTAACACCATGATTTACCTTTAAACCTCTGCCTTGTTGCAGGTAGTTCAGCAGAGACCAAGAGCTGTAACTCGGCAGCAACAGGAGCTCGTGGGGAGAGGGTATCTGGTGTCAGCTCCCAGGACTCCAGCCTTGCAGTCTGCATGACTATCTAAGTGCCTGAACATCCCAGATAACCCACGGCTTTAACTTTTGGTTGTTTTGATGTAAAACCAACATGGTTTTTATCTTGAGATAACTGCTCCCAGCAAAAAGGAGGGAAGAATTTTAAATGCTTTCCCACAAGGCTGCCTCTTAAGCCAGAGGCACCAGGTGAAGTTTACACTTCAAACCTTTCACTTCAATCCCTCCTAAATCCTGCTAATGACAATTCTTTAGAGCAGAGTGGTGGGGCTGCTCCTTCAGCTCACCAAAACGGGCTTGGTTGGAGTCCAAGACCCTCCCACCTCTTCCCTGGCTTTTCTTTTGAATATAGCAGCAATAAAACACACATCTGAGCATCCCACTTCCACAGTATGTTGTTGTCACACTCTTCACCTTTAAAGAATTCCAACATATGTTTCCCTAAATGCTTTTTCTCTATTTATTCTACGAAGTTCCCAGAATAAATTTAATTTATTGATTCTGACAGTTTTCAGTTGGTTTGGACATTTCACTTGGGTGATTCCCCAAGCTTAGTGCAAGCAAACTCAGCTTGGAGCAGCTGTCTCCTTTCAGTGCAAAAATGATTGGTTTCTGATGTAGAATACTGAGGGCCTTGGGCTATATATATTTTTTTAAAATTAATGTTTTTTTAAATCCTGCCCTTAAAAGTGGAAAAAAATTTTAAAAAGTGCATAATCTGTCACAGGACCTTGCTGCAGAAAGGTGTTTCTGGGCACGTTTCCATGCACAAACTCCCAATGCTTGGTTTGCTCCTCAGTGTGTCCAGCCTGGAAGTGAAGTTCACTGCACTGAGCTGTGGGCTGAATTACAGCATAGTTTACATGGACAGATTGAAAAGCTTCCTTTCAGTCTTAATAAATGTAAGGTTTAATCAACTGCCAGACAACCAAAACAGCAACAGTACCAGCAGCAGAACTGGAGCCCTGGCACTGCCTGGTGAAGGTTTTGCTGTTGTTCCTTGGTGTCAGTGGCCAGTGCCTGTCAGAGTGAAACAAGGAAAAGAAAACAGCCAAAAAGGGTATTTGGAGCCAAATTTTGGCTGGCAAGGCTGGAAAAGGGGAATTGTGACAAGGAAAACCTGAATTCTCCTCCTAGCACATCATAGTTTGAGGTTTTGATCCTACTTTTCATAGTGGCCTCAATGCTGTGCCTGGAAACAGCTGCCCTTGTTGTCCTAAAAAAGAGAGTTTGGTTAGGACATTTCTGGGTCACTTTGAGTTTATATCTCACTCTTTGACTGAGTTATATATTCTAGATATATCTAACACCCCTTACAAAAATTTCCCCACTTCCTACTTACTAAGGAGATTCCTTCTCTCAAAATGGAACAACATTTTCTGAGTAAAATTTCATTTGAGTGAGTGAAAAGAACTTTCTGATAAAACTTCAAATATCACCAACTTCTCTTCAAGCTGGTCTAATTTTGTCCTTTTTTGTAAGAAGAATATGTTTATATTTACCCACTCTGTACCCTTGTAATAAAAAAGGTACAGAATGATATTATCAAGTGACAAAATAATTAAGTATGATTCAAAAGTTTATATCTGAACTAAGAAAACTGAAGATGGGAATCACACACAGCCTCTTCCTAGATAAGTTATCTGTGAAACCTCCTTGGAAGGGGCAGGAGTATCTGTGAGGGTGCTGATAACCCACTCTGGGACCACAGAAGTAAAATAACAAACACACAAAACCAGGAGCAGAATTTAAAATAAGCAACCAAAAAATGGAGGCAGTACCCTCTGTCATATCCACATACAGAGGTTTTTGCAGAGAGTTTTTGATCCCAATTTGTGAATTTTAATTTGTTACTAAAATATTTTAACTCTTTAAAGTTTTTATTGTTTTCAAATGTATATTACTTTTCAAATATGTATGTAACTTCTGGTTAGCAGAAGCTGTGGTTAGGTGTGACACAGTTTGGACTTGCAGTTCAAAAACCTCAGGCAGCCCATGCCCTTTAAAAACAGACAAGTAAAATGGTCTGAATTAGCTAATTGTTTTAATTGCCAAACTCTCTATTAAGTGCAGTGCTATATAGGGGGTGAAATAATAGTTAATACTTTTCCAGAGGGCTATTTCTGGTTGTAATTTCAAGCTGTAGATTTTGGGCTGCAATAAGCATTTTTTTCTTCTCCCTCATGGATTTCTTCATTTCCTCCCCAAACCTCTGTCCTCACTCCAGCCCCTACAACTGGCCATGGTGGAACACAGGAATGATTGTCTTCAGTCATTCTTAGGCTCTGCCCCAAACCAGAGCACATTAATATGAGTGACTATGAATAAATCCTTCCTGGATATCTTAATCTCATTTTTAATAACAGGAGACATTTTCTCTCGTATAAGTATTTCCTAATTTGGTCAGCTTCCATGGTTTTCTCTCTCCTACATCCCTGGAAATGCCTGCTAGCAGCTGCCATCTTCCAGTTCATCTGATCTAACACAAGAAATTCCCTGTGTGTATTTTCCCTTGGTACAGATCTCCCTCCATCATTTCCACACCAGCTCATGTTGTCTGTGGAGCAGCCCTTCCTTCCTTCCTTCCTTCCTTCCTTCCTTCCTTCCTTCCTTCCTTCCTTCCTTCCTTCCTTCCTTCCTTCCTTCCTTCCTTCCTTCCTTCCTTCCTTCCTTCCTTCCTTCCTTCCTTCCTTCCTTCCTTCCTTCCTTCCTTCCTTCCTTCCTTCCTTCCTTCCTTCCTTCCTTCCTTCCTTCCTTCCTTCCTTCCTTCCTTCCTTCCTTCCTTCCTTCCTTCCTTCCTTCCTTCCTTCCTTCCTTCCTTCCTTCCTTCCTTCCTTCCTTCCTTCCTTCCTTCCTTCCTTCCTTCCTTCCTTCCTTCCTTCCTTCCTTCCTTCCTTCCTTCCTTCCTTCCTTCCTTCCTTCCTTCCTTCCTTCCTTCCTTCCTTCCTTCCTTCCTTCCTTCCTTCCTTCCTTCCTTCCTTCCTTCCTTCCTTCCTTCCTCTTCATTTTCCTCCACCTGATTTCCCAGGCAGTGGCTCTGTCTCCTTTGGCCCCATGGCCCTTACATGTGCCGTGGGAAATGGAATATTTGCCTTTAGTCACACTTGGAATAAATCCATTCTCTGTCCTACCTGAGCATGGACACAACGTTTAAGCCCCATTGAATGCCTCAGATATTGCAGATTACAAAGGAACACCCATCAGGGAAGGCTGAGCTGTATCTCATCTTTACACAGGCAGCTGCTTTGTTTCATCACAAGATTTCCCACCTGCCTCAACATTTTTACCTCACAGCCTGCAGAGGTGTGCATAAAAAATGTGGTGAAAGGATGAGAATCAGATGCATTCGGCTCATGGGAGTCGTACAAGAGCTGTGGTGTGATACCAGAAATGTGCACAGGCAATTACCCATTAGGGAAGATGATTACAGACACCCATAAGGCCAGAGTGGCAATCCCTGCTCACCACGGCTGTGGAAGAAGTGTAATGGATGAGGGAATTAGTGTCAGGTTTATTCAGATTTCTCCTTTAAGACCGCTGATGTGCATTTTCAGGGGCTCTCTCCTATTTCTCCTGACATTTGCAAGGCTGATTTATTTGTTACTCATCGGTGCTGTAATCAGTGCTTTCATTTCCAGCCTTCTGCTGCTGGGCGTATGAGAAACCAACCAGAGGTGAAGCGCTCGTTGTTTATTAGCACTTTATATTCTGCTGGAGCATCCCGGGCCCAGGGCACGTATCCGCACAGCGCAGTGTGTGGCTGCGGTGCTCCGGGAGGGGAGCAGCGTGCGGTGCCGTGCCCAGCCCGTCGCTGTCCGCCCGGGGCCCTCAGCGCTGCAGTTTGGCTCTGAGTTGCTATGGCGACCCCGCCGCCGCGGGCAGCCCCGGGCCGCCGCCAGCGCAGGTCGGTGTCCGGCCCGGCCCTCGGCACCGGGGGCGGCGGGAGAGCGGCGGGAGAGCGGCGGCCGCGCTCCAGGCTGCTCTGCAAACCGAGCTGGGGGCTTTCCGCTCTCAGCGCTGCCCTCCTGCTCGGCCCCCGCCGGGGAGCAGCGGCAACAGCCGCCCTGAGCATTCCGCTCGCTGACAGCGCCCTGGGAGGGGAGGGGGTGACTCCGCTCCGCCGGTGGGTGCTGGCAGAGGGACCCCGCTGCAGGGCAGTGCCGTGTGCTGGGTCGCGGCAAGGGCTGAGCTCGGCCGGGGCACCCTCGGGGCCGGGGCAGTCAGGCTGGGTGCGCGGGGGTGCGGTGCCAGGCAGGGTTCTGCCAGGGACAGGCAGCAGCCAGTGTATTTCCCTCCTTGCTCTTCATTAAGTAAAGATGTAAGGTGGAGAAAAGTGGCTGCACCTCATTGCTCTGAAGTTCCGAAAAGAGCCATGGAAAAAAAAAATGGGCTTCCAGCAGGGCCGTGCAGACTAAAGCTGCATTTTACCAGAGACCCGACAGAAGCAGCAGAGCAGCGTCTGGAGGGGGGCGCGGGGTCTGTTCGAGCCCCATCCCCAAGCGCTGGGCAGAGGCGCGCGGAAGCAGCCGCGCCTCGCCCTCCGCACCGAGAGCTGCGACCGGAGCGACCGCACCGCCCGCCTCTCGCTGCCAGCTCCCCGCGCCCTGGAGTGGGCGGCTGAAAACATCCAGGGAGGCGAACACCGACTGCGTTATCACTTACGCAAACCTGGCATCGCTGACGTACATTTAGAAGGGGATTCGGCAAATAAAGGCGGCTCCCGGCAGCCCGCATTACCTCGGGTGCTCTGCGCGGGCTGTGCCGCGCAGGACATGGCGAGCAGATGGGGCTGCCCCCGCAGCTGGGAATCCTCCCTGCGGTTTGTAAATCCTGAGCTTTGAGTTAAAGAAGTGGTGGGATGTGTTGGTGGGAAAGCGATGCTCCCATCTGGCAGGGGTAGAGAAGAGGCTGCTTGTCTCAGGCACGGGCTGCTCAGAGGTCATGGCCGGTGTCAGGGTGGTACAGATTGCTGTAGCTCGGCTCTTCTGCTTCTCCAGCGAGGGCAGGACAGGCTCAAGCCAGCAAAGAGTGGCACAGTGTCCTGAAAAAACCCAGCCATTGGCAAATATTGGCAAGACCCCCTTCTCCAGGAGCTGCAGCACTCAAAAGTGAGGGAGGAACTCAGCAGTTCTAGTGTATCGCTGGAGAAACATCCTCTGTGGTGGGCTGTGACTCCACCATACCGAGGGACAGATCCTGTCCTCGGTGTCCTCTAACCAAGACTCATTCTGAACACATAAGTACTTGTATTCGGCAGTGCTATCCTTCCAAATAGTAGTTTACCATTTCCCACAGCTGGAAAATGCAGAAGTGAGGTTGAACTCTAACAGTATTTTCTTAGTTAGAATTTCTAGCTTTTATTTCCTAGCAAGGACCTAGAGCACCTTTCTTTCTCCCTCTCCTCCCAAGGCCCAGGTTTTTCCCCCTGCCGGGCTCCCTGGTACCCGCAGCACAGGCGCAGCAAAATCACTCGAAATGGCTCAGTCCAGCGGATCAGGACAGAAGGGGGAGCCCAGGAGACAAAATCGGAGAGCATCCCACCCCGCCGGGCTCCAGCCCAGCTCTGGATGTTAACTTCAGTATCTTTAGTTGCCCCCTGTTTGTTGTATATCTGTGCATGGCTCACAAATACTGTTCTGCCTGTACCTGCCTTTGTACTTTCTAATTTATTGCTGCTAATAATTTGTTTTCTTCTCCAGATACCAGCAATATGCCCGTCATAAAGTACCCGAGGCTTAGAGACCCTCTCTTTTATGAATGGGACAGGAAAGCCCAGAAATGTGGATTAAGACACACAATATATGCTGTAAATGGGGATCAGTATACTGGAGAATGGCTGGACAACTTGAGACATGGTAAGATAGATAATTTTGAGAAAAAATAGCAACTTAGATGTTCTTACAAAGGTTCCTAGGGGTAGGAAGTGGTCAGTGGTTCTGTGTGCTCTGTATGCTCCTGGAAGAGCATTCATTCATGCAGGACTATATGTACACACAAACACACACACCCATATATATAAATATATATTTGATATATGTAATGCAAAAATGCAGAAACATTTCTAGTAGGTAACTTGAAGAGCTTTTGCATGCACTCAGGGGCAACTGCCCAAAATATCTCTACTACAGATGTTTAAAAATCCTTTCCAAGTAACAGCAAACTGAAGTCAGCTCCATGCACTGGGATGTACCCTGGCTGCACAGTCCCTGGAGCTCTCTTAGCTCCTGACTTGGTTCCAGGAATCTTAATTTATTCCCAAGATGTGGCAGGGGCTGCAGGGGACAGAGCAGGAGGAGACCCTGTCCAAGGCAGGAGCAGCCAGGGCAGGACAGACTTGTTTACAAGCAGTAAACTGAGGTTTGGAAAGATTTCTGCATTCAGCAGAGGCCACACCAGAAGCCCCTGATCAAGATTAACGATGGTTCCAACTTGGGAAGCTAAACTGAATCCCAGACATAAGCCTGACTTTGTGCCTGGGATGGAGCACAAGGGCAGCCCTGAGCACCCTCCTCCTAACCATGATGGTGTCCCTGTCACTCCTGTTGTTTGTTAAACAGGCAAAGGCACCCAGATTTGGAAGAGCACAGGAGCAATTTACAGCGGTGACTGGAAGTTTGGGAAGAGGGACGGTTATGGCGCATACAGCATTCTTGACCCAGAGACCAAGGAATACAAGAGGGTGTACACAGGCTGGTGGGAAAATGACAGAAGATGTGTAAGTGAGATTTTCTGCCAGCACTGAGGCAGTGGGACCCAAAACACGGGGAAGAGTTGAGTGCACGTGTGCAAGAAGATTACTTAAAATATTAACTTTCACAATACTGAGGCTGAATTGAATGGTCACGACTAAAAATCCAAGATTTGTATGGGAGTGCCATCTCCTTCCTGGAGAGGGATTCATCCCCAGCCATCTGCTGGTTACCAGGCTCAGCCCTGAGCTGCCACCAGCTGCCACAGAGCAGTGGTCACTGCTCAGACTCACCTGCAGCTTGGCCAAACACGATGGGAAGTTTGACATCCTGTCTCTTAATCCTCCCCACCCATCCCTTTCACTACTCTTGTCCTTGAACAAGTTAGAGGAGCCTGTATTATAAGCACTGCCAGAAAATGCACCTTCTTCTGGGAGTTTTACAGATAATAGGCAAATAACTTGAGTTCTTTTGGAAATTAGGCCTGCTGCATTAATCAGTCTTTCCTAAAAGGAACATAATGAGAAAGTCATCTGGTAGAAGTGACTGCAATGTAATGTGCAAAATCCTTGTAGGAACGTTTTTGGATCTGCCAATGGAAACCTTGTGTTTGTCTTTGTGTCTGCTCTTAAATCAAACTCATCTCCACCAATGCTTTTAATGGGCGTGTGGCTCCATGGCTCCTGTCTCTTGGAGGGAGCTGAGCTTCCCTTCCTGTTCTTTAAGGTTACATTCTCCATAATTGAGCTTTGGTGAAAGATTTATAATGACATCCAAATATCACTAGGATTGGGTTTTCTTCTTAAAAGTTTCCCCTTTTCATCCATGCAGTTTAATAAAATTAATACTCAGAAAAATCAGTTGTTTCCAGAACTGGTTTTATTATTTATTCAGAGAAAAAAGAACATTTTATTCCAATAGGAAAATGTGTTAGTGATATGGAAATGTTTCTTATTGGTATCACTCCTTGGCATAGGGGGTACCTCTGGACTTCTCCTAATGGCAAACATACATGTAAAACCAACAAGGGGAGGAGCTGCCCAGCCTGGGACACACTGAGCTGGAAACATCATCAGGGTTGAAGGACATGAAATCCCCTGTTGAAAGACACATCCTTTAATGCTGCCTATCCCCAGGCAGGTTTATATACTTGTAAAATCCACTTTTAGCTAAATATTAGCAGCAATCGTGCCAATAATAACACACTGAGATATAAACCCAAGGTTTTGTCAAGGGAATAAAACTGTTTGCCAAAAAAAAAATCCTGTACTACCACATCTCATTTCCTTCAACACGAGGACAGCCCCGGAGCTGGGCTGCCAGCAGCCATGTGTCAGAATAATAAATAAAGGAATATTCTATCAAAGTGATGTCCCAAAATTGAACACTGACCCCTTTCAATAGAGCAGCTCCTAACCAGCCATGTCTGTGCTGCTGTCCAGGGCCGGGGGACGTTCTTTTACCCCAACGGGGAGCTCTACGAGGGCGAGTGGAGCCACGGCGTGCGGAGCGGCTGGGGAAAGATGCACTACAAGGACGGCTCCACCTACGAGGGGCAGTGGCTGATGGATCAGCCCAACGGGCCGGGCCTGCTGCAGCTCCGTGAGTACCGACCACCCTCACTCACCCTGCCCCCTCCGAGCTGTCTGGGGTCGTGCTGCTCTCCGGGTGTCTCTGCCAGCCGGGTTTCTGTGCTATGCTGCAGCCTTGCAGCAGGACTGACACTGCCCCGTGTCATCCCTCCCCGCCTGGGCTGGAGCGGGAGGCAGCACGGGCTGAGCAAGGGCCGGCACTGCTCAAGCCCATGAGCCCACACGCATGAAAGCTTACTTTTACTGTGATTTACATTTAAATGACTGGGATGGTTCGGGTTAGAGATAATGTACTGTTGGGTCAGAGAAGAGCAAATCTCTCTTTTCAAGGCAGGCACTTTGCCAGACAGGCTTTCTAGCTCTGAATACCAAAGAAGAGTTCAGTTTTCAGCAGAGGAAAAAACCCACAGCAACATAGTTTTCTTTTTGAGCTCACTGCATCCCCTCTGTCTACTTCCGACAGTGGCTTGTGTTGAGTGAACACAGGGGTTTCATTAGTACACAATCCTTTTCCATAAATAACCCCAAGTACATCATGGATTGGGAATGTTAGGGCCAATCTCAGCATAAATACAGAAATTTTATTTTTTTTTCCTTATTTTCCTTGGAGTTTAACACATTTTCCTCCAAAGCAAACAATCCCAACAATCTCTGCAATACCAGGCATGGCATTCCAAGAACATCTGAATAAACATTATCTCCATATTATTATTCATCTATTCTATCTTTTTTTTGCTTGAAAGTGATCTCAAGGCTAGTAATTAGCTAAGCAAAGCAGCTGGGAGGAATGAGCCTGACCTTCTCTGCACACCACATGCATGACTGTGCTCCCTGCACTGCCTGGAAAGTCGCTTTGGACCGATGGCTCATCTGGATGAAATCAGCACCTGCTTCCAGGGGGAATCTTGCACTGATCTGCTGTGTTCCTGTCAAAGGCCCTGTTAGTTCTAAACTAACAGCCCCTGCAGGCTGAGCTGTGGCTGATACACCATTTCAGAGCTCACTTGCCTCCAGCCTAGCCTGCAACTGATTGTTAGCTGGATTCCTTTTGGTTAAAATTAGCCAGAGCAATTATTTCATACCCACAAGCTTAATGCATTCAGCTCAGCTGCTGGAAGTGCGCCCACGTGCCGGCAGCTTTGCCATGTGAAAGAAAAGGAGTTCTTCAGTGGAGGTCACGATGAGCTGCAGCTCAAGATTAAATTGCTTGTAGTGGCAGCATGCCCAGTGAGGGTGAGCTTGGCTGGGAGCATTGCACTGATCTGCTGCCTCTGCCACATCCATTCCCCAACAGCTTTGTACCAGAGCACTTCACATCCACAGGGATCGTGGTTCTGAGCAGCACAGCCTTGGGTGCTCTAGGAGGAGAGCAGATGGGAGCAGCCAGGCACCACAGTGCACTCAGGGTGTTCATTGCCCTCTCCTTGCAGCCAGGATTGTGGTTTTGGTGGTTTCTCACTTGGTGGCTGGAGTGCAGAAGCTGAGCTGCTGCCAGCCTGGACAAGGAGCTTGGTGTTGCAGATAAGCACAAAATCAGATCAGAGTTGCAGATAACCATCACCACAGCTCCAGCCTGTGAACCAGACCCTGCCTGAGCAGCCCAGCAGCCAAATTCTCCAGAAGCCTTTTGGGGTTTCCTCTCTTCCCTTACAGCATCCTGGCAGGCCCCAGTTATCTCTGCAGCACTGTGTGTAAGAAATCTCTATGGGTTTGGACTTAGAAACACTGTATGTAGGAAAAGGGGTGAGCAGAGGACTCCTAGTGACAGCAGGGTGGTCTGGACCTGTCCCAACCCCCAGCATCACCATGGGTATGATGCCCTTTCTCAACCAGCATCCATAGATGAGGCTGCTCTCTTCCCCTTGCAGCTCTGCTTTCCCTGTTAGTGATGGATGGGTGGATTCCTGGAGAGCAGCAGAGAGCCCAAAAAAAGCCTCTCTCACTCAACTTGCAGAAAAATGCCAAGAGAAGCAGTACAGCTGGAAAAACAGCCTGTAACTGACTGCCAGAACCGTTCAGACTCTTGCAGCAATTCTCACCCCGTAATTCATTGAGGAAAAACTTAACTAAAATTATTCTTTGAAATCAAGATTATTTTGACTGGACAGCAATCAGTGCTCTGTTCCTTGCCCAGACAAGCAAACCTCTTCAAGCCAGAGATCCTGTGTTGCAGTGACAAATCTGAAACTTGTGTCCTGTAATTTTTCATGTTGTGAAGGGTGACTCAGGGACCAGTCCCTTACCTTGAGCATACTGGCTCCTTGTGTCAGCAAAAAATTACTATCACTGTGAAAACAAAGCAGCTGAGCAGAGTCCTGGTTCCAAGTGAGCAAGGTGGGTTCCTTCTGCAGCATTTTCTCCCTCTGTGGCACAGCAAATGGAGCACTGCAAAATTAAAATGACACACAGCACCACAGCCACCTTGAAATTACTAAGAGGAGCCAAACACATGATCTTCTCTGCTGGTTTGCTCTGTTGATGATTTAATTTGTAACCCCTTAACACAATGGTGCAAATTTCAAGGTCTGTTCATGTATTTAATTGCAGCAAATGGAAATCGGTACGATGGAGGTTGGAAAGACGGCAAGAAACATGGCCCAGGGAAATTCTTCTACCCAGATAAGGGACAGCTGCTAGAAGGCATCTGGGTAGCAGATATACCAAAGTGTGGAGTTCTGGTTGAATTTGGCAGAGAAGAGGCTCCAGCCCCTCCTGAGCTTCCACTCCCAGAGGTAATTGCTTGGAAATGTTGGTGTTTGTATTAATCAGTGCTTGGGTCAGCTCTCCAGGCAGCATTTCACTTCTCAAGAGATTTCCCCCATGGGGTGTGTGCTCACAGTCTTTTGGCCAGCAGCATCCTAAATGGCCCCATAGGGACTAACAGCTCATGCAGCCTCTGCTGGAGCCTCCCACCTGCCTACATCTGAAAAAACACAGTTCCCATGCACCAGAACTGCTCAGAGACCTGGTGCAGCACAAAGGAAATGGGGACAATAGAGGCACAGACAATAGTGGGATTTGTGTCAAGACCAGATGATTTCACCAAGCCCAGCTGCTGAGGCTGAGCAGACCCTGCAGGGCCAACAGCAGCTCTTTCCCCAGGTCAGGGGCTCACCACAGTGCCCAGCAGCCCCGGGGGCACAGGGGTGTGTGCAGCTTCCCAGCTTGGCCCAAGGGGGGCAGATGGTGTCCTAGAGCCCACACCCTCTGCTCCTCTTTTCCCTCGACTGACACACACTGCAGAGGAAGAGCCAGGCCCTATCCCCACCCCAAGGACTTGGTGAGACACAAAGACACATTGGTGAGACACAAAGACACACTGGTGAGACACAAAGACACACTGGTGGGACACAGACACACTGGTGAGACACAAAGACACACTGGTGAGACACAAAGACACACTGGTGAGACACAAAGACACACTGGTGGGACACAGACACACTGGTGAGACACAAAGACACACTGGTGAGACACAAAGACACACTGGTGGGACACAGACACACTGGTGAGACACAAAGACACATTGGTGAGACACAAAGACACACTGGTGAGACACAAAGACACACTGGTGGGACACAGACACACTGGTGAGACACAAAGACACACTGGTGAGACACAAAGACACACTGGTGGGACACAGACACACTGGTGAGACACAAAGACACACTGGTGAGACACAAAGACACACTGGTGGGACACAGACACACTGGTGAGACACAAAGACACACTGGTGAGACACAAAGACACACTGGTGAGACACAGACACACTGGTGAGACACAAAGACACACTGGTGAGACACAAAGACACACTGGTGAGACACAGACACACTGGTGGGACACAAAGACACACTGGGCCTTCAGCCTGGCAGCCACTGGGTCCTTGCACAACACTTTGGTGGACAGGAGAGCCTGTCCCTAACTGTGCCCTTGGAGGAAGAGGAAATGGGAATCAGCAGTGAACAGATGTGAATCCAAGTGAGAGATGAGCCCTAAGAGTCTCAGCTTGAACCCTCATGGTGTGCAAACCACAGATGTGAAACAAAATGGTCAGTGCAGGATGGGCTGGGGCAGCTCCCCCTGAGTTAGAGGCAAGCAGAACCACCCTGGATAATCACAGGTCAGCACTGCCCCATGGCAGGTAGAGCCACCCACCTTCCTCTGCAACAGGGACAGGGCTGTTCAAAGTGACACCAGGCACATGCAGCCTTCCAAGGCTCACAGCTGTTACATCTTCATTGCCTCTATCTTTTCAAATCTGCTTTCTATAGCCAAAGGCCCTTTGAGCACAGTTTTGATGAACCAGTTAATCCTGTAAGTACCAGGCACACCCACAGCAGTGCGGAATAATAAACCCCAAATACCCACCAGAGAAAAACAATCTCTATTTTGCAAAAAGAGTGAAAGGAGCAGCACTTCTGTGGCTAAAAATATTTATTATATGTGGTTTGTCAAAGGTCACTGAGAAGAGCCTCAACAATCCAATAGCCTGGGATGAACTATTGGTACACTAAGGCAGGATGTGCAAGTCTGGCTGTTTATTTAACTCCCTGAAGACCAAGTGATGATCCAAATCTCTTCTGCTCTATAAGCAACAACAAAACATCAACTTATACTGCTGTTATTGTGCTTTCAATGGGTAGAGATCTGTTGATCTCAGAATATGAAGTAATTGATAAAAGGAGAAAAACTGAATTCAGGTTTTCATAAACTTTTGTCACCACCACCCCCTTTATTATAATTATAGGTGAGGCCTAACAGGCTGCAAATCAAAGCCACTTTTGCCCAAGAGTGTGTTTTGTTAAAGTCACTCACACAGCTATTTCAAGGAGATAAAGTGATGTTCAGCACACTAATAAAATTAGGGGAGTGTAGTTGTTTCTAAATAATTGAAAGGCTGCAATATGAGCTGAAGTCCTGATACGTGGGAGACTCAATAATGCTCAAGAAGTTAAGATCTATAAAACCTTAAGCTTCTTCAATTGCACTGCATAACTGATTTGTATTCTTTTTAATTTAGATTAAACTACAAGATCCAGCTGGTGTTTTAGCAGAGGCCCAGGCAATGTTTGATGACAGCCATAATGAATAACCAGATGCTGAAGAAAAAAAAAGAAAAATTCAAGAACATGATCCTGGGTTATTTATTCCTTGGAGTGTCAAACCCACCCCATCGTTTTGGTGTTGCAGGCTGCCTCACCCTTCCCTCAAGGCTGCTCAGGTACACTTCCCTCTGCAGTGGCTTTGCTCAGAAGCCTCCTCCCACCCCCATTAGTTTGGAAAAGAAATGGAAAAAAATTAATGGGGAAAACCCAAAAGACAAACACCAAAAGGATGGAAGAGAGGCAGAGTGACTCTTTGCTCAGCTCCTCTTATTGTTCCTGCTAAGAAATCACACTCCTGGTGGTTTCAAGGCCTTTGTTTTAGAGGAGGGTTTTAAAAGCATATAAAAAAGTACAATCAAGTAATTGTGTTCTCCACTCCCCCCAAACATAGCCCAATACACCTGTGACCCCAAATGCCTTTTGAAGTTACAACAGATCATGTTTCAATTAATAAGTATATTTTAGGCCTCTAGATAAAAAATAATCCACAACAATTGAGTATATTTTATTTCATGAAAGTATTTTATACCCAAATAAGTGACATACAATAACCAATGTTTAAAATTATTGAGGTAAATGCCTAACACCATAGTTAGTATAAATAAGGGATAAAAAATTTTAAGTGCACTCAATGTTTAGATCCATGTGTTTGTGCCTGGTTACTGCCTGGGTACACAGTGACAAAGGTACCCAAGGTGTAACTTTCATGACCATTTCCACAGGTGGAAAATGACAAAAACATACTTGATATCATGGCTTAAAGTGCAGAAAATAGTCAGAAAATTAGCTGTAATAACAGTGCCATTAGCTCAGAGCCTACCAGCTTGAGAAAACTAAAAATAACCATGTCCCACTAGCTTCTAATTCTGTGTGTCTTAAAACAACATGAAAATCCCATATTTCTTAGTCACTTTGTAAAAGATCCACAAATCAAAGAAAAATTCATCTACTTATACAGAACAGCAAGGAATTTTACAAAATAAATTCAGAAAACTGATTTTCTGGACTTCCATTTAGAACCATTTAACTTCTAAATACAAAATTTACAGAAAGAAGTACAATTTCTACACCTGACCATACCCTTCCAATCAGTTGGTCTGGTGTGAATACCAGGTCAGGTTTTCTTCATTTAGTGGGGGATTTTAGGGGCCTGTTTTCCCAAGACAGAACTGATAAAGTTCTGTCTTGAATGGGAAAATACATTTTGTGGTTTGGAATGCTGCTTCCTTATTGCCTTTACTAAAGCAATGCTTCCAGTGCTCCATGAACAAACACCTGTGAGTTTGTAGCTACAATCCTCACCATCAGATTTACATCAGGAATAGAATATATTTGAAGCATGTAATGGCAGAGCTGAGAAAATCCAGTTTGGCCTCTGTATGCCAGGACTTTCACTTCACAGGTGAGAACACCAAGTGGAAAGCTGCTTGTGAACCACAACTGCTGCTGAAAAAAACAGAGACCAGTAGGTTGTTTTGCCTTTTTTTTTTTTATAGTTATGTTTTTAGAATACAAAGGCACCACTGGTGACCTTGTCAACACTTTGCACTGCAGTGCTGCTGACGGGAGAGATCAGCTCCCATCTGCTTCAGCAGTAACCACACTGCACCTGAACTCCACAGGCACTTGGTGCAGATTGCAAATATGTTGGAATAACCTGAGCTGGAGCTTGGTGTGAGAGACCAGGTTCAGCCCAGGCTGTCAGGCACAGTTCACTGGACTGTCACAGTCCTCCTGTCTTATGGCAAAATCCCAGGGTTCTATTCCACAGGGATAGTTGTGACTAGTGATAGCTAAGTTTGTTTTTTTTTTTTTTCCCCTTTGGCTTGTCTCAATTTGTGTTCAAAAAACAGCTTTTACCCATGAAAGCCCAAAGCTACTCTACAGAAGAACTGTGCTCCAAAAAAATTCATCTCCTAGACATAGCCAGAATTACTGAAGCAGCCCAGGACAACTGCTGGAATCTTTCCTGGGCAAACCTCTTATCTAGGAGACCAAATGGAGGTTTTTGCTCAGAGGAAATGAACAACACAGTAGCCCTGCTGTCACAGAGGTGTCTGAAAGAAAGCAGCAGTATTAATTACAAATAACCTACTTTCATAAATAAATATACATCAAGTTGTCTTCCAGATCCTTTGGAAGCAAAAATGTATAATGAGTTATTAAATACAACACTTCAGCAAGGAGAACACTTTTCTAAACAAGGAAGACCAAGGCATAGCTAATTACTTGGGAATCCAACACAGAGAAAGCACCTTTTGCTGCTTGCTTCTGAAGATTTATTAAAAATATTTTTTTCAGTATAAAAGTATAAAATAATTACTACTTTGGCTTGGAAAAGAAACAGCAGTGGTTCTGATTTTCAAGCAAAAAAATTATCCAGTGATAATTTCCATCTAGTTCCTTCTTTTTAAAAAAGGATTCTTCAAAGAGAAACAGGCAAATCTATCTCTCCAGATAATATGTGCCAGCTCATGAGAACTTTAAAAAACAGTTATTGCTTTTATTTTCTTCCATGGAAGAGAAGAGTCGAGTCTCATTCCTACTCATGTGGCCACACCACATCGCAGTAAGTCTAGTCCTGGGTGTTTAGCAAGTTATAAAATGTGTAAGTGCCACGGCAAAAAGGCACTGGAGAAATCAGCAAAGTAATAATTACTTGGCAGCAAAACATACTGGGGAAAGTGCTGGGAAAGCTTTCACTCCTACCATCTGTCAGGCTTTCCAGGGAGAGCAGCGCTAGCGCTGAAACCGAGCGCTAATTGCTGCATGTCCCAAGTAATTTGTATCATGCCATGCAATATGGATAGGACAAGCAGTATCTTCTAGTAAATGCCAACATCAGATAAACAGAGAAAAAAAATCCACAACTTCTCTATCCATTCCTAACAAATACCCAAATGTACAATGTTATTTTCCATGTATTTATACAGCCACCATTCAGCACTAACGAGAAAGATGCGAGACAGTGTTCACAGGAGGAGGGCTGCACACGCAGTGCAATCACACCCCACCATCCATTCCTTCAGATAGCAAAACTTGTATGAAAGGAACATTTTTTCCCTCTCTAAAGGGTTAGAACAATATTTATAATTATTCTTTAAACAGTAATCAGCAGTTCAACCAGTTCATCCACAGGGAGTCACCATAAAGCAGAAGCAGAAGAGTGGGTTAATATTCTTAAGCACAGATTTACACAAAATTGGTGACAGCTGAGGTGACAGCATCACCTCTGTGATCCAGTTGATCCTGGAGCCGTGCAAATTCAGCAAGTTCATTGAGTTCCTGAAATTGCCTGTCTGTTTTGTGGCTCACCAGGGACCGGTAGAAGTGGACGGCAAACACAATGAAAATCAATCCAAAGGGCACCATGATGGACGTGGATGCAATGGCTGCTGCCTGCCCTGATGTGATGGTAGAACTGTTGCTCTGTGGGGTGTTGTCAGTTTTCTTCTTTAAAGGAAGGAACTTGACCCAGCACAGTAACACCACTTCTGCAAGAAAGAGCAAAGTCCCAATGACAGTGGAGAAGGCCCAGGCGAGCTCAATGTGCCGGTGCATGCGCTCGTGAGGAGATTCCTTGACAGAGTTGAGGTTATGCACATTGCTAACAGCCTCTATGTTTGGAAGGATGCAGGTACTTATCATGAGTGCAAAAAGGTGAACTGCAACGAGCACAGTAGTGCAGGCACTAAAGGCTATCAAGAGCCCCTGAGGATAGTCGTGGTCTGGGTCAAGCTGAACTTCCACCATAGCCACCTGAAAAGGAAGCGGGAGAGAGATGCAGTTACCTACAGCTTATATTATTTGACCATAGGTTATTCAAGGTTTGCACCATGTTTCTGGAAGATCATCTGATAAAAACAAAGTAAGTCTGTATTTACATTTCCTTCATGTCAATCTGCATCCTCTTCATTAGGTCCAAATTTAGGTCTGAGCTATCACTGTTTTCATACTTACTGTTCTGTTGTAGAGCAAACCCACAACCACCTTGCCACCTTCAGCTCAGGCCAGCAAAGCATCCTTGGACTTCCTAAGTGAAATATTTCTTCTTTTGTGTTATATTGGAGACACAGCTTTTGATCTTTACTTATGAAGTACTTGAAGTATCTGTGAAAGGCTCTGAAGGCAGGGGACTGCCTGAAACAACCTCGGTGGTCCTTTCTCCTTGGATGTTTGGGTTTAAGTTCTAAAGTGCAGAAACCTTTCATGAGAAAGATTCCCTTTCCATGGGGCTCTCAGCTATATTCTTTCACTCAAGTATTTAAATGCACTCTGGAACACAGATTCAAAATCTGAGTGTCCAAATGCCCATGGCAGCCAAGAAGCCTGTTGGAGGCTGGAGGAAAGGCATCTACAGAAAAGATAACACAATGCTCCCAGGCATCACTGCTCCCCCAAAGATGAGGCTACTCATGAAGATGTTCCAGCCCTCCACTACCACATGCAGCCATGACCTTCTTGTAACCTTAGATCTCGTGCATGCCTGTGCCTAAGGAGTACAAAAATCAGATTAAATAACAGCCCTAGGAAGCTCATAAAACCAGCTGGAATAATTCTGACAAATAAAATTAATTAGAATGCCTTTTAGCTGGTTTTAAAAGTGCCAGGTGGTTTTGTGCATATGTGCAATCGATAAGTGACATTAATTCCAACAGCTCTCCTAAAATGATCTTTCCTGATAAATTTGCCTTTGAGACAAAGGATAGTTCCAAAGAGGGAATAATGCACAAAGGTCCCTACATTCAGTGCTCTTTCTCAAAAAAACTCATTAAACAGACAAAATACAGGTAAAATGCAGAGGAAGAAACCTGACAGTAATCTGAAATATAAGCACATCAAGCAGATAGGAAGAAAGATCCATGGGTAATAGAGGTGCAGGGAGGCATGGAAACCAGGGCTCAAAGACAGCTGCAAAAGCAGCAGGAACATTCAACCCTCACTATTTTGCAAGAGCTGAGCCAAGCTAACCCAGTCCTGGATCCCACCTTACCCATGTTCCAGGACAGCAGAACTCTGAATCACCAATGCTCCCAATACATTAAGGCAACCCAGGGTTTTGCTCAGACGTGTTCCAACAGGCATTCGAGGCCATTTGCCAATTGTTTAATTCCTTTATTGAAAGCTTTTATTGCCATAAGCCTAACAACCCAGCCAACTAGCAAGCAGTTTCCAAGTGTTCTGAAATTATATTAATGCATATACAGTCCTTGCTCGAGGATTTAAAAATACCATTTTTCAGCTGTGGGAAACTTCATGATTGAGAGGATAAACATTTGCTTGTCAGGTCTCTGTTCTGCAGGATTGCTTGTTAAGTCTCACTGTACTCGTGGGATGTTGGGCTTCCTGTGTTTTTCACAGAACAATTGCAATCCTTCACCACTGAGGATTCATTTTCATACTTAAAGATTTTTCTTGTAAGTCTTCTGCTGTGCCTAGACTCAAAGCCATCCAGCATGACAAGACACTTTAATCCTTCATCCTAGTTCTGAGTATAACATAAACATGGCACTAAAGAGCTTCACGAGATGAAGACTTTATTTTATTTTAAGAACTGATTGTATTTAGTTTGCCAAACATTGAAGACATTTGATATTTCCATTTATCAACGCCTCCATACTAATGAAATCAAGCATCTGATTTTGAGCTCCTTGTGTTCATATCTGGCAGAGTAACCCCAGCCTGACCCATAAGCAAAAAATCAGTTCATGTTTTCTGTCTCCTCAAACTCTCAGCAAAGCTAACTTGGGAACTCTTTCAATGTAAACTAGCAGAAAAACTGCCAACTCTTTTCAACTCCGAGTTTCCTTCCTGAGCCAAGCTTGAGCCAGGCACCTAAAACAAAAAGTTTCATTTTTCACCATGAGGGCCTGTGCCTGTTTTCTAACAGAGACACAAAGTGTCAGAAGTTCTTCCCTCCTTTGTTCATGCTGCAATTTCAAAATAAACAGATCACAACTGCTCTTGTAAAGCAATACCTGCAGGAACAGGGCCCTGATGAGGTCACCTGATATGATCCAAATTCACACAAAGCCTGAACTCACAGGTACATGCCAACGTTGCAGGCAGGACATGTTCCTGCTCTGCTTGTTCAGAGGAGCTGCTCAGGGCAGGAACTGTCGTCAGTGGCTGCACACTTTCCAATACAACACTTCCAGCACTTTATCCTTCACCACTTTCAAAGCTTCTCTGAACACTTGCTGCAGATTTGACCGTGCAGCTGCTGAGCTGCAAGTGCCCTGCCTTGCTGCGTAATCACAGTGTAACATGGGCTGAAGACACCTCAAGAGGTCATCTGGGCTAATCCCTGCTTCAAAGAAGAGCTAACTTTAACTTCAGATCATCCTACAGATATGACTGACAGATTTACTACGGCTCTTGACAAAGCTGTACATCTGAAGTACAGCTTCTTGACAAAACTAAAGGACTCATGACATCAGGACACAAGACTGAATCTCTCATAAGCCTAAAAAGGGTGGGCATTCAGATGTTTTGAGAAGATAACTGAATTTTGGCACATAACTCTGTTAAGCCTTTAACAGTCCTGGATTTCAGAGTCACAGCAGCCTGATTACAACCATATTGCAGGAAAACTAACAATTTGCCCTCTAGAAAAATCTGCACTTCAACTTCTATTCAAGTTCAGTATACTGACCAAGTTCATTTCACTTACTTATTCATAAGGCTCCCATGTCTTATTAGACCAGAGGGGCTTAAATAAAGCCCCTGCTCTTAAATTAAAATCACAGGCTTACATCTTTTTCAGATCAGTAGACAGTGCTGTAGAGAAAAGGAAACAAAATGCCTTATCTCAAGTAAATCTGTATTATCTATGAGCTATTATTTATCATTTACTTCCTTCCCTTCCCCACAAAGATGCCTCTGAGCTCAGGCTGGTGGGAATATAACCCTGAACTGGGACTGCTTCTTGTACAGTCTAGCACATCAGGAATGGCTAAAAAGAAAGCTGTGTTGATCAAACATCACAACTGCATTTTTGAGGCCCATCCATCATTGCTTGGCTATGGGTGGGACCCCAGAGGAAACTCAATAATGAGCTGAGTGTCAGAGCATCACTGGGAATCAGCTCCTCTGGCTGGCTCCCTGTTCTCCTGACAGTACAATTCACTCCAGAGACAGAGGCACAGAGCCAGGCTCTCACAGACTGTCTGCACCATTCATAAAGGGTTATAAACAACTCATACAGAGGCTCTGTATGAGCCAGAAGAACTCACCGGAAATTAAAAGCAGATAAGTCAAAATAATGATCTTATTTACTGGTTTCATACAGAAGGGAAACTAAGCATCATTCATCCATTAGTGCAGGATTTTGACTCTGCAGATTATTGTTTGCTGCAGAATGGCAAAACACATTAATATTTGCTGATGCTGACACTGGAATACAAATACAGGATCTCACTTTATTTTGCTAGCAAACATGAAAAGGCAATACCTGTGTGATTGGAGCAAATGCATCTTGAGGAGGTAATTCTTCTACACAGTGTAACTTACAGCAAATCCATTTAGTAAATGCAAGTTCAGATTATCCAGAGGCTCAGTATCCTCTTTACATCCTCCAAACTACAGCAGCCACCCACAGCTGCTCCAAGGCAGAGCAGCAGGAGCCCAAACACTCCATACTGCCTGCCTTGCTCAACTATAACAGAGACAGGGATGGTAAAGGAGGCACAAAACTTCCATTTTGTCACTGGAACAGAAGAAACCTTTTGCATGGGGAAGATTCTCCAGCACAGCTGTAACCTGTAAGTGCAGCAGTGTTACAGAAGGTTAAGTGGAAGCAGAAGCCACAAAACTGGGCCTGTAACTCTTCCCTGCAGGTTACAAAATGCCGTTGTTTCATGCTATTCTACCAGCAATCAGCTAAATACCACTTAATAACTTCTACAGAGACTGTTTTAGAATTTAGAACAGCCAAGTGACCTTTACTAGACAAAGACACCTGTACAGCTGACACCAGTGGCCCCAGGTCACACCTACCCTTATCTCAGCACCAACTGTTTTTATGGAAATCAATTTCATAAATACTTATCTCTGCAGTCAGTCTTCTGCAGAACATGACTGAAGCTGTCTTCAGGAGACCATACTGGCCATATTTCAAAGGCAAGAGTTGACAGTTCTTTGATGATAGTCAATACTTGAAGCATATCTACCCCATCTAGACAAAGCCCAACCAGCTTGGACCATAGAGGTATTTAAAAGAAAACAGCTTGCTGGTAAATATCAACCTCTGAATCCTACATATAAGGAAGCCAACCACAGTGTATAATTCAGTCCCATAGTTCTGACTCAGTTATTTCCACACAGCTGTTAATTGGTGGCAGGAGGAGATGTGGAGTTCTCTGGTTTTATAACTAGTGGCATTTAACAACTTTCCTATGGTTTCTGATTCCCATATTGTACAATTGTCATGCTACTGTGTTATGCATCCTTGGTGACAAAATGATGCCAACAAGTCAGAATAACTGTTCAGACAAAAATAACCTGCCAGCAGGCTCTTCACTGTAAAAAATAAAAACAGATAAGGCCAAGCATGAGAGGCAAGATCATGCAACAATATCTGGGTTATAATACAGAAGTGAGAAATATCTGATGCCCCCACCAGTGTATGGAATGAATCCTCCATTCTTTAATGCACTACACATCCCCTACAATCTACAATTTCTTTCTCTACCTCTAACAGTTTGGGGGATTGATACTACTAGCTGGCTCCATAAACTGGAAAAGTGTACTAAATGAGGTTATAAACTTTATGGATTTTCCCTCAGACATACGGCACTGGATGATAGCATCCATGGAAACCTGAGTGAAGGAAATACTCAGGTTCACTGGGGGAGCTCAGCTCTCACATCAGTTGCCATCACCAGGCCCTGCAACTGTTTCTGAAGCTCACACACGGTAGCAAATCCTGATGTGAAGCTCTGAAGCAAAACTTATTGTAAAACAGGTTTTTAATCTTCTCTCAGGAAACATAACACTTCAGGATTTGAAACCTGCTGAGTGTTTCACACTGCACCTCAGTGACCCCAGCAATGCCTTTGGCATGCCTCATTCCAGCAGGGCACATCACCAATCCTGAGGGAATCAACCTTGCAAAATGGCTGCAGCTAGACATAAAAATAGTCCATGGAAAGGGAGCAGTTCAACGGAGATAAACTCAGCTTCTACTCCAGGATGCAAGCACTCTTTAATCAAAGAGCAAGGATCAATGGGGCTGGCATGGAAACCAGCGCGTTCCTCCTCTGACAATTCCCCAATTCACTGGGTGGTCCTGGATGTGTCACTTAAGCTCTTTCTTCCTTGCCTGATAAGGAAAGGAGAGGAACAATGACCCTTCATTTCTGTTGCCAGCTCTGATCCAAGCCTAGAATGTATTTCAGCAGTTCGAATATCAGGTGCCAAAGAACTGCAGTCAGTAAACAATGCACAGGGTGACAGAACAGCCCAGTTTTTCGAGGCAGAGGAACAACTCTAAAAGATCAGCAAAGTTTTAAAAAGACATCTAAAAATACTTGAAAGTTAACTCAGCTCTTCTGAACCAAGATTAGGAAGTCTTAGCTGGAGGACTGGGACTAGGTCTGTCAGTGCAAAAGCAAAGACACTACGGGTGGATTTCCATGCTGAACTTATTAAAGGAAGAAAAATAAGTGGATTTTTCTCTTTGGAAAAACTTAAATATGAACGTTTACATGTAACATTCCTGGCAATTAGGGATTTTCTTACTTGGAACGAATTTCCAGAAATACCTTAAGCAACAAATTCATAAGCAGCAGCTTTCAACAGCAGGAGACTGAACCCCTGGAATTCTAGAGAACTGAATTAAGGAACAAGTAGAAGCCTCACCTCATACCTCCACGGATTTTGAGTCCTCATACCGTATAGTTAGAGAAAAACCAAAGAATTCAAGACGTTAAGTATGACCTTAAACCTACAGCATTTACATTGAGATGCGACCTCCCTTAGAGGAAAATTTATAAACCCCAACAAACAGATTTTTCCCCACGTTCTCTCTCGATGTAAAGAGCTGACTCAAGCAGCCACAAACCGCTCCGAGAGGCAGAACGGGAGCTCAGCAAGGAGAAGCCACGATCCGAGCGGCGTGTGAGCTGCAGCCGGGTGCGCTCCCCGAGGAGAAGCGCGACCAGAGCCGCCCGTCAGTCACGGGCAGCGCTCCGCCGCCTCCCCGGAGCTGCGCGCTGTTTTTAGCCGGTGAAGGAGGACACTGACATTTATTTGACCGTCAGCAGGCTGCTGTGTTTTCCAACAGCATCATTGGAACAATGGCTCTGGAAAGGAGCAGATTTAACCGCTGAAAATACTCGGTTTGTTAACAGCGCGGCAAAAAAAATCAAAATAAAGTAAGTCAGAGGAGTGAAATAGCGAATTTATGAACCGTGAGGCATTTTTAACAGCTGAATAAGGGGGCTGAGGGCAGTTTGCAGCTTTGCATGTCAGATGTCTGGGCAGATGAGGAAGTCTGTGAGTTACTGTATTTCAAATTATTCGGAACTTTCGCATGTGACATAATTCGGGTAACTAGACTGCGCTTCACATCAAACTCGAAAGAAAACACTTACGAATAAAAGTGTTTCTAAACAACGCACAAAATTCCAAACCAAGTAAAATCAAGTTTTCCTTAAACAAAAACTAGAAACCTCGCAACTGCAAAGGACTGATGATGGATGAGCCTGAGCGGCACCACAAACTTTAATCGGCTGTTATTTCTTGGTTTATTTAAAAGCAGCTGCAGCGCAACAGCTGCCCCTGCCCTCGCTGGGAGAGGAGCGGGATGGAAACCCCGCAAGCGGAGCAGCGTGCGGGGCTCCGTGCGCGGCCCTCGGCTCCCGGCACCGGAACACGGCGCGGTGACCGCGCACCCGGCGAGCTGCCCACGGCACACGCGGCTTCTGCGGTCCCGAGCATCCTCCACGGGCTAAACACGTAACAATCAACTAAATCTTGCATTATCTGGCGGAGATAAAAGCCAAGAGGCGGCTCTGAGCTCGTGCCAGGACGCGCTCCAAAACAAACGCGCTACCGAAGCTGCCGAGCTGCCGGGAGCGCTGCGCGGGGCGGGCCGGGCGCTCCGGGGCGGCGGCAGCAGCAGCGCCCGCCCCGCTCCCCGCCGGGCCCGGGCCCCCCGTGCTCACCGCAGCACGCTCCGGCGGGAGAAGCAGAAGCGGCGAGAGCGCTCCCGGCCCGTGGCACCCCCCGCCCGCCGCGCCAGGCCGGGCGCTCACCATGGCGAAGCCGGAGAGCAGCGCGGAGGTGCGGCTGGAGGCTTTCAGCTTGGCTCGGCTCAGGTAGAGCTTCCGCCAGGACAGCGCCTGCATCGAGTGCTCGTTCAGGCTCATGGGCTCGGGGCGGAGGAGCGGAGCGGAGCGAGGCGGAGCGGGGCCGGCGGGCGGTGGCGGCGCTTTCCGGCGGAGCGGGCCCGGCCGCGCTAACACCCCATGGCGGCAGCGCGGCTCTGCCGCCCCGGGGCCGCGCCCGCCGCGCGCCCCGCGAGCCTGCGCGCCCCGCCCCGGGCCCGCCCCGCCGCCTCCCATTGGTCCGCGCCGCCAGGCCCCGCCCTCGGCCCCGCCCCGCCGCTTCCCGGCAGCCCCGAGCCTCAGCCCGGGCGGGCGCTGTGCCCCGTGCGCCACCCGCCGCCAGGGGGCGCCACGCCGGGAGAGCCGCGGGCCCTGAGGGCGCTGAGGGCCCGGCGGGGCTGTGGGGCCGAACCCCGCCCGAGCCCCTCCCCGAGCCCCCGCCCGAGACCCCGCCGCGTTCCCCGGGTGAGCAGCTCGGCCCGAGTGCCGCTGACAGGAATCTGCAGTTTCCGGTGGGTTTGTGCCCCTCAGCCCAGTGCCCGAGCCCCTGCGCTCCCCAGGGCGGACCCGATCCCTCAGAACGTCCCTCAGAACAAAGCACAAAGCTCTGCCTCAACCTCTTCCTTCTGTAGTGCCCCGTCCTAAAATGCTTCAACATCCAACCTACACCTGTCCAGACCGGACACAACAGGCGGATCCAGACCGGTTAGAACAACCACCCTCTCTTCTAATTAAAACTGCCCCAGCTAACCCTTTGTCACGCAGTTCAGGTTTTTCACAACATTTCGTAGGCCCAGAGCTCTTGATAAGCCTGCCTTTATCAGCAAGCACTTGATAAGGTTGATTAAGCAGAACATTTCAACACCTACACATGCCAGTGTTGAAAGATTTTTTATTACCAGGTTCACATACACACTGTAAACCATAATTCATTTTTTCTGTGTTTTTCAGAGGGAAAATTGAGGCATAGAGCAGAACTCCCTGGTGAATGCTTGGCAGAGTTCTGGAGGTGATTTCTGAAAAGGTGAGGTAATACATTGCTTGTGCCACATCACATTTGTGCATCAGGAGACTTAAGGGATATGTAAGAAACAAACCTGTTGCTATCAATTTGAATTCAAGAAAAATAGGACTTTAACAATATAAATAATACTCGACAAGGATACTTTTACTATTAAGAGGCACATGGAGGGTCACCTAGGAGATGAATCCACGCTGGTTCCATTAGCAATCAAAAGCATCGTTAGTTTGTATTGTTTTGATATTTTCCACCTTATTTACAAGTAGGAAAATCACGGCATATTGTCTTTAACATTTTTGCTTTGTTCTTCACACCTTTCTGATTTGCAAGATCTTTCACTTCCTTAAGCACAACAAAGGAACGACAATCGATACCAACAAGGTCACTTGATGCTTTTCATGTACAAGGCATTCTTTTTAAAAAGATGTAGTGAAAACATTCAAGAAAAATAATCGTAAGGATTTGAAGTCTTCAGAGGCATTGCCTGTACCACGTAGATTTGATCTCATTCCTTCTCAGGAAATAAACACAGCCCTCTTGTTATAAACAACTTCGGGTGAGATTTTTATCTACAGGGGCATTAAAACACCTCAGTAGAAGAATGAGTTTGACTTTGTCTTTCCATAAAAGCCTCTGCTTTTATCACAGACTCCACAGAATTTTGGCCACAATCTTTCTCTTTTTTCTCTCTACTGCTGTGTAGGATCCATTTGAGTGGAAGTCCAGCATAAGTTAAAATTTGGCAGTGTTAGGTTTGTGGTTAGACTTGATCATCCTAAATTCTTTCCCAACTTAAATGAGTCTGTGATTATAAAACACTACTCTTTCTTTGGTGTTCTTTAATTATTAACCCCCTCCTCAAAAAAAACAGAACAGACCACCCCACAATCAACATTCTCTATGTCTCCCACTGGTGCCTGAGGCTAAGAGCAAACCAATTGGGATTTATCATTTTTTTATCACTTTTTTCTTGCGAGATATGATAACCCTCAAAAACAGTAACTAGAACTTCCTCCACATCTCAGAAAAACATTTAAGTCTCTATCCTCTGGAATTATATACTTAAAAATATTTTGCATTGCTGCTCGTAAGCTATGACCAATGTTTATGTACATGTACATAACCAGTGTGGATTGTTCACTATTTCTTCTTGTTTCTGTGCAAAATTATGGTTGAACTGTCACATCATGAGGGAGTACCACTGCACTAGGTCTTGACCTGTTCCCTAAAATCAGATTTCTCTAAAAAAAGAACCACCTGCAAGAGACATACATCTGACAAGGATTCGAGTGTCTTTCTAAATAATTGTATTAAAACAGACTCTTTGAACTCACTGTTCCTCTATTTTCCTGTCCATCACTCTTATTCCTATTTATTGGAAAGGGCTTTAAAAGATACAACAACATTAAACACTGAGGTTCTGCTGAGTCTGTATTTCATTCAGAGAAACAGTATGAAAAGGACCTGGAGAATCAGCAAAGGCATTTCATCTCATGCCCTTTTCCAAACCAGACCCATGTGTCATTTTGAGATTCCAAGCCTCAGTGTTGTAGCTTTGAAATAAACATTCCTTTCCTGTAAGATAGAAAAGAAAAATGAATTTGTTAAACAGAAAAAATGCATTAAGGATCAACATGAGGACCACAGCACTGCACCTTTTCCCTCTGTCCATTTTACAGCTCCATCTGAGGGACAAACTAAACAGGATAAATTATTTCCAGCTCTATCACTCATTATGACACACCTCTACACTGCCACTCCGGAGTGAGCTGAAACTAAAAGAGTCAGCCATGCTTAATTAACTCTTAGAAATGCTTCAGGGAGTTCTTCTGAAGTCCCGCCGGGGCTCAGGGCCGAGGTTTGCTGTCACCTGTGACCCGTGCAATTGCAGAAGGCCACCAAAAGGGTGTGTCCTGCCCTCTCCCTTCATCTCAGCCCTCTGCAGCCTGTGCATCGCGCCGATCAAATGGCTGCAGAACTTCACTGGATTGTCCTGATGAAATATTATTTTGTTTTTCTTAATGGCTGAGTTTGCTGCCGGATCGGGTCACTGCACTGACTGTCCCCGTGGCTGCAGCACCACCAGACCCAAAGCAGGAGAAGTGAGGGATGTACATGCAGGAGAAAGGGAACGGGCCCTTTCAGCAGCAGGCTGTTATTACCCCTAATTAGAGGTAATGTCAACCCGTTCTCTGGATCATTTATGCATGAACACAATCGGAGCAGGTGGCAGAAGTCCAAGTTTCTTTCCAGAAAGCCCTGAGAAATCTGTACACTGTCACAAGGATACTCACAGTTCTTTTTTTCTGCTAAAAATGTACTTCTGTATTTTCTGTAGGAGGCTGAATGGGCTGGCTGAGTACCCTGTGATTAATGTGATCCGGTGCTGAGCACACCGAGGTGCTGCCCTGGCAGAGCAGCTTTGCTAGAACGGATCTCCAGCTTCTCATGCAAATCAGCACTTCCATTTGTTCCTGTTACTGCACCCAACCAAATCAAGCCACCACAAAGTGGAAGTCATGGTAGATCTGCATTAAAAACAACACATTTCAACTTGCAAAGGCAAATACAAATTTGCCAGCAGTCCCAGGGAGGTTAAGGGAAACATCTTTGCAAATCTCATCTGCAGCAGAGCTTAACATTTAGTTGATGGAATTTCTGCAGGGGAAAGATTTTGATCTACCATGTCTAGAAAAATTGTATTTCAGCTTCCTTCATAAAACAGAGAAATACTTAAATATCTCATCTTCCATCCTAACTCAAGGTAAAGAAAGTACAGAATGGTAGATCTTACAGGATAAGCACTGTTTGAAAAAATGGTTTAAGATCAGTCCAGTCCATTCTGTGCAATGGGAACTAACTGTTCTGAAGTTCAATGGGGTGAAATGATCCCATGCCTTCATAGAGCCTTCCCCAGCAGAGAACTTCAGCTCTGGTTTCAGCATGAGCCCTGCAGTACAACATTAATTAAATGACAGCTCCCAGTTCCGAGCTAACGAGGTCAGGATCCAGCGCCTTGGCATGATTAGATCTTAAATAATTTAAGCTACATTAACATCCAGCAAAAAAAAAGTTTTAGTGTTTTTTTCAGAGTTCAGCCCAGCCACTTTCTCAGTGACCACCACTCCCTTTCCACAGCTGATGCTGTGGTTTTGACACTACATCACAGTGTCAGAAAAGCAGAGCATTTTGATGTGTTTTTCCCATATTTCTGACTGTGAAGAAGGCCAGGCTTGTGTCAGCCCTGGGATGTCCCATCCAGGCACTGCCTGAAGGGGCCCAGCTCTGGGCACTGTTGGAAAACAGTGCCATGATCTGCTCAGAGGAAAACCAGCCCCAACGCTCACCAGCCAGCACTAAGCATGGGAATTTAATATTTATTCTAAATGTTTTTATCCTGTCTAATGCAGCTGTGGATATGGATAGTCTCATCGTCCACAACCTACACATTTCCCCTCCCCTTTTTTTTCCCTAGTTCTTTTAAGTTTGGGATAAGTTTTTTGTTATTGACACAGATTATTTCCATGGTATAATGAACTGTAGCTGAGTAGGTATAATTTCTGTCTTAAAACAAGCTTTAAAAAGTGTCTTCTATTTTTGGAGATCTATAGATAGAAACTGTGTTGTTTCTGAAACATTTACTTCCACACTTCCATAATGTGCTCTGATGTTTCCAGGTGTATGTGATGGATACAGCCTTGGTGGGTTTGCTTGATACACCAAGAGTCTCAGATTGTCCATGTCCAAAAAAAATATTTAGAAAAATGAGTTGATTTTCTTTTATGTCTCTGTTCTGTCTCTTTTGGTAGACTTTTGCAGCATGGATGGATGATGTGTTTTTTGTCTGATGATTCTCTAGTAACATCCATTTATCTTGTATTCTGACCTCAATCCTACAGATGTACACATGTATTTAATTTTAAGATTGAGTAATCTTGGCTGAAAGGTCGAGATATGTATATATCTCCTCAGGATTATGGATTAATAATGCACTTGCTCCAACAGACATCTGGAATCCACACTTCAATATATAGCCTATAAAACACTTCCATACCATAATAAAGTTCAATCATCTGCAAACACGGAGATGTTAGAGAAAGATTACATGATTTTTCAAGATTCTGCAAACAGTTCTTGGCAGAATCAGAAGGAGAAGCTTGCTGCCTTAAATCCTGTTAGGACTCCATCCTCTCCTGCCTTTATCCATAGATCATTAAAATAGGGATTGTTCCAAAGAGATCAGCGGCAAGGCCTGCAAAGTTGAATTTTAATGTGTTTTAAATTTTGCATTAACACTTAATATATTTCATATAATACCTAGGATGCTTAACTGATTGCAAAAAGCAAACCAGAGGAGCACTGCCAAAGCCATCAGCCCCGACCCTGGTCTGGGTATCCTTTGATGTTCCTTTCTTGGGGGATGTGGAGGGGAAGTAAAGGATGTCACTTCAGAGAGGAGCCATGCTGTGGAACCTGGGGGCTGTTCAAAACCTGCACTCTGACCCTGCTATTGCAATCAGATGGTCCCAATACTTGCTCAGCATCAATTCAGAGTAGATGTTAGGGGGTGTTGTAGAAACGAGACCCGCCGATAGTTTTAGGAACTGCAGGATCTCCATCCTGCAGATTTTTTGTATCACCAGCTACTTTATGGCATTTTTTCCTTCTTTTTCATGCGATTTCTAACTACCTGTTGTACATGCATATTGCGAGAGCAATTTCGGTTTATTTAGCACCCGTTCAGCACTATTTACAATACATTCTGGATTTTATGGCCGGCTCTCGCAGGGCACGTGGGTGCAGCGCCGGGAGCGGTGCCGGCCCCAGCCGGGTGCGCGTTCCGCGCCGAGCGGCACCGCACGTGTGCCGGAGGCACGGAGCGAAGCCACCGCCGCAATTAACCCAAGTCCGTGTATTATAAGATTATTTTCAAGTGTTTGCTGCATTAATTCGCCACTCCTCATCCCGGCTTTACGCCGTTGGGGTCGGGCATACTCGCGGAGCTCAAATTATCCCCGGTTAAGCAGAACCACTCAACTCTTCGGGCACATCCCGGGGGCTCCGGTGCCAACCCAGGGACCGTCCGCGCCTTTGTGGGGCCCCGTCCCCGTCCCCCCGCCGCCGCTCAGCGCCTGCGTGCCGCGCACTCGTGACCGAGCACCGCACGGCGGGGCCGGCGGCCAGCACAGCGCCGGTACCGCCCCGGTGCCCGGCCAGCAGAGCGCCGGTACCGCTCCGGTATCCCACCCAGCCTCCCATCCCGGCCTGCCCAGCGCCGGTGCTGCCCCGGTACCCCGGCGAGCCCCCCCATCCCGAGCAGCAGAGCGCCGGTACCGCCCCGGTATCTCACCCAGCCCCCATCCCGGCCAGCCCAGCGCCGGTACCGCCTCGGTACCCCGGGGTTCCCCCCATCCCGGCCAGCCCAGCCCCGCTGCTGTGCCGTGCCCCCGGACATCAACCCCGCCCGCCCCGGGCAGCCCGGCCGGTACCGCGCCGTGTCCCCGGTCCGCCCCCCCGCCATCCCCCCGGCCCCGCCGCTGTTTACGTTCCGGGCACTGCGACGCCTGCGCCCCGCTCCGCACGCAGCGCCTGAACATGGTTCCTTAGGACTTTGCAAAAGGCATCGCCGCCGCCCCCCTCCCCTGCCCTCCCCCTTTCTCCCCCCCCCCCAAAAAAAAAAGTCCTGGTGCAAAATTGCAAAACTTTAGCGAGCCCTGGATGGCTTTTGTTTTGCCTCCTCCCCATTTGGGCCAAATATGCAGGACAGGAACTGTTGACAAATAAGTGATGAAACTCTCAAAAAAAATGGAGGCAAAGAAAGACTCTGGAAGAAGATTGGTGTGTAGCTGGCTTCGGTCTCTTTCCTATTCGTGCCTTTTAATTGATTTTGCTTAATTGTTTGCAAAGGGAGAAATGCATGTGGGACGTAGGCAGCGGAGCGACTTAGTTTGCAAGAGCGCGGCTGAGGCAGCGGGGAAGGGGCGGAATGGAGCCGAGGGACGGGCAGGGTGGGACGATCATGGATCATTATTTTTTCCGGTGCGTGCGGGTTTGCGCTGATCCACCGCGCGTGTCCGCGGGGCTGCGGGGCGGGTTCGCAGGGCGAGAGCTGCCGGGAGAGGGGCAGAGCCGCCGGCGGCAACCGGTGCACCGGGCTGCCCCCGCTCCTCCGGGGACCTACCTTGTGCCGCTCCCCGCCGCCTCCAGCCCCGTCTCCGCGCCCGCCGCAGCTTCCCCGGGGCAGCGTCACCGGCCTCGGCCGGGCCGGGCCTACATCCCCCGCCCTGGGCTCGGTGCTGCGGACCCCCGCGCTTTCGGCGTTGTGGAGCGTGCGGGGCGGCGGGGGGAGCGCGGGGGCTGCGCATCCATCGCGGCGTTACATAAAGCGATCTGGTTTTTAAATCGCCGCTTCCGGTGTGACTATGGAAACACTCGGATTATGTAAATACCGAAACCTGGATGCTGGGCATCAGATGCGAAGATTCGCCCCCCTTCCCTTCACCGGGGAATTAGCCCGTGTTCACGTACAATAATAATAATAATAATTAAAAGAATGATCGGGTCGTTAGCGAGCGTTTACCGCCGTTCAAGGGTTTTTACGGGATTGCAAAACGCTTCGGTGCTGTAGCTTGTGAATTGTCGGCGAGTTACGTGTCCCCCGCTCGCCTTCCAGCGCCAGCCCCTGCTCAGCAGCCCAAGTTTGAGTTTTCCTGAAGCCAAGCACCTGTTATTCCTGCCGAGTTCCGTGTCACGGGATGGAAAAGGTGCATACAGCGGGGTTGGAGCTTGTTTGGGTCCAGGTTTTGTTCAGTTCGTGTCTTGCCATCTTAATTATTTCCCCTAGAATGTGTTTATCAAACCGTTGTGCACGATCCATGTGCTTTCCTCGATTTTATCTTTTCCGGACAATGCTTTTTACTTTGGTTTTTGTGTCTTTTCTAGCGCTGCATCGGCCGAAGGCGGTACGATGAGAACGAGGACCTCTCGGACGTGGAGGAAATTGTCAGCATCAGGAGTTTCAATTTGGAAGAGAAATTAAAGAGTAAAATGTACCACGGGGATTTCGTGCATGCCATGGACGGCAAAGGTAACCCAGCCGGCCCGGGGCTGTCCGGCCGCGCTCGCCGCCGCCTCCACGTGCGGCTCCGCTCCGGCTTCGGATTTCGCGCCCGCGCCCCGGCCCGGGGATCCGGTGACGCTGCCGGCCCGAGGGGACCCGGGGGCGGCTGCTGGTGGGGCCCTGCAGCCCGGCCCGGCCCGGGGGTGCCCGGCCCGTTCCCCCGCACCCCGAGGGAGGCTTCGCCCCGGAGCGGTGCGGGATGAGCGCGGTGATCCGTGGCAGCTCCCCCGCCGTGCCCCCAGCCGGCACCGGGCTGGGCAGGAATCAGCTCCTGGCACGGGAGAGGCCGAAACCCCAGCCCCCACCTAGCCAGAGGTGATTCCTGCTCCCCCTCCGCCCCCTCCTGAATGCAGGACCCCTCTTGCGAAAGGGTGCGATTGATGAGCCCGTTCGCCAGGCTCGGAGACTTTAAAGTCAATAACTTCTTTGTGTGTCTATCATATATTAAATTACAGCGCTCCCCTCCCCAAAGCTCCTCGCTTGCTGAGGTGCCTGGAATTCCGGAGGGTAAGCAGAGCCAGACAGCCCCGCTCTGGCGCACGGGGAAACGGGAAAGCTCTGCCCGGGAATCCGCGGGCCGGGGGGCTGCGGGTCACCTTTATTTACCGCTGCGCTGCTGACACGGATCCCTAATCCCACATGGCTATCGCCAAAACTCGGCCTGATGGAGCCTCTTTAGGATGGCTTTCTCAGGAAAGAAGTTTTGGCTGTAATCCTCCTGAAATTGCTCTAGCTGTGTGGAACCACTAATCGAGTTTAGAAAATTTCCTTTTCTCCCCTAGGCTTAGTTTTGCATGAGCATTTTAAGCTCCTTTTAGAAAAGTTGATGTGGTGGAGAAATTAAATACCTATCTTACTTAGGAAGGTATTTGTTTAGGAGATAAGCTCAACCCTGACCCCTCTTCCTCCAAACAAAACACAAGCAACTATTTTTTAGCTGGAAAATGTTAATTAATTTTCCAGAAAATTAATTTGCATTCTACCCTCAGCTTCCAAACACTCCAGTGGTTGCCACTGCTCCATGCTAAGGATAGTACAATCCACATCTTCCCTGGCTTGGCAGCTCCAAAATCTCTGGGCAGCTCTCTCCTTTCTAGGGAACTTGAAAATAAATGAGTGTCTTTTGTTATTTTGTTGTGGTCTGTGTCGGCTTTGTTCAACCCCACAAGGGATTTAAATGCTTTGTTGGGGCATTAGGAAGAAAGGATCTGCCTTGCTATTTGCTCTGGTTTTATTTTTACTATTGGTTTACTTTTTTTCTCTATAAACCTAAGAGTTGAATTGAATCTGGTCGAAACAATGACAGTAGTATGTAAGAATAAAACAAGTTATATGAACACATGGAATTAGTTGGGCAATATTTTTTTTTCCTTTCCCATGTCCTTGTTTTTATTTTCAATGGTAACTCATCTTGAAGTGGTCTGAATTTTGGCTTGAAATGCAGTTTGTTGTAGCTACTTGTTGTCTAGCCTGCAAGGTTTCATAGGTGCCTCTGCTTCTTCCACCAACATTACTCCTGATGTTTGTTGACTTTCTGACTCGGATCAGTGTCTGTGAAAAGTCTCTGTAGTTTATTTATTTGCTTACCAAAAGGCAATAGCTTTAATGGGGATGCCTATGGGCAAGGATGACTTATTTAGCACAGAAATATTTACTGGGTAACCTTAGTTAAATGGAGGGTTCATTACACTTACTTTGACACTAGTGGCAATAAAGTTTCTGTAGTTTTAATGTTCCTGTAAATGGATAATTACAGTGCTCTGGTTTGGTAACTCTTAAGTAGGAACATTACATCCCTACTTGTCATAATTACTAACTGAATACAGCAAAGAAAAAGTAAAAATAGAGGGCAGTACATGTGCAGGCTTGGGAGTTTGGCCTCTGGCTCTCCTCTTGCTTTCAGTGTGGGTTTTAGAGCACAGAAACATCAGGAATAGCAGCTCAGGCTGAGGTGTTTGTGCTGGCCCAGGGAGTGTGGACAGCTGGAAGAGTCTTGGACTTGAACTGCACAAGAGTGTGTGCCTGAATAAACTGCAGGGAGTGGGCTCTGGCTTTGGCAGGGCGTTCTGTAGTGCTGGACAGTCAAGCAGTGCTTTCCATTGCCAGGCAGTGTATGGAAAGGCTTTGTAAAAGTAATTTTTTCCTGTAAAATGGGGGAATAGCAGAGCCATAGAAACAGTCCATGGCTGCTGCAGGAATTCCTCTGCTCTCTGTGGCAGAAGGCTCCAAACTGAGTGTGGGGTTTTGTAGCCATGGCTCACCCAAATCGCTGCCTTGTAACTTCCTCCCTAATCCCCAAATCACTGCTATTGTGTCAGACCATGCATAGAGAAATCCCCAGGAAAGGCCAGTCCTGGGTAATCCTCAGAGAGGAGCAACAAGGTAATTCTGGCCAGTGTTAACATGACAAATTTATGTTTAATTTTCACTTTGATTGTGTATTATACTGTGACTCCCCACAATTCATTTTTCACAGACTTCCTAAGTGCTAGGAGCTGTGTAAAATCTGACTATCAGCTCCTGGAGTTACATTGCTGATTAATTAAAAGTTGTTCTGTTGAAACCAAGAGTAACCCCCACATAAAAAGAATTATGTGTTCATGGAATTAGACCTCTCTGGTAGAACCAGACAATGCTCACAAGGAAACATGTATTTATCTAAGTAGAAATGTGTAACTTAGAAAATCTAAACTTACACATACATTTTAAACTACACATTTGCCCAAAAATACCTGACCGATTTGCAGTATTTGGTCAGGATTATCTTTTAACTGTTAATTTGGTATTTCATTACAGCCTGGGTGTTTCAACACAGACCTTAATTGACAAACTGACTGGCTTCTATTTTATGTGCATCAGTGAACAGGAAAAATAGGGAGCAGCTGGGACAGCATTGTCTGTCACTGGGTTTCCGGTTTGGATCTAAAATATGCATTCTCTTTCTCTTTAGGTGATAGGGAGTTCTTTGGTGAGAAAAGGGAAATGGGGAGAGTCTGAGAAAATGTAACTGTGAGGTGCCAACACCATTGTAATTGCTTTTGGATGTTGTTCTTATTCATTTCCACAGATTTCACTTTTGAGTATGTGCAAAGAGAAGCTCTCAGAGTTCCCCTCATCTTCAGAAATAAGGATGGACTGGGCATTAAGTAAGTTACAACCAACTTTTGGTGATTAATAAATGCTTTTATAAAATAACGATTATGCTTTTTACTTGTATCTGATATTTCTTTTGATGATCTCAAAATGGATTGCAATTAGTAAGACTGTCAGCACCCTTGAGAGGAGGAATGATTATTTTCCACTTATAAACAAGCAGATAATGAAGTCTGTAAAAGTTAAGTGCATACAGCATGGTACTACACAGTCAAAAATATGTCAGCAGTGAAAGTTAGGAATGAAATCCAAAGGTTTTTGCAGCCAATGTATGCTGTAATGACAGAACAAACTCCCTTCAGTTTTTGACTTCTCAATTCTTTCACTCATTGTAGGTGGGATTCTAATGATGCCTGTCGTTTTCCATTATAATTATGTCTCTTCAGAATGTTACAGCTTTGTAAATATTTAATAATGTCTAGTTAAATATGAGATTACTAGAGCCTTTTTGAGGTGGCATTTTGTTAATATCCAGTATAAAGGATTTGGTATTTTAATAAGAGAATCCTGCAACTTTGTTTATGACAGTGTCTTAAAGAGAAGTATTAAAAGCATTATCAGTGTTTAATCCATAGTTTAGATGAATGTTCTTTGATACTTTTGGAAATTAGGATCATGCAACTGACTATTGCTGAAAGAAAGAGAAATAATTTTTTGAAAGCATCATTACTTTGCTCAGTTTCACCTTGGTTTCCAGCTGTGGAACACCTCCCAGTTTAGGGGAACAAGGAGTCCCAATTGTTAATTAAAAGGAATCAAGGCACCCCAGTATAATTTAAAGAGAGAAAGAGACAAGCAGAGTTTGGGGTATTTGACAACCATGTGTCCTTTTACTATAACAGCAAACAGGAGCTGCTGTGGTGCTTCTGGTGATGTAGTGAAATTGTTTTACATGTTGAACTCTGAACAAGAAGTGCTCAGTAGGCTCTCTCTGTATGCATTGGTTTTAAACTGCTGCTTCTAAGGGACAAGTGGGAAAAGCTTCAAGAATTTCTTCCTGAGAAGCCATGAGCTGTTCAGTGAGGCTGGGGAGTGTTTGGGAGGCAGAGCAGCACCTTCCCAGTGCCCAGATCCTCCTCCTGGGGTTGGGGAAGTTCACATGAAATTCCCCTCAGTTCAAGAAGAAAACTGGGAAGATGTTTCAGTTCCCACTGTACCAGTTCAGCTCCAGAGTGAAGGAGTGTGGAAATGAGAGCTCATCCTGCAGACACAAACTTTTCTGGGCTTCAATCACAGGAGGCTGTGAACATCATCATGTGGTGGATTGGGTGATCCAGATCTGTGGGGTGACTTTTGAGATACAATGGTCCACAACATACATGACATAAGATGATTTTTTGACTTTGGACGTTTTGAATATCTGCTGATGCAAGCTTCCACTTGTGCTTGTGCTGAGCAATCAGCCTGCATGTCTGCGCCTGGCAGGGGTACAGAGCTGAACAGTTTGGTTACTGTGCTTGGAGGTGCTCTGAAATGGCAAGGAATGAGAGGAATGAGGAAAAATCCTTACAATGAAACTCTGCAAATTGCTTCCCTCTGTACTTGTGACCATCATGAACGGCTACTTGTAGGTCTGAAAGCAGGAAAGCCCCGCTGTGATCTCTCAGCAGAGGAGAAGCTGTTTTTCTTGGAGGGCGGTTTCCAAGATTGTAACTCAGGAAGAGAATGCTCTTTGCAGAGGTGTTATCTCTTATCTAGCAGCAGTCATCTCGCATTGTTTTGTAGTTAATCAGATACCTGTGCTGGCCAGAGATCATCCTCATTAGGATTTGAATAGGTTCTCTAGCAAATCTTTAAACATTTGCAAAAATGCACCCAGTGCAGATTGAGGCGTTTGCCTTTCTGTTCTCTGAGGAAACCAGCAACACAATTTGTTTATTACAGACTGCTGAACATCTCCAATGTACTCAGTCACATTTTGCTGTTAAGTCACCCTGCTGTACTATTCCTCACCGCCTTTTATGATATTTGAAATCTTTGGAAGCATTCATGGATGCATTTGTCTGAAAATTGCATAACATCAAGGGAAAAACATTTCTGCACAGTTCTTGCATTGCTGCTGTTCTGGATTTATAAACACAAAACCAAATGACTGGTGACATTCAAGAAAACAGTTGGTTTGGGGATTTTTGCTATCATAGTTTTGTAGCAAACCAGCCCTAATTGTGTAAGAGGGAGTGTGGCAGTTGATTTTTATTTTGATTTATATAAATATGAAAAAGATTGCCTATCTAATTATTGGACATTTCTGACACCAAACACAAGCAAGCTGTGTCATTTGCAGACAAGCCTGGCATGTTCTTGTTGCCCACAAATGGTTCCTGTCTCTTTTCCCCTATTTCTGACTTTCTAGTGCTTGGAAAGAAAAGATGAGCTCTGAATGAACCCTGAAGGTCAGTAGATTCAGGCTGTTTCATTCCAGAGAGGGAGTGAATTCCAAAGCTGTGAGGCCCTCACAGCCAAATGCAAAGATGTGAGGGTTGGCAGAGAACTAACAAAAGATACTGTCCAGCCTCTGCATCCCACCAGTGAAGGTGATAAGGGTAAAAGAAAGTGGACAAAGAGAATTTGGCAAGTAGTTCTCAAGATATGTGCATGCCAGTAAATGTAGTTTTTAACTTTACCTTTCAGTGTTTTCGTAATAGTAAAAATTATTGTTCTGCATATTTGCCCATGGGCTGGATTATTCGAATTTTCAACTAAATAATGTCAAAAGTCCAGAAGAAAATTGTTTATCTTCAATGTGGGGCAGTATGAGAGGGGCAGAGCACTGAGCTGGCACGTCCCACTGGGCTGTTTTTCATTACAATTCCTTAGTCAGCTTTTGTGCAATGTGAAGTGTGAAATATTGTCAGTAAAATGAAGTCAATCACCCTTAAAACCTCAGCACTGTTTTTGTTTTCTTTTTCCATCCAGTTTCTATGCTGCAGAATTTTACTGTCTCCCTGACATGTAGAACTCACTTCTGGACCAGGCTACTCTGTAATTACATTATGCCCTAAAACACTGCCTGTGTTAGAAGTGATCCTGTAAATGCATCAACATCCCTGAACCAATTATGCTGCCATTTAATTTAGCTCTGAATTAGCCCAAATTGAATTGAACAATTTCCCAACCCACCAAATACAGCTGGAATGTCTTCTGCCAGACAAGGAGGTTTGGAACAGTCATTAAAACAACCGGCTTTATTTTTAAATATTTTTAAAATATATTTTATTTCCAAGCCATGATTCCAACCTGTGATGATGTGGCTTTGAGCAGGTTGTTTTACTGCTCTGTGCCTCAGTTTGGCAAGTGTGATAATGCTCACCTTGGGGAACAGACATGAGGCATCACGAGTTGCTTAACAAGCTGTAAACATTTAGGATTTTATTGAAATCACTCCCAACCCCTTCCCTTCTCTCCCTCTCTGGTGCTGATAAAAAGTGCTCAAAAAGACACCTCTTCTCTTTCATTGTGAGCAGAAAAACTGTTGTACACTGCCAATGCAAAGATGTCATGTGTGTCATTAAAACTTGCACTGTCCACACTTGAGAGGGGCCTTGCTTGATTCCACCTCCTGCACTATGGACAAAGAGCACCATACATTTATTTCTCCTTTATTATGGTAACGAGAGTGTAGCCATGCTTATCTTGACAGTATTTAACTTTGCTTTCTTTGCTAATTACAGAATGCCTGACCCGGATTTCACCGTTCGAGATGTGAAGCTATTAGTGGGTGAGTTATTTTGAATGCACTGGATTAACTCTATACAGAACAGAATTGCTTTTAAATACTTGTCCAGTTGTGTTTGTAGACATTTGTAATAACTCTCAGAATCTGGGAGAAGGCATGGAGAAGCAATTTGTAAATTAAAAAGCCTGGGAGAACCCTAATTAGTAGTTGTGCTCACCGGACTCGGATCTCATGCTGGATAATTGGCCTTTGGAAGGGAGGGAATGCTTTTGCTCTTAACAGGTGTCCTGCAAACACTTTTGTGATCCTGGAAAGCAGCAGCTCTATTCATTGAGTTCCTATTTTTTATTTTTAAATCTGTAGTAGAGCATCTGTTTGTAAAGGTGTGACTGGAGCTGTATCACCTTTTGCCTGTGTTCTCCCCTCAGTATTTATCAGTGTCAGGCCAAGGTGGTGCTTTGAAGGAAGGGTGTAAAGAGAGGCTGAGCACAAACTGCCTGGCTTTTGATGAGACATAAACCAGAGAACTGGTGACTGTCATCAAATGTTTCCTAGCAATCTTTGCAAAATTAATGTTTTTTAACTCCAAGAAAAGCTACATCTTGACTAGGAGATTACACTGTATGTCTCTTTGAAATCTGTTTTTACTGAAGATGGGTGTGTTATTTATTGTTATCTGAAATTGTTACTGAATAGTGATCCTGCATTCCATGAAGTTGTCACTGTGGAGCAGGCTGGATGTTGGATGTGTTGGCTGCAGTTCTTCTTGGAGATTTTTAACTGCATTCCTGCTAGTTAGAATTAACTCAGTTTATTTACCTGTCCTGTGGCAGCAGTTTATCTTTAAAATTAGGTCAAATGCTGCATTCTGAAAGACAAGTGTTTTTAAAAATTACTCTTTGAGTTTTATTGTCAATAGGAATATCAAGTCTGGAAAAGATGTAGGCAAGAAAAACAAAGGAGAGTAACTTGTGCCTCATTTCTGCTCACTTGGGGTTATCAGTGAGAGAGGGGTTATCTCTGATAACCTTCCTTCACAAACAACTCAGCAATGTTGCTTAATTTATGACCATTTATAAGCTCAGGAAAAAAGCCCCAAATATCTGGCAGAAAAGGTTTGGGAAGTAGGGTAGGAAGTGTTGTTTGATGGTCAATCTGCATTAAATTACAAAATAAACTCCTAAATTTTATGGATTTCCTAAATACCTGCATGTGCACATTTGCAGGTACAGAAAAAAGCCTTTTTGCTGAGGAGGAGCTTTGTATAATTGTATAAACCCTGTAATTATCTGGACCCTGTTGCAGTTTTCTGAACTTGTTCCATGGCTGATAAATTTCAATTTCTGTCTCTGAGGCTGGAGCTGAGGGTCTGACGTTGAGGTGTTTTGGAACAGTGTAGTGTTGCATAACAACAGTGTTTTTCCTGTGTAACAGTCAGAGTGTGGGAGTTGCATTTCCTCAAGATTGATGTCCTTTGAAGTGTTGGGGGGTGGAGATTCCTGTGTACATGGCCAGCAAAGCGAGAGGATATTTATAAATAAAATTGCATTTATGAAACAATAGAGCAGAAATAACATTTGTAATTAACTTTGACATTAAGTTTAATGTAAGAGCGTGCCTGCTCACAGCTGGATCAGCAATCCCTGGACCTGCTCTGGGCCACATTTTACATCATGGATCCTTTTAACATCATGTTTGGGCAAACTCCCTCTGGAGTCATTGTGCTGAGCCCAAAATGTGGTCCAGAACATTGTCACCTGCCCGTTTATAATACAGCTGATGACTTTTGGCATCACAGGTGGAAACTTTGAATCAAAAGATCTAAAATATCTGTGAGTTGTACCTGAACAATCAGAGTTCTTGTGGCAAATTGTTTTTCTCGCTGTGGAGTTTGTGCTGGGTGGAACAGCCACATTGACACTGAGAGCACATGGGGGAATTCCTGTCTCCATGCCAGACTTTAAAATTATCTACTCATTATTTCTGGAAACACTAGTGAGCATCTTCCTATAGCATATCATTGCTGATGTTTTTTTATAGTTTTATGTTACATGTGTTACACTCACTGCCTAACGTTCAAATAAAGGACATAAAAGTCTTGTTTTGTTAAATCTCCTGTCACTGGAAATGTTGAGATGTCATGGCAGATCCCTCAGATCTTCCTGAACCTCCAGGTTTGCATTTCCAATGTGTGGTATTTTGAGAACTTATTCAATCCTTTGCTGAACCTGGGGAGGGAAGGATGTTGGTGAATGTGAAGTGGAATGATCATAACTCTGCATCTGACTGTGTGGGGGAGTAATAGAGAGAGAACACAGTCTGGAAAATGTTGTTGGCTTTTTAAATGCTCATCATCATAGTTTGCTGGTGCTTTTTAAACCTCTCATTTCTTCTCTTTTCTTCTTTGAATCAGGGGAAACACATTTGTTACAGAACCCTTTAAGGACATAGTGCTGGCTTTTCCCAAAGCACATAAATTCCATGGGAAGTTTGGGAGCCTTTGGTCCCAAACTCTGCTGAAATCTTACTTTCTAAATCTTACTTTCTATTTCTAATGTGACTGTTGTACCATCTTCACAGAGGAGAACCTAAAAGTCACAGGGAAATAACATCAAGCTTTAAATTTCCCATTGAAAACTCTGCTCTGTGGCAGTAATAATGAGAATAAAAAAAGGATGGGTTGGTTGCTGTTTCTCTAGCTTAGGTGTCTCTTTTTTAGTCTTTTGTCAGACTTCCAAAGAAACACTGACATTGCTTGAAGGATTTTTCTGTTTTCCTGGCTTAAAAAATGCAGCAAGCAGCTGTAATTCAGTTTGGTGATGTTCATGACCTCCTGATTGTGACACAAGTGCCTGACTGTGCACCATGTGCAATGTGTGTGTGAAACTCTGCCCTACAGCAGCTTTCCTTTCCAGAGCCAGACTCCCACCTCCACCCAAACCATCTCCTGGATGCTCTGGAAAACCTGAGCTGATGGATTAATTTCAGCAGTTGGAAATGTCTCATCTGTGAAATGGCTGTAAGCCAAGAATACAAATGGAGAAGTGGAAAGGAATTCCTGGCCTGCTCAGGAACTTGAGACAACTCTTGAAAGATGTAAAGCTCTGTTGTAATTTAATAACTTTTAAGCTTTGTAATTTCATTGCATAAGGTAGATTTGATTGCTAATTCTGAAGGGCAGAATGTCCCTGTCATCTCTTCATAAGCTGATTTAAAATTTGATTGAGGGTCATTGGCCCTCTTAGAGTGTCCTTAACATCTGCCACATCTCCACAAAAACTTTGGTGTCATGTCTGCAGGGGTGCCTGTCACAGATGGGCAGAATAGCAAAAGTGTATTTTCCCAGACTGTCAGCTCTGCACACAGGTACCTGTGTGAGAGTTTTATGCCTCTCTGTACTCTGCAGAAAAGGGGAATTGCTTGTCTGGGGCTGAGCAAGGAGCAAAGTGACTGCCTTGCTCAGCAAGCTGCTGAAAGCCAGGGCTCCCTGCTCACTGTGGGCCCTCTCCAACCTCTGCCAGTCCTGAATTCAAGGACTGAATGCAGTCATTGTTTCAGTCTTTGATGTCACAAAACCAAAGCATTCCATGTTGTCATTTGTTTGAATTTTGTCTTTATATTGTCCTTCATGGACATCACACAACCTGAAGCTGGCAGCCCTGAGCACTTTTGCAAGCTGTGAACCATGGAAGGGAGATAGAGAAAGGAGGTGCTTGTGGATGTGTGCCTCAGCTCATCACTCTGAGCTCCTTGCTCTTGCTCTGATTACTTCTTTTTATTGGGGCTTTGTTAGAGGTTTTCTTGGGTCACCATGGGTTGAATTTAGAGGAGTATCTGCTTTTCTGTGGCACCTGCAGTGCCTCCCCCTGTGACCCTGCACTGCCTGGGTTGTCCCAGTCTGCCCAGGAGCTCTGTGGGTAGGGGTGCAGGCCCTGCAGGAGCACAGTGTCTCTCTCTAAACAGCAGTGGCCACTCTGGATGTATTTGCATTTATTTCTAATTTTTAGCTGACCTATTTTCACTTTGCTTGCCACAGGCACACAGTCTAAGGCTATGGAATCCCAGCTTTTACACTCACACCTAAGTAAAGTAAATAAAAACCAAAATGAGTGGAAGTGGTGCTGGCTCTGTGATGTGCACCAGCTCTTCCCTCTCTGGGCTGGTGCAGTTTTGTGTGTGTGCCAGGGTAGGTATTTGTTGTGCACCCCCAAAGTGGAGCTTGCAATCCCAGCAGGTGGCAAAAGGGGAGATTTCAAACATGCTGAGGATTGTAAGAAAGAAAAGAGACTTTGGGTTATTGTGATCTCTGGGCTGAAGAGGTTAAAGTTGTGACCACAGCCGTCACTTCTGTAGGATCAGCAGCATTGTCCTATGGAATTCACCGTGCCCAGCCAGGCATTGTGTCAGTGGGAACAGTGCAAGTACAGGACTTAGACTATTCATGGGGTGGTCTAACAACTGACATCAACTCACTGATTGATTTTATTTAACTAACTCACTATGGGTTTATTTATAGAATTCAAAAAAAAAAAAGTGTTGGAGCAGCAGAGGATGTGTCATCAGTCAGGCAATTTGCTATTAAAATCTGATGCTGTAGACTGGACTGGGCCCTGATGCTCATAACTGTAGGAAATATTTGGTTGCTGTGCTCACAAACTGCACTGAAAGACTTTGGTGAATAAAGAATCCAGGCAAAGTTGAAAGCAGCAAAGCTTTTAATTGTGATACAATTTGTGCATTGAGGTATTGCAGTGAAGAGCAAATATAAGCAAGCTCCAGTAACTGTTGCAAAGGCCAATCTTCATCTGCCCAAGGAGATGATGCACAAGATGTGACCTAATAGATCACTTCAATATTTGATTCCTGTGGTTCTGTCAAATCCCTAAAGACCTGGCAGCAGCCTTTGATCTCAAGACAAAGGGTGAAAGGAAAACCAAGGCTCTACATATCCTGTTGCTTTCTTTGGTGGGAGTAGCTGAAGAAACAATTGATTATTGCTGGGATTTGCCTTCTCATTAAAAACACCAAAAGAACAGGAGCTGAGCCAAAAATTTCAGTTGCAAATTGACTGTTTAAAGAAATATGTGTGAAGGTCTGTGCCTCAACTATGAGTTTATAATCATGGTGTCAGTGGAGCAAGATAATAGAATAAGTTACATCATTAAATCCCTGATATTTTCAAGGGAAAAGTCCTATAAGTAGGGGGGGCTTGGCACTGCTAGGCAGGTCAGCCTTCCCTCATCCTGCTGACAATTTCTGGAGGAGATGCTGTGTGCTGTTCCACATCTGCTCATTTTTTTATTCACAAAGTGCATCACAGTGCACTGAAGTGAGGATCTGAGCTTTCATTAACATCACTGGGTGAAACCAGACCTGCAAAGGAGTATTTCCTTGCTGTTTAGATTTATTTTTTTTTCCCACAGAGGAGAGCCCTAAGTAAGGTTTGTGAAGTTTAGTATTGCAACATTTTCCTCATTCTAGGAGGAGCTGCAATTCTGCAGTGTGGTGGTGCACAGTAAAAAGTGTGACCTTGTTTTCCCAGGTGGGAACCAGGCAGAAAAGTGAGATGATCTGCTCGAATCAGAATTTGGGGAGTCTCAGTTTCTAGTTTTCCTGTAAACTGTAAATGATGTAGTGAATGTAGGAAGCTGTGGCCTCTTTGTGCAGGGACTGTGGTGGGGAGGAACCAGTTCCCTGGGTAGTTAATGACAGCAGGCTGATGTAAATAATTTAAATTCAGTTGGGACAGAAAGGATTGCTGCCCATCAAATGTACCAAACAGCCATAAGCTATGTGAGGCTCTGCATCTTTCATCCAGCCATTTTTGTTCTCTTAAATACACACACTGCTGTGGTCCCCAGGAATTCCAGTTAAAATGGGAATATGCATGCCAGGTACTTCACAGAGAGACAAGAGCCCCCTAACCCTTCTTCTGGAAGCAGGTGATATTGAAAAAGGAATAGAAAGAGATATAAACATTGTAGGTAATAATTATTCTAGCTCCATAAAATGTTTTATATACCTATTAAAAACTGTACACATGTTTATGGATGTGCACACACAGACATGTATAAATTTAATTCAGCACTGAATCAAGAATCATAAGCAGTGTTTCCATGGAAGAGAAAATTGTGGTGCTGGTGGTGGCTGCAGGTCAGGTGGGTAAAGGCAGGAGGGAGGGCAGAGAGGTGTAAAACACTCCTTTTTCATTAGCATACATTTCTTGTGCTGTGTCTGCACAATGGTCCCCCAGCTGGCTGTGCAAAGCTTCAGCTTTTTGTTAGCAGCTACTCAAAAAAGCTGAAAGCAAATCACAGAAGTGTCCCTGAGTAGCTGCTTCCTAGTGATTTTTTGGTTCATTCCTCCTGCGTGTTTGCTGCTCCTCTCAAATTGATCTGTTCTGAAAATTGTATCATGCTTGAATTCACATCCAACTACAAAGCGAGTCGAGAGGCTCGTAGTGTGGTCTGCAGGCAAGTAGGGGAAATTTTGTCTTAATCAATGTACAGTTCTCCATCCTGTGAAAGAAAATTAGCCTTGTAGATACAAAAGAAGGACAAAGCAGCCACACACTGCAGCTCAGAAAACTTTCCATCATTTCTGCTGAATAGGGACTCAGTGTTGCTTTTTCTATAGAGCAACGCTCCATTTGTTTCAAGGAAGTTGTGAAATTGGAGACCCAGAGGAGTGAGGAGGGAGACTCATTAGAGAGGCTCTGTTGTAAGGAGCACTTCCCAAAATTAAACTGCCTGCTCAAAGGAAGTGCAAAAGTCTGCCCCCAGACTTGCATCTCAGTCTTGATTAAGATGTATGGCTCTCCCCTGGTGTGGGGATTTGTGCTGTCAATGGGAATGGCAATTGGGAGAGCAGAGAGCTGAGTCAGGAGTCAGGAACTGCTCTGTCTCCAGCAGTCCTGTGTGGAGGCACAAGGAGGAACAAGGTCTGTGCTCTGCTCCTGGGACCCAAATAATGCATTTTTCAAAACACACTGGGCCAGGCTCTTCTAGGGGAGAGGAGGCATCACTGATCTCATGGGAGGGGAGGTACTTGGATGAAATATTTCCATCACTGTAAGATTCCTCCTCTTATTTCTCATGGGGTTTTTGTGCCTCACTGAGTGATCTGTGGCCTGCTCTCTGGGTTCTGCTTTTTTGCTTTTCATGTGAGTGGGACTGTTGGAATATTAACAAAACTGAGTTAAAGAAACATCCACAGTTTGGAAGGCCCATGTCTGTGTAGCTTTATACCAACTTGTAAACATGTTCCTCAGGCTGTGAGAATTCCAACTGGGGTACCTCAGCCTCTGGACCCTGCAGGTCACACCCTGAGTTCATCAAGGGACTCAGATCCACAAGAGACAGCTGAGAGGAGCAGGGGATCCAAGAGCACCTTGAAGCAGGAGATAAGGATGGATCCCTGCAGGAGGAGGCTGAACTTGGCTGTTCCTCACAAGTGACTGTAAAATAATTGAATGTCACTGCTATTCCTATTGATCTGAGGCTACCGGCCCAAACCCTATGTTGTCAGGGAGCTGGGTTATGTACCTGCCTACAAACTTTCAAAAGGGAAAAATGGAGAATCACAAAGCAACTTTCATCAGGGCCCCACTGATTTGTCTCAGATGTTATTCAGAAACATGTGTTTGACATCCAGTTCATAAAAATAAATTGTTTCCTCTGTCATGTTGTTTTGTGACCAAAGCTTGTTTTAAAAACTTGCATTATTTTTTTTAAATGCTCTGTTTTTGAAGTCAAGTTCCAAATTGCTCACAGTCATGCTGTTGGCCTGTCAACATTCTTCATGCTCTAAACTGAGAAATGTGCTAAGTCAGGCCTGAAATCAGCAAATAAATATTTCCACTGAAAATGATAATTTCCCAGTGTCTGTAAGCTCAGATGGAGTCAAACCAATGGTCTGTCAACAAAGGGTTTAGAAGTACTGTTGGTATGAACTGGAGAGTCTCCTAACTGCTGCATTTATTTTTAAATTTAAGTACTGCAAAGAGAAAACATATGGACAATAAGACTAAAATAAAATAAAATATAATGTGCTATTTCATTGAAATGATTGATTCCAATTCTGTCAAGCAGGTTTCTCTTCCCAAAGTACAGCACTGGAGGTTTATTGGCTCATCCTTTTTTCTTTGTGCTTTTTTCTTTTCCCTTGAGCAACCTCTCCTGTTTTCTCTGTATCCCTCTTTCCTTGAGGAGGCTGCTGTGCTGTACAGAACTTTTTACCCCCTAATTCCGTAGAAGTTTGTGAGGAAGTCCAGGTAAATCCTTCCAGACTCCAGCAAGTGTTGTTAGGATATCTTTCCAGCCATGAGGCAATAGTGACAGAGAGAGCAGCACACTTTGCTGTGAGCAGGGCCAGGAGGATTTGGCAGGTGGGTTTTTGTTTCCCATGGAATCTCTCCCTCCTTTGTGTGACACCAGCAGTCCCACGTGTCAGTCAGACAGCCTCATGTGATTCCTGACCTCCTCCACCTCAGCCAGGGCTGGGGAGAATTACAAAGTTGTGGAGCTGCTCTGTGTTCTCTCCTGAGCAGAATTAAAATTAGTAACTAGAGAGCAAAGTTTCTGAATGGATTTTTTTCAAGTGAAGGTTCCATTAGTGATTTTCCTACAGTCTGAGGGCTCTAATTTATTGAAAATTGAAGTGGTTTATAGCAGCTCTGAAGGAACCCTTTGGGAGTTTGGCATCCACCAGTGTTAAGGTGAAGTGCATAAATAAAATGAAAATCTCTGTCTATTAAAGTGTTGTATTGCAGACTTTCAGAGGATGTTGCTTCATTTAGCACTCACTGGTTTTGTGCCTCTTAAACAGCTCATTGTTTAAGAAGAAAAGCTGCAGTCAGTAATAGCAGGAGGGAGCTGGGCTGTGGTTGGTGTCACTGTGGGATTTGCCCCAGTGCTGGCTGCACATCCTTCCCCTGATGTTTGTGGAACTGTGCTGGGAAGAAGCAGGGAGTTGACCCCGCTTAAAAAACATTATTTAAGCCTCATCAGTTTTTGAGTATTGGTGAACAGTTTGTATCATGAAACCAGGACCTAGGGCAGACAGAGGTTAAAACTTACCCAGTGTTCCTGATAGACTGGAAATAGAAACTTCTCCCTCTAATACCAATACCAGCTCTGGTGCCAGACCATCCTCTGTCATCTAAACTGGCTCTGGCTTTGCTGCTGCTGCCTGTTATGTGACCAGGGGAATTCTCTCTGCTCCTTGTGCTCCCTATTGCACCCAACAATTTGCTTTTCTTACCATACCAATTAAGCAACTCTAAATTGGCATCCTGCTCATTCTCTTCCTTCTCTCCTCACTTCTGGCATTGCTCTCCCATCCCCTCCTGTGTGCTGGCACAGCCTTTCCTCCTTCTCTTAGTGAGGTGGTTCAGGAAGTTGAACCAGCAGAAAACTCACACTGTCTTTCTCCCTTGCAGAAAGGTGGAGGAATTTATATACATTTATTATTTTTACATTATTTTGGTACTTGTTTAGCTCTCACTACCCAGTGCTGGGCCAAGCTGTAATGGACACAGCCTTCCACCTCTGTCATTAGTTTCCACTGAGGCTCTGTGCACCAGAAGTGCCAGGTGAGTGAACTTTGAGCCATGGATTAGGCTTTCTGTGTAATAAAATAAATAAAAAGAAGGCATTTGATGCTCTCTCATTATGCCTTTTTTTTCCCTCCTAGAAGTAAAAATGAAATATTATAACACTCACTTGCCTATCTTTAGCACGTCCGCTGACTTGCCATTTTGGAAGAAGAACCAGTTCTATTTTTAGAGCTGAACTTCCTGTTTGAGCTCTCTTTAAGTTTGTCCTTTGCCTAACACAGGCAAACTCTTTTAAAAAATCTTAGTTAAACTGGGACAGTTTTGCTAAAAACAGTCATGTTCATGTCCAGATATAAACAGCAATAAATCTGCTTTGAATGAACATTACAACAAAAATATAATCTCCAAGAGAATGTATTTCCATGATGTCAGGACATGAAAGTGAAATTGAAGTGATGTGTTGGTGTGGTCGGGCATCTCAAAGCCTCTGTCTGCAGGTGGATTTAAAGATGAATTGTCCATGTGGAAAAACCAAGCAGAGCAGCTGTTTTAGAGTAACTCCCCACAGTCACACTGTGTTTCTGCAATAAGCATCCTCTGCTTTAGCTCATCCAGAGTAGAAATGAGTGATCTCACCCAAAATCCCAAATATTTGATGGCAGTTGTTACTCTTTAATGTAATAATATACCTTAGTTCAAAACTACCTTCAAGTGTCGTGCCTTTACCTAAAAAATATATATAAATATCCGCATGTTTGGAGGTTTGATGTAACCATAGCTATATATTTCTTCAGATGTTCTCATAAGTGTGGGTACAAGATGTGTGGGAGTGTTGCAACCCTTTGACACCTTCAGATGTCCCTCTAGACCAGAGGGGAGCTGCAGGATTGCTGGCACAGTGCACGTTGATGGGTAATGTGAGTGTAGTGGAAGGTCTTCTTCCATCTCCTAACTGCAAAGTATGAGGGGAATCAAGTTTTCCTCATTATGGGCTGATCATGAGGCTTCAGAGGGCTGAAAGGTTCTAATTTTTATAACATTTTTCTATATTGCTACTGTTAGATATACTTTATGTTGAGACATTTTAGGAAATTATTAATTTAAATCATTTAAATAATTTAAATTATTTTTAATCTTAAAAGAAATTTTATAAGAAAAAGTTCACCAAAGTTATATCCCATCCCATTTTTTCTTGGACCTTGTATTATTTTTCTTTCTATAATTGTTATGTGTGTGCTCTGTTTTCAGCCACCTGGAGTATTGCAGGTTAATGCATTGGTTTATAAAAAATTATATAAAAAAGTAAAATGCTTCTTTGTGTAAGGAATTATATATATATATATATATATATAAAAATATATATTATATATAACATATAATATATGTTATATATTTAATTTTTATATTTTATATATAATAATGCACTATAGAATGTATATTAATATTAATTATATAAATGCATATGTATAAGTATATATACATTATATTATATATACATTATATTTTTATATATAAATATCTATAATTACATAAATGTGTATATATATATATATATATATATATATATATATATATATATATATATAATATTAAAAAAGTAAAATGCTTTTTTGTAAAAGGAATTTTTTCTAAGAGGTTTTCAGTGTCTGAAGCTTGGCACAGGGGATGCCCCCCTTGCAGCACAGGGCACAGGGCACAGGGGATGGATGCCCCCATGGCAGCACAGGGCACAGGGCACAGGGGATGATGCCCCCATGGCAGGACAGGGCACAGGGCACAGGGCACAGGGCACAGGGGATGGTAACCCCATGGCAGCACAGGGCACAGGGCACAGGGGATGGTGCCCCCATGGCAGCACAGGGCACAGGGGATGATGCCCCCATGGCAGCACAGGGCACAGGGCACAGGGGATGGTGCCCCCATGGCAGCACAGGGCACAGGGCACAGGGGATGGTGCCCCCATGGCAGCACAGGGCACAGGGCACAGGGGATGATGCCCCCATGGCAGCACAGGGCACATGGGATGATGCCCCCATGGCAGCACAGGGCACAGGGCACAGGGCACAGGGGATGATGCCCCCATGGCAGCACAGGGCACAGGGCACAGGGGATGGTGCCCCCATGGCAGCACAGGGCACAGGGGATGATGCCCCCATGGCAGCACAGGGCACAGGGCACAGGGGATGGTGCCCCCATGGCAGCACAGGGCACAGGGGATGATGCCCCCATGGCAGCACAGGGCACAGGGCACAGGGGATGGTGCCCTGCGGTTCCTGGGCCCGGCGGCGCTGGGGAAGGCGCTGGGCGAGGAGCTGTGGGGAGCGCTGTGAGCGGTGGCCGGGCTCGCTTCCCTTTGTTCTTCTGTGCCCTCTGGTGGCACTGAGAGCGATGGGATCGGGACGCGCCTTTAATTTGCTCCTACCCTGGCTGTGAAATGCAGGGGATGTCGGGAACAGCTCCACTTGAGGAAGGACTTTCTGCTCGGGCTCACATCCCTCCCCGTTAGCAGGGCTATCATAATGGTCTCCCGTGGGCAGCAGAAGAATACGTGCTCCCAGCTCGGGGAGCTGCGGGGGGATTAACTGGGATGCAAGTCAAAGCCTCAGTCTTTAGGTACAGTTAACCCGCTAGCGAGGCTGGCAGATTTCCTGAGGCTCTGCCAAAAACGCTGCTTTACAAACCGAGGATTTTTTCCTCATAAGAAGCATAAAGATTAGGCAGGAGCGGCGGGCCGGTCCCTCGGCGTTGGAGGTTGGTTTCTGGTTGTCAACACTGTATTGTACCTTCAGCACAGATCTCAATTCAGCCACAGAGGGTTAAAATAATTCCCCGAGGTAGCTTTATCCTCTTAATGGACAGGCTTGATAATCATCCTTACAGAAAGGACATTTCCTCTTTCCTCTGCTGTGGGGGAGTTGCACCTTTTCCTGCTGGTGCTGTGCTGGAGAAGAGACCACAGCCTAGAAAACTCTGGTGTCGTTTGCAGCTCTGATTCACACCTCCTGTGCATTTCTCATACTCTGCTGTGTGGTTCATGTTTGCATTGCTTCCACTGCTCCAAATATCCATGCTAAAATCGCATCATGGAAAAGGATGGGCCATGCTGAAGGCTGGAGTCTGGCAGCTTGGATAACCTGAAGCTCAGGCAGGGGAAGGCAGTGCTTCACTTGTTAGAAATAAAAAATGGCAGTTGCTGGACAACAGAGGATATGATTACAGTCCCGGAATTTCCCATTCCCTGTTCACTCTCTGGAAAATTGTTAAAATATTTTGTACGTGAAGGGAAGTGTGGGTGCAGACTCTGCAGGGGAGATCAACAAGAGCTTTGCTGAACGACTTCAGAGCTGGAGCCCATCATTCCATCATCCCACAAGTGTCTGGGGTGGGCTTGGTGAGCTGGGATTTGGGAAATCACTTGCTGGTGCAGGGAAGATGCCTGTGTAGCCTTCATTCTTGGAGGGCAGTTCTCTCTCTGACAAGGGGACAAGGTTTGCTTCCCCGCTGCTCTTGTTTTACCAAGAAACCCAGAAGACCCACTCTCTGTACCAAACCAGCTTGTCCAGGGTGGGCAGTGGGAGGCAGGGACCCTACACAAGTTGCTTTTCCTCCAAAAGTTCATTTCTATGTGAAAAAAATATTATATTACAGCATATAGAAATGCTATACAATTCAATCTATGAGAATGTTCACAGTGTCTTGGCCATTAGGCCTCTAAATAAAGGCACCTGATATTATATATGCTATTGTCACCTTAATTCTAATGGGGATTTTACTAATACATTAGCTAACTTGAGTAACTTGATGTGTTTTTAAGGTTTTAAGCAAAGCATAGTTCTCCTGTAGCTCATACTGATGGATTTTTTTTTCCAGCTAACATCCCTGCAATTGATTCTTCTGTCTCCTTCTTGCTGTTGTCTGTTCCTCTTGTCAGAGATGGCACTAGCTTGTTTCTTAGTTACTGTCTCTGTCATCCTTTGGGGATTCACTTGTGCTCCATGAGCAAGCAGCAGGAGAGGAAGATGTTTCTCTAGGCTGTAAATCCCCCAGCACCACCACTCTGCCTGTGAGTCACATCTGCTGCCAGAGAGGAAGCAGTGCCTGCTCATCCCACACTGCCCAGTGCAGAGCTCCACTGGAAAAGCACCCAGGGGAGTCGAGGCTGAAGTGGTGCACAGTGCTCTGAAGCTTCCCCTGTCAGCAGGGAGAGACTCTGCCAGGCTCCAGGGGTTTGTTAATCCACGTCAGGGGTGATGAGCTGAAGTGAGGGACAGGGGAAAGAGGGTGAGAGGCTGCCAGGGTCACTGCTGGGACCTGCTGGGCTGCCCCAGGCTTGCTTGAGGGGGTCCCTTCTTTGAGAACACAGTGAGTGTGATAAGGGGATGCCTAGGAATTGGTTAACAGAAATGGATTGTGGTGAAATGTGTGTGGAGCCGCTCAGAAATCCAGCCTGACCTGAGATCTCTCAGCCTGCCATCACTTCTTAGGCCTCTGTGTGCTTCTTTCCCTTGCTCTTGACTCTCCTAGATGATATTTTTTTTCACCTTGTACTAGGAACAGGAGATAGAAGAAAGAGTTGAATTTTTTCAGGACAGAAGAGATAAAGCTGGCAGTGAGCCAGAGCTGCTGTGCAGTGGGCAGTGAACACCAGGATGTGAACCTGTAATTATACATCTCAAATTCTGTGAGCAGCACTCCAAGAATCATTATGTATAGGCTTGTTTGACAGTACTGTGGCTTAAGAGAAAAACATCCCCTCAAATTACTCTTTAATTCGGAAGTCAAGAGATTATCAATTCAAATCTTAAGCTCTTCTGCCTGTAATTGATAATCGTGTTCATTTAACAAACCTGCTATTGAACTGCTCCTCATACTCTTAATTCATCAGGTAACTGCTGATTTTTCTTTTGGAAAGGATAATTGAGAGGCTCTACGAGGTTGCTTCCAGCAAAGCTGAGATCAGACCTAGACTAAAATATGGCAGAACCCGGGCTCAGCCACACAGCCCTTCAAGTGCAATCTTTGAGTATCTGTGTCCTCTGCCCCTCTGGGCTGCAGCCATTGCTTTGATCCAGGCCCTGGAAGCAGAGATCAGGATGGCTTTCATTAGGGGCCAGTTTAACAGGACTCCATCCCAAGCTGCTAACCTGAGGAATTGAAAAAAGACCATTCCCCTAGTTAAAAAAAAAACCAAAACAAAACAAAATCAAAAAACCAAAACAAACAAAAAAACAACAACAAAAAAAAAAACAACACAACAAAACCCTCTAACCCATAACTAGATTTTATGTATGTTGTTTCAAACATTTAAGGACTCTTGTGCTTTTTCACACTTAACTAAACTCTCCACATCCTGCCTCAAGGTGGCAACACTTCAGACAGTCCCAAGCCCGGTCCGAGCATGGGCTTCTGTTCCTTGGCCTTGGAATGAGGAGTTTGACTGACAGGCTGGTGGGACTATTCCAGATTTACACTATATAAATTTGTCTTTTTGATTTCAAAGCTTTACGATCTTGAGTTCCTTTGCAGAGTCATTATCACATCTGTCACTGTCATTGCTATCAGGGGCTAAGGATGTTTGTAATGGAGAGCAGCAATCCAAGCTATTACTCTTGCTGAAATACTGCTCCCAAGCACATGATAGACCAGGTGCTGTAATTATTAATAATTCCCTCTGATGGTGCATCGCAGCCCTACATTTTGTATTAATGCAATTTATTTTGAGTTATTTCTTTGGCGGTGAAAATTGTTTTGGAGAGATTTTTTGGAAGCATTGCGAGTTTGTTTGCTGGAATCCTCTCCTGGAAATGAGGCATGTCTCTCATGGGCTACTGTTCACTCACACACAAATGAACTGCTAATTAGGATGATGAAATTGCTGGGAGAGGTGAAACCTTCCAGTTGGCCGAAGAGAAGATTGTGGATTAATCTGTGTAAAGCTGAAGGCTCGACTAAAACTGCTGCTCAACGTTCTGGTGCTAATGAGACTTGTATGTCTGCCACTCGAGGAGCTGAAAGTAAGGCTTGTGGTTTTTGTTGAGAGATCCAAAGTGGGGGCTCACTCCTCTGTGGCATTTAGTGCTTTCATCCACTGGAACTGGGAATGTTCAGCAGTTTACACTATCCAGTGATGCAAGGCAGTTTTTGCTCTTTGTGGATAGTTTTTGTACATGAGTAAAAGCATCTTGAGAGACATATGGATGTTTAGAAAATTGCAGTATGATTTGGAGAGCAATTTGTCTTGCCTGCCCCCTGCTACCATATTGTATTACTTCTTCATAGTTTTTAATGTACTTCTGCTCACATCAATTCACATAAAGGAGGAAACTGCTCTCTCCATCTCTGTGAAGAACCAGGTGACCTGTTCAGTGTCACATTGGGCAAAAAGTCTAGTTCCAAGTTAGTTCCTTGCTCACTGTTTGAGCTTCTTGGGAGCCATGGAAGGAGTGGTACTGGTCTCATCCTCTTTTCCTGCAGTTTCCCTGCAGTCACTGAGAACTGATATATATATATGGATATATTGAATAACATACATACATGTTTTTAGATGTACATAAATAAGGCAAGGCAGATGTTCTGAGGTGCTGCTGTGTTGCAGGGAGCCGCAGGATCGTGGATGTGATGGATGTGAACACGCAGAGGGGGGTGGAGATGAGCATGTCTCAGTTTGTGCGGTACTACGAGACCCCAGAGGCCCAGCGGGAGAAGCTCTACAACGTCATCAGCCTGGAGTTCAGCCACACCAAGCTGGAGAACATTGTCAAGCGCCCCAACGTGGTAAGGGAGCCCCTGGTGCTGGGCTTTATTGCAGCTTTTTCCCAGAAATAAATCAGGGAGTTTGAACAAGGTGATGGGAGGTGCCCGGAACTCCTGCTCATTCAGTGGCAGGATCTCATTTTTAGCCCAGTAGAAAGCTGGTCTCCTTGACAGTGGAACTTAATTTACAGGAATTAGGTACCTGATGAGCTGTTAATCATGCAATTTGCACTGATACACAGTTCCTCTCAAGGTATTTAGGGGAAACTTCATCCAAAATTAAATACTATCTCGTATTTTTCCTCCTCTAAGGAAGTTTAAACTATCAGGAAGCTTGGACTCATTATGTATGAACACTCCTTCTACCCAAAAAAATGTTCAGGGGGTTCCAAAGCAAAAAAAGTTGGGAACACAATTGTTAAATGTATAAATGTTTACATAATTAAATCAGCATAATCACTGCTATGTCAGAATTAGCAGTAGTAGAAGGGGGTAGATTTGTACATACTCTTTAAAGGTAGAGGGCTCTTGTGATTCTATTCCCAATGCAGTCACTGGCATGAAACTGTGACCTTCTCAGTAAAGATGATTTCATTTATCTCTGAAATGTAGCCATGTGTGCTGTGCTAGCATGTAGCTGGGGGTAAAACTACAGCTCTGTGATGTTTTGTTTTCAGACACTTCTTACCTGATTTCTAAGTCCTTGTCTAGTTACAGCAGCAGTTTTTTCTGCTGGGGACATCTCTTACCCAGGACAATAGAAACACCACACTTCTGCCTGAACAGGTCACAGATAGATGGCAGCTCTAATTGCTGATTTGTAGAAATAATTCTTAACTAGACTTTGTTCTTTTACACACAGATCACAAATTTGAATATTAAACACTTATTTAGAAGTTCATTCAGATTTTTGCTGTCATTCAGACACTTAGCGGGCAATTTGAGGGTGCTCTGGGGAATTTCTTGTGTTCAGTTGATCCCGGTTTTCCCAAACACATTGTGCTCAGCGAGCTTTTAAAACATCTGTGCAAATTTCCTGGGTGCTTAGAAATGAAATATGCAGTTAGGTATCTGTTATCACGTGTAAATGGTTATTTCATAGCTGTTTTAAATAACTGAGTGCACAGTTGTTTGTAAAACCAGGAATATTTAGATCTCACTGAAAGAGAGATTTGCATTCCCATGGGAGGAGAAGAGAGGGTGTTGTGGAAGTCCAGTACCCAAAGTCAGCTCCCATATATTTGTATAAGATATTCCCTTGAATCCTGCAGAGTTTTGAGTCCAGAATAGGGCAGAAATACCTGATTTAGGTTCCCTGCTGTGTAAACTCTGGGTTGCAATATCAGAATGTGGAAATTATTTCAGAATCAGGGCAGTAAGCAAGTTTTGTTTTCACATACAGTTGTGATATTGATGGAATCAGTCCTATTTCCTCCTTGAAATGGAAGATATTAGCATCATATAATCCCTTTTATGTTTGCATTTTAATGTTCATTAATGCAATTTCTAGGCTGTTGGCTACAAAAATGCCACAGACGGTACAAGAGAAGGGGCTCACATGAGACAGAATTTGCACTCAGGTAAACTGACTGTAAAACTCTCCTCCCCCTGTGTTTTAAGGGGTTGAATTGTGGTGATGAAATGCTGCCCCTTAACAAGTTGAGTGCACAGGACTTTTGCTGAACAGCAAGGTTCTCCCTGTCTGTGAGCATCTGCTGCTGTCACTGGAGGAGTTTCAGCCAACAAGAATATGTCCTACCATGTGTTCAGGAGCTAACAGTTGATTTTGGGGCCTTTCAGGTGGACTTAGTCGACTGGGTGGATAATATGTGGCCACAGCACTTGAAGGAGAGACAGACGGATGCTACCAATGCAATTTCAGAGATGAAATACCCCAAAGTGAAAAAGTAAGTCTTTAAAAAGTTCTGCTCTTGACTGCCTTAAATAATTTTAACTTTGCTGAATACAGTCTTTAATCAAGCATCTTTGAAAAGTACATTTTTATTTTTCAGTTTTGAGCAACTCTTTTTGAAAATGGCAAACTGACCTTAAGTAGTAAATTCTCTGAAAGGGCTGCCCAAGGAAGTCACATCACACAGATATGTCACACGGATATGTCACACGGATATGTCACACAGTATAGTCAGAGTCCTGCTGCAGGCTGGCTCAGATCCTGCCCAGGTTCTAAACTGCTAATGACAGACATTATTAGCTGAGAAATGTTTTGTGAAATGAGCTTGAAGTCCATTTTTAATGGGTGTGTGTGACTTCCTAGAAACTGTCACTGCCCTTCCTGCCAGTTTGCTTTTCCATTCACTTTTTCAAGAGCAAGGTCAAAGATTGGACTGATCTTTGGCTCAGGACCTGCTCAGGGCAGTTTTGAGGCTGAACACAAGAGCAATTTGTCCTGGTTCTATCTCAGTTCTAAGTTTTGGGCAAGCATAGGCTCACCTGGCTTTTTCTTCTGCTTTAATGTCTTCCTTGAAACTTTTTATGTGGTGATGGGAAAAAGGAACTATTTGGGGGCCTCAAAATGTGCACTGCAAGTTTCATGGGAATGAGTACAGCTGAGATAGGGGTTCCTTTAATGATGCAATGACCTGTAGGGCTGATGAACACCAGGTAATCCTGGAAGCCCTTCACTGCTGTTTCTGTTTTATTGGCCAGACTGAATGCTGGCAGCATCCCAGGCTCTGCTGTTGAAACGACCTCTGGTGTTCTGCAAATCACTCAGAACTCCTTCCAAACTGTAAAATAGATTGGTACTAACAGATACAAAGGAGTGTGCAGTCAGGAAGTGATATGTAGCATTTACTCTTGTTCTGTAAAAATAAACATTTTGGAAGGTAAAGGTCTCCATAAAAGAAGAGACTGTGACAGGCATTGGGGATTATGCTCAGACCACTGATTTCAGTGGAAGTTAAAGATGTTCCTACATTTTGAAAAGATCAAACTGCTCATTAGGGTAACTGGGTGTGGATTGGAGTCTCCATGCATTTGGAAATGTCCTAAGTGACTTGCCTGAGGTCACACAATAAACCAGCAGCAGAGCAGCACTTGCTTCTCAAGTGGTTAGTCAGCTAAATAACATTATTTATAATTTGCCAGAGCTAAGAAACTGAGTCATGATTCAGGGCCTAAGGATTCATGGATGGTTCAAGGTAAGAAGCAAAGGAAACAATTCCTCTCCTAGAGCAGGCAGACTCCAGATGCTGAAAAAGATGTAGCAAGTAAACAGAGCAAGGCAGAGATGGTTTGAAGGATAAGGTAGCAACATGACTAACAGAATTTAGCAGAAAAAGCAGAGTATATGCTTGCAGTCCCCTACTTGCATCATGAAATGCCAGATGGTAGGTTTCAAAGGGATTTTAGAGACGTACCAAATCAACAGATTTTGACATGGAGTTTTTCCCATTTGTGGAGCGTGGCCTGGTGGGAAGGCAGGAGATGCCTGATGCCGTGGAGGTTGCTGTCACTGGCAAAGGGAAGGTGGAGGTTGACAGCTTGATAAACTGGTAGATGTGATAGGTACAGGGAAGCTAAACACTGAAAGACTGTGAACACTTGAAAAGTGACAATAGGGTTTGATGTTGGGAAAAGGAGTTACCAAGGCATGAGTGTTAAAGGCAAGGGTGATGCAGCTGGAGAGATGATGATGTTGCTACTGAGTGTCATCTCACAGAAAGACTAGAGAAGGATGATTTACAGCACTGTTGGCACAAACTCCTCATCAGTCTCAAGAAGCCACAAAGACAAAACCAGTAACAAACAGTGACAGTCTGTGAGCACAAGAGAAGCTGTACCAGATCAGGATGAAGATCTGTGGCTCTCAGTAACCTGTCTGCTGTTGAGTGCTGGCATTGATGCCCTGGCAGGAGTGTAAGAATGATGTGAGCGTAAAATGATGCCACTCCTAAAAATTACCTTCTGAACTTTGACTGTCTGCAGTTCAGGCAAGGCTGTCCTGAGGAAGACGTGGTTTCTGTGCACTCAGTGACTCTCAAAGAGATTGCTCTTCCATGAGTGTGTCTGGTTTAAAGATGAACTCCTTAAGAGATTGGCTTTCTCCATCTTTGGGAATTCAACTTGACCCTTTCCTGTAGAGATACTGGTCCCAGCTACTGCTGTGAGAACCCAGAGGGTCTGAGCCCTTATGAAGGAAATCATGTTCAGTTGTGGAGTCACTTGCTTCACACTGCCCATTCTTTTCTGTGAATCATCTATATTCATATGCTTTATTAATGACTGCTGCTCAGAAATGGGATCGATTCATTCCTTTCTCGTTCTGAGCATTCCCATAATGCTGAGAGTTTGCAGTATGCCATCCCCACCATTAACATGTTCCCTACAAACAAAAAGCACTCCAGCGAGAGCGCCGCAGTTTCGCAGACACAGATGGCATTACCAGACACAAATGTCTGTCTTGGCTCCTGCACGTCGAGTTCCGTGCTGGGAGTGAAGTTAGAGAACGCTCCATCTGCTGCCTCGGGTACCAGAGCGCCCTGCCCCGCGCCTGGACCTGCACCGTTCACTCCTTCCAAAATTCTGGGTAATAAAGTTTTGTTTCTGCCTGTAGGTAATGGCTGCTTACCTCAGGAGCCTTAGAGGACTGAATTAAGTGGGGCAATAGTTTATGTCCCCTCTTTCACGTCTCAGGGTGCAGTTCCTGAGAAAAGTTCCTGCAGACATGGGATCCTGGATGAGAGTGGGGAGATGTAGTGTAACCAAGAGCTAGCAGAAAAAGGCAATGATATTTTAACATCAGCTTTTAGAGGCAGAAGCTTGTTATATCACCAACACCATTTTCAGGTAGCTCACAACAGGCTGAGATTTGTTTTTCTGTTTAAATTCATCCAGAACTGAAGCAATCTGGATACAGCTGAGTCAACCCAAAAAAAAAAAAAAAAAAAAAAAGTAGTACTAATTTGATTTTTCATTTATCAAAAGAGAGAGCCATGCTGAAATTATTATCCTCTTTATTGGGTTTTGTGTTTGTAGCCTTGCAAGATTATTTGCAAGGCAGTGGCAGTGAATAGCTACAGTTCAGGACATTAAACAGTACCAGGAATTTCTAAGAACTTGGTAATATTTGTGCTGTGGAACAAATGAAAATGAAGGCTTTGGTCACTGCAACATTCTTTTTATCTTCAAAATTCTTTCTATTACTTTAAATATCTAAGCACTGCTGTAACAGGTCTCTATAATGATGCTGGCCTTCAGTTAAGGATGGGGTATGTTGCGTGAAACATCTACCTGTTCTCAAAGGAATGCTGCTCTGTTAGCATGTCCTCAGCCCCATTCTCCCTCTCCCAGGCTGTTGTTCAGCCATCCGTTCCTTTCTATTCATTCCTTTACTAAGTAGGGATGGATTTAAGCAGATGCTAAAATGCTCCGCTGAGCTGTGGTCTAATTAGAAGCTGAGGGTGCCTCTGGAGACAGGGAATCGAGGGAGCTCGCAGGTCCCATAAGGCAACCTGGCACTGGTTTGTACATGTGAGAGACTTGTCTGCACTTTGTATGCCATTTGTGGATTGCTTTTGATACAAAACCTCTATAAATAGAATTCTGCAAAAAAATTTACACCAATAAGTGCATGTTCGTTAAGACTTTCCAAGCTAGCAAAGTAAATAAAATGTGATATCTTCAGATCAGTGCATAAGTTCTCAAATCCTCCTTCAGGTAGAACTTGGAGGAGCAGCATCACACATGTAACTCAAATAACCACCAGTGTTTACAACAGTTTGTGGTGGCCCTGGAGCCGAACAGCCTTGTCACAGGATGAAGAAATGAGTTGTGCTCTCACAGACACCAAAGTGCTGTTCCAGGGGCAGACAGGCCTGGCTCGCAGTGAGTTGTTGGCTTGGTTCAGTTCACTGTGATGGGAAAAAAATTTAAAAATCCGAGCCCACCCCTCATACCCTTGGTGTTCCACTGGGGCTGGGACCGGGCAAGGGTGCGACGAGGGAAGTGTTGTCGCTTGCTTTGGTGCCAGTGTGGTCTGAGAGTGTGATTTGCAGGCACTTCACAAACTGCGGTGCATGGCAGAAAACTGGCTCCTGTTATCTCGGTGTTGTTTGTGTGTGTGGCTGGCTCGGACCGTAACCCCCTCGGGGCAGGAGCCGGGCCTTTCATGTGCGTTTGAAGTGCGCGGGGTGTGGTGAGCACCGTGTGTGACGAGTTGGTTCGTTCCCCCGGGCTGGGAGCGCTCGGTACCGCTCCTCAGGACGGGCACGGGGCGAAGGTTGGTCCCGGCAGGGCGCAGGGCCCGCTCCGGCCGGCTCCGAGCGGCCTTCCTCGGGCAGGGCTGCTCCGGTACTGGGGTTCTGCGGGGAACCGGGGCTCGCATCCCTAACGGGGGAGCGGGGTGATCCTTGAGGGAAGCCGGGTTCATCCCCGCAGAGCAGCCAGGGCTCACCCCGAGGGAAGCCGGGGCCCTCCGTGAGGGGATGCCGGGGCTCATCCCTCATGCCCGCGGGGCAGCCGGGCCCTCCCCCAGCGGCGGGGCCGGTGGCTGCCCGGTGAGGCGAGGGTGGGGGCGGCAGCCGGGCCGGTGCCTGCCGGGTGACAATGGTTTCTTTTGTCTTGCGGCGCAATTGGTGGCTTCCAGTTGCAGGGCCCCAGTGTGGGAGCGCTGTCGGTGCGGGCCGAGGCGCCCCGAGGTAGCCTTTGTTCCCCGCTCGCAGGCCCGGCACAAGGGCCCCCGCGGGGCCGGGATGCTGCCGGGGGCCGCTCGCCCCCGACGCCCGGAGCGGCGCTCCCGCCCGGGGATGGGCAGCCAGGCCCGCGCCTTTCCCCGCGCTGGCACTTGCAGTTGGCTCATGGGTCTGTGGTATTCGGTTTCAGGCTCGGGGATTTCAACCAGCCGGCGCTGCTCCTGGGAGGAAGGAAGAGTGAGCTATACTTTTCTCATTGGCCCGAACAAAAAACAGAAGCCTCTGCTGGGGTTTGGGAGTGGTTTATGGGCTGAGCTCAGTGGCAGGGGAGCCCTCGCAATGCCAGAGGGAATAGAGCCGTATGGTGCGCGGTGCCTATTGCGGGGGAGAAGGAGCTGAGCTCGGGTAACGCTGCTGCCGCCGCTGCCTGTGCGTCCGCTCGCGTCTCGCCGGGCCCATGTGCATGAACGCTGCCGCTGCTGCCCTGCCCGCCGCTGCCTTCGCATCCCGGCGCGGCTCTCGCTGTCTTTGTTTCTCTGTTTGCTTGCGGGTTTGTAGCGATGCGTGGCGAGTGCATTGTGGGTTTGCCTGGGAGTGTGGGCTCTGCGCTGGTTTATGGAGCGGTGTCTGTGTTGTTCCTGTGTTACCAGCTCGCTGTGTTTGCTTAGTGGTTTAGCTTCATTTGTATCATGTCCCTCTCTTTTTTTGGATCTCTGTGTTTGTTCTTCCTCGTGAGTTTGCAGGTTACTCCATATTTCTTCGCATCATTTCTCTAAGAAATTTCCCCAGATGTTTGTGGGTTTTTTTTTCGTTTTGGTTTTTTTTTGAGGGGGGGGGTGGGAGGGGGAAGTTCCCCTTTTTTTCCACATCATAAATCTTTCCTCCAAAATAACAATACATTAACTGGACAAATTTCAGGCTTGTGGAGAACACAAACCAAACTCTTCATTCGGGAAGGGAAGCTCCCCCCAAACCGATTACAAGCAGCTGCGTGTTTTAAAACCCTGACTGAGGCTGTGCAGGGAGATAAAGTGGAGTGTGCAGGGGTTGGATGTGGTAGCAGTTGTGAAAATATTCAACTTGGGGCATCTTTTGGGTTGCTTGTGTTTTCAGGGTGTAACTCTGGTCAGGCTGTCTCCCCATGCCTGATATGGGATTGTGCTCCTGGAACCGCTGTACCTGTCCTGGCCCAGAGCGCCACGGCCACAGCACACAGTGGGATGTATTTCCTAGATTTCTTTCAGAGTAGATGCTGTGTTAGTGCTTTCCCCCCCCCTTTTTTTTTTTTTTTTCATTTATTTATTTTTTCCCCACCGTTGTTATGGAAAACCCTGAAAAGTTGAGTGGTTCCCCAAATTAGCAGCTGTTGGCGATGAGGAGCCGCTGGCTGGGGCTGGTGCCTGAGATGAGCAGTGGCATGGAGTGCGCTGGGCCCATGTGACTGCGGTGTACATTGGGAGAGGAAGCTGCAGAGGTCAATGCAAAGGCATTGTGCCAGACTCTGGCAGCCAGCGAGAGAGCTGGATGGCGGAAGATCCTCCCGCAGGCTCCTCAGCCGGCCGGGAGCTGTTGGGCTTGGACAAAAGCAGGCCTGGGAGATTAACAGCATAAATTAAGGCATGGCTTGTTTGTGGATGGAAAGAAAAACACTTTATTTTTCCAAATGCTTTGCAGGTTTTTATTAATTGCCATAAGTGACTCACTAAAATCACCTTTATTGAAGTGGAAATTGTGTTTAGAGGAGTTTCAGGAAAACAGAGGGGAAAATGAGGAAAAACAAGGAAAAGAAAGAGTTGTGTGTTCACAGTTATACCTGCTTTGGTGTTTCCTCACAAAACTAAATTTTAAGCGCTTTGATTTGACAGGATTCAATCCTGTTATTACTTCTCTGAACATAAACAGTTTGCCTGCTTCAGGTTTAGATTATTGACTACTGAGGAACAGCTAAAACCAGCTAATGCCCAGGCCATGTTTGCTCTTCCAGAATATCTTAATTCAGGGGGTGATTGTTGATAGGTTGCACTGTCTAGAAATTTTTTGTTGTTAGTGTGATGTATTTTATATCTGGCCTTCTGGAAACTGAAAATAATTGACTCCATAAGGATTTGAATTTTTTACTTTAAAACAACATGAACCTCTAACACTCAGCAGTGCTTACAAGCTGAGAATTTCTATGCTGATTTTTTTTTTCCTAATGAGCAATAATTATTCAATCTGTGACTTTTTGCAGTTTGGCTGGAAGAAAGGCAACTTCCTTTCTGGGCTTCTTTTATTGTTTTTAAATTCTATCTGACTTGTAATCAACAACATCTTGGTAGAGAAAACATAAAAGGAGAATTTAAAAAAAAAAGTGTTTGGGAGGGAAGGACTCATATTTTGAAATGGAGCATATTGAGAGTGTAGACAGCTTCTTGGCTAGCTGTGATTTTTGAAGCATCTGAAATACCCCAGGGGCAGCAAAAGCTTCTTCCTGCTTCTGAAGGATTAAAAAAAAAAAATTTAAAAAATTCCAGAGTGGGCAAGAGGAGAGACGTGTAATTGCACAAGGAGAGGTTTTAATTGTGAGATGAAGGCGCAGGACCTTTTTTGAAGCCCACAAATTGACTGTCTTCATGACAGCATTGCGTATCATTCTGTCAACTCCGGCTCGGGATGTGGTTGCTAGGCAGCGGCTCTTACGGACCCAGAGTGGCTGTGATTTGCCAGCCTGCTGCAGACACATGGTAAGGTCCTTCCCAGCCTATCATCTACAGGGACTTCTGCACGCCGGCTGCATACTGCTGAGCTTCTCCTACCTGAATGTGAGCAGGAAAAGACACACTTAAATCAAACCTTTTTTTTTTTTTTTTTTTAATCCTTTCCCTTTTTAAAATTGATTTATTTTTTTTAACAAATCCCCTTCCGGTAGTGTTTCCATAACTCCCCTTAAAAACCAAAGCAAACCAAAAAAAAAAAAAAAAAAAAAAAAAAAAGCCATGAAACGGAGACCGGAACAAGGAAAAGAGGTTAGTGGGTTAAGTGGTGTGTGTTTCCTGCGTTTGCAAAGGTGCCTACAGTGAGGAGGGCGGCTGTGATTCGGCCATTAGTTACAGATGGTGGCTGCAGGCTGGAGATTCCTGCAGCCAGACCACAGCTCTTGTGTCTTTTCCAGCAATGCAGACTTTAAATTGTTCAAATCCTGTATCAAGACGGCGTAAAAAATAGTGGATTTGATAGTTAGTGTGGCTGCCAGCTGGGTCCTTTATGTGTTTTGATGCAGAATGCCTAGAAATGTGAACAAAAAGGAGTTAGTTTGCCAAATGAGGTTTCTGCCCCCTAATCCTTGCAAAAATGGCATGAGTGGCAAGTAGGTAAAGAACATTCAGGAGGATTTATAAGCAAATTAGATTTTTTCAAAACTTTGCAGCAATTTGTGTACAACTTCTGCTGAAGGTTGTATCTGTGAAGTGATGAAGGAGAGCATTAAACAGATCACCCCAGGGACAGGCAGTGCCATAGGAAATATTTATGAAGAGCCTAACTTTTAATGTTTTTCTGTTCCCTAACTCTGGAAGCTTTAATTCCTCTTGTATGGACAGCAAACTCAAACATGGAGAGATGTATTTTTCAGCAAAAACCTCATTACCTTCATGAGACAAATTCCTGTGCTGTAAATGCAGAAACTTAATTGGTGGAAGCAGCATTGCACAGGCAGTTAACCTCTGCAAATTAAGATGTGAAAAATACTGTTTCAGACTGATTCATTTTTGTCCTTCACTCTACTTGCAGGTACTGTTTGATGAGTGTGAAAGGATGCTTCACTGATTTTCATATTGATTTTGGTGGCACTTCAGTGTGGTATCACGTTTTCCGTGGGGGGAAGGTAGGTGAACCTTTTTTGATATTTAGTTTTATTTCTCTATGCCTCTTAGAGTGGAGGGGTTGCTTTCTTTTCTTTTTTTCCCTTTTCTTTCTCTCTTATTTTTTTTTTCCTTGAGGGTATCAGCCAGTGATCAGACTATTTCAGCAGCTTTGTTGATACACGTGGAGTTTACTGAACTAGAAGGACACCAGTCACTGTTATGAAACAAACAAGTGATTTATTTGAAATCCCAAATGTGTTATTTGCTGGTGGTGGCAATTTTGGGCTCGCTGTTGCTGTGGTCCAGGGGATCTTGCAGGGAGATGTGGCTGTACCCTTGTTGGGTCAGAGTGCCCTCACAAGTCTCTGTAGCTAAAGCTTCTGTTCCTTTTAGAGATTCCACGTTTCTTTGTGTGTACAGCACAATAAGCCAGAACTGAAACATTAAAGGGTACAGAAGCCTTAAAATACACAGCATGTGGAGCTGTGTTGCCATCTTTCCTGGTTCAGGATGTTTTTCCCAGTTGTAGTGTGGCCAGTGTGTGGTGGGAGCTGCAGTCAGTCATGGTGCAGCTCCTGTTCCTGTCTGTACCAACACACTGCTCTGAGCTGCAGGTAAAGCACAGGCAGCTCCTGAGTAAGATATTTCTGGAGGAGAGATGACAAGTGACAGTTACCCAGGCACTTCCAGCACGTGGGCTAATTGCTGCTGCTGTCTGTGTGTGCCTCTGTGTACAACACCTGGAAAACAAGTGTTCCATGCAGAAAGGAGCTCATTTGCCTGACACACTGTAGCCTTGGTGGAGTCTCTCAGCTGTTTCTTTTTGTTGACTGTTGGTAATAATTAAATCTTCATTTTGTTTTTAGATCTTCTGGCTGATTCCACCTACTCTGCAGAATCTAGAACTTTATGAAGAATGGGTTCTCTCAGGAAAGCAAAGTGATATCTTTCTGGGAGACAGGGTGGAACGATGCCAAAGAATTGAGCTGAAACAAGGCTACACCTTCTTCATTCCTTCAGGTATCCCTGTTAACTAACCTGGAATGACTGGGATTGTGCTTTACTAACAGCTTTGTGTAAAACAATTCTTCACACCTAAACCCCATACTGACCTCCTTTTGTGCTGTGGCACAAGAAAGGCCAGGGACTAAATGTGCTTCATTTTCCAGAAATTAAGACTGATGGGAGATGTACTGTGAGGAGGTGTGTGCAGTGATCATGTGTGTAGTGGGAGAAAGGAGAGGGGAGTTGGGCCTCTGGAGCTGTCAGTTCACCACTTCTCATCAGAGCTGCACTGACTGCTGCTGTTGGCTTTCTGGGAAAGACAGTTTTCTCTGTTTGTGATCTCTTCTGGCAGGCTTCACCTGCAGTTCAGTAACTTGCCTCTTTGCCTCTATCTGTAGCCAGAGGTGGGTCCTGGTGGAACTCAGGAGAGATTCCAGTCCATGGCAGAGCAGGTGCTGTGCTCCCTCAGGTTGCTTCTTGGGGAAACAGCTTCATTGTTCTCACTGTTCAGAGGTGCTGAATCTGGACATCTTCCAGCAGCCCAGGCACCTCAGTTTTACACTGCTGCCCACCTCAGTAGCTGTGTACTGCATGGTCCAGGCTCATCCTGCAAAGCCACCAAATAGTTGTAGATTTGGAGCCTGATGCTTCAGCCCTGTCTGCTCCTGCCTAAGTTGGATTAAGGATGGTGGAATGTGTAACATCCCTCACTTAAGATTATATCAGACTTTGCTTTCTGTGATTATTATGGGACTGTAAGTTTGTTTACAATAATTTAACACATTGCCTCTGTCTATTGGATCTTACCAGGGAAGTAAATACAGGTAGACTTTCTACATGACACAAAGGCAGGCTGGTAATTTTTCAGTTGGAATTAATTACTCTGTGGAGATAGGATTATTATTTTTTAACCCTAGAAACAGAGAGAATACAGGTCATGCAGAGACAGGGACAGTGTTCTTCTCATCTGGGTAGTAGTGGTAGGATCAATTGAAGGCCACAAATGTGCACATTTGTAAGTATTTGGTAAGAATCAGCCTGGGAGATGACTGGAAAAATGACTTAAAGGGTGGAGGAATTAATCTGTTAGAGGAATTAGATCTTGCCTTGAAACAGGTCAGACTGTGCTGTTAACTGTTTGAACTGGGTGTTTGAGTGTGGCTGTGCTGTTTGCTTAGATCCCATTACTGCATCCTCTATTTATCTCCATCCTCCTGTGAAAAGCCTCCTACAAGTAAGAGTTTCGGTGTGTCAGTTCAGTCATGTCCAGCAGCTGGAACCCTGAAGGTTGTGGGAGCTTGGACAGGACACAGCTGTAACATGGTGGCTGACACAAAGTGATTCCAAATGGGTTTTTGACTGGGGTGTCTGTTTTCTTAGGAAAGCCCCAAGTACAGAAATGCCAATACCTCAGACATTTTAGGCTCCATGCCAGATTTGAAAAGCATTTATGAATAATTTCTCTCTAAGCACCTCATAGATTCATGGATTTTTGCTCTGCTGTATGTTGTTTGGAAAACTTATTTGCAAATCTCTTATTTGTGTGAAAGGGCATTATTTCTGCCTTTGTTTTAAGAGTATGGAAATGCCTAATTAAAGGCTGTTCCAGGTCAGTGAATTGAGCGCAGCTGTGTAAAGCAGGTCAATTCCTGTGACCTCTTTGCTCTGGTTTGTGCACATATCATGTTAGTTAATGTTTGAAAGTGGTTTTTATGTGCTTTAGAAGTGTTCTTGGTGTTTAGATTCTGTTTATGGACGTCTGTAAAACCAGCGTGTCCTGTATTTTCAACTGAGCCTGATAAACCCTTGACCAGCCTCAACTCATCCATGAGGAAATACCTTCTAATTACAGGTTTGCTCACAGAAAGTGTAGAGGAATTAGTGCTCAGCTGGGCTGTGGATGGGGAACATTTCAGCAAGGGACCTTTCCCATGAAATATCCTGCTCTGCTTCTGCTTTCAAGTAATTTCTGGGAGTAGTCCTAGAAATGCTGTTTTACCATAGCACTGTGAGGGTGAAGTAGGTAGAGAAGACTTTAAGAAGATAAGTGAGGGAGTGAAATCACAGTGTGCTGGCAAATGGAAGGTTTGTCTGAGAATCTGGGATCAGCAGTAGATCCAGTAAATCCCCAAAAGTAGAAATCACTTGGACAAGAATGGGGATCATTCTCAGGGAAGGCATAATTACAGAGCTCACCAGGGCCTCAGGGTGTTTTCCTCTCCATCACTGCCCTCATCCTTTCAGGATTAAGTTTAAACCAGTAGATTTCTGCTGGTGTTTGTAACCCTGCAGAGCACTGAGAGCACGACCCCAGCTGTGATATCAGGGAGGAATTGAGCTCAGTATCATCAGCACAGTGAGCCAAGGTGCATTTTTCAGCATTTTCTGCAGTGCTGATTTATTCAACATTCCTGTGATCAAACTCCAGACAGGGTGACCTGCTGTCAACTGGGTGATGTTCCTTTCTGGTTCTTCTTCAAACTTCTCATGTTGCTGCATGCAATTTCATAACAGTTGTGTTTCACCTGGGAGCTGGCAGTGTTCCACTGAGGAGTAAGCTGTTTGTTTTACTTTATTTTTCTTATGTTCTCTGTACTGCACTTGAGGGCCTTTGGCATGGAAACATGCTGTTAGAGTCTCTCTTAATTATTGTGGTTACCTGAGAGTGCTCCCGAGTTCTTGTCTCCAGTCAAATGCAGAAATAATGACCTTTCTCAGATGGATGTTTTTGGGAAGGCGAGTGGACAGAAAGAGATGTTCTGTGTGGACTGCAGGCAGCTATTTGCAGGGATTCAGGGTGTTTCAGATGCTGTCTCAGTGGTTATCAGTGGCATTTTGCCTATTAGGAGTGTGTGGTCCTGGGTCACCTCTGCTGTGCCAGTGAGAGTTTGATGGATTATTGTGTGATGGGGCCAGAAGGTGGCACAGAGCCCTTCCAGCAGGAGAATGACAGGCTATTAAATTCTGGCTGGTACATTTTTTGCAGGGTGTTGTGCTAGGGCTGCAGAGCTGCCTGCCTGGGTTTGGTTCCTGTTTAGCTTCTCCCATTCTGGGAGCTTCCACTGACATTAATGGAATCTCTGTGCCTGGAGCCTCGGGGACCGCATGAAGAAGATTGTGGGGGGATCAGAGGGGAGAGGCTTTTTGCTCTGAGTGTTGGCTTTCAGATGGAAGGTGACAGCGTGATGCTGGATTTTTGATTCTGTTCCTAATGCCAAGCCCTGCCTCATTCTTAAAAACAATTTAAGATTGAGAGTTGCTGTATTACTTGTACTACTGGGGCAGAATTAGTAAATACTTCACTTTAAAAATGTAAACATGATCTTTCCTTGATAGATTTGGTTGTGGGCACTGCTATGATGCAGTCATTCTTCTTCTGAGATTTGATTTGCTGGCAGTGCCCACTCTCAGGTTACCTCTTTAGTCACTTTTTATTTTTGAGACATATATATTTCATCTTTTCCACCCCAAGTTGCTGTAGAATTGCAGGGAAATCTGTGGCAACTTCAATATCACAAGGCAAAATATCAGTTCAGTTACTAATGGAAACAGATGCAGCATGGTTTTGGCTTGGAGCTTGTAGGCTGTTTGCCCCATAGCTTTATAAGTTAATATTCTTTTTCATTATTCTCAGATGGATGATTGCATCCTTGAGTAGGAATTTGCAGCCCACTGAAATCTTCTAACAAGTTTGCAATGTTTAATAATACTTGTTTTATAAAATTCAGAAGATAATGAGATCATATCTTTCTTTTAACTGTTCAGAAAAAATGTTTGTTACTGTTAATTTTACCTTCTTGATTTACTAGAAATGATAACATCTAAATATTCAAGTGTATCTTAGGAGTGGTGGAATAATTCATAACTGTAAATCAGCTGAGAGCATTTCTGAGTCTCCTGAAGAGAATTCCTGCTCAGTTTTTGGCTTGGCTTCATACACTGGGATTGTTTTGGGAAGGAAAAAGCACTTATTGATTGCCAGGAGCTGAAATAAAAACCATCAACTTCAGAAAAACCTTAAGTGGATGGTCTTCTTATTGAGGCATGACATGAGGGCTGTGAGCAGTGACTGCAGTGTCTGTGCTCCCAAATCCATTTATCCCACGTGGCTGAGCTGTGCTGGGCAGGACTGGAGCTGGTTCCACCTCCTGTCACTGGCGCTGCTTGGGGAATAAATGGTCACCCACGGGCAAGAATCTTCCTGGCTCATGGCTGGTCCTCAAAGCCACACAGTCAATGTCCTCCTCTCATCTGTAGGATTTAATTGTAGCTTGAGGTAATATTTAGCAGGTGCTTTTTTTTGTGGCTTTCAGACAAAAATTAACGATTTCTCGTTCCACTGACTTGATTTTTTCAGTCCTTATTCCAGTTGTTCTGATATTATTCCATTGCTTTTTTTAGCATTAAGGATAAAATGAAATTTTTGGCATTTTTCTCCGTTTGTGAGACAATTCCCAAGAGGTGAGGTGTTATCTCCTGGCTCACATGAAGCCATTGAACACAGAAGATTGTGCAGCAGGAGCTGGGTTTGTGTGAGCAGCACAGAGCAGTCACTGAGGACAGAGCTGATGAACTCACTCCAGAGGTGTCGGGGCTGTGTGGGAGGTTTGTGCTGTGAGAGCGGGCAGTCAGACACACAGGAGCAGGCATGACAGGCTGTTCAGCACAGGTGACATGATCTGAAATGTCAGCAGACCCTCAGTGCATCCAGCAAAATGTAACAGCACAGGTGAAGGTGAGGCAGGGGTGTGATGGATGGCATTAAAGCAAATCCCTTGGCTGCCCTTTTGTCTTCCCCATACGTGCAGCACCTCCTGCTCTGGGGGTTTGTCTTCTCCTTTAAAAACCCTGGTAATTGGGGAGCTGAACAAGATGGGTGGTTTTGTTTGCAAATGGTCACAATGAACATTCATCCTCCTCAGTTTATTTCTGAGTTGTTCTGTAGCTAAGCTGTGGGAATGGATTGAATGTGCCATGCAAGCTTCTCTTTCCTCAGAGCTCATTTCCACAATACATTACCCTGATGGAAACTGTTTCCTGTTTTCTGCTCATCTCTCTTTCCTCCTACTTCTACTTTTCTGGTGCTGACCTCCAGTTTTTCTCCACACACAGCCTGGTTAGTATTAGAACAAGAGATTTTCATGTTGGCTTTTTTCCTCTGTAACATCTGTGCCAATCTTGCTGGGATTTTGTACCTTGTCAGTTTCCCCATCTTTTTTGTGTAACCTTGTCCTGTGTCCCTGGAATCCACCTCTTGGTGCTCGTGTCTCTGCAGTTCCAATTATGCACGTACGTTCCTCAGGCAAGTGGGAGCTATTTTGGGATGCAGTGTGACTGAAATGCTGCACAGCTGAGTGACCAAAATCTATTTTATGTGCAGGTGACTCCTCTGACAGGGCTGTGTCCTGCAGAGGGGCTGAGCTGGATGCTGCCTGTGGGAGCACATGGACTGCAGGAAATCTGGGATTCCCCAGCACTGAGGGCACCCACAGGCATCATCTGTGCCCATCTCAGAGCTGTGCCTGGAAATCATCCCTGCCCTGGCAGGGCTAGGAACTTCCCAGGACTTTATAGGATGACTTTGTTGCTTGGTCTCTCGTTTATTTTTCTTTTCCCAATCCTGATGAATTTTATTGCTGTGTTTTAAAGGGTTTTGCTACTGACAACTGTGTCATTAACAGCAATATTTTCAGTCTTGTTATTAGAAATACTTGCAGCTTGAAGGACCTAGTGTTCAGTTAATTCAGCAGCTAGGAGATGAAGGTACTAATTGCTTGTAAGATATTTAGTCCTGGATTATAAATGCAAGTAGGGAGTTAAAGGCCTTCTCCACAGAGCCAGAGGTTGTTTCAGATACTTTACAGAAGATTTTCAGTTTGCACTGTACCAGCTCTGCAAGAATGGATGCTTGAAATTATATTTGTGTTCATTATTCTTTCTGTGCAGGGTTTGTCATGTCTGGAACACCATTTGTTAGAGCATTGGCTCAAGCCAGTGATAGATCTTTCCACACTTCTCCCAAAAATATTGGGCTACTACCAAACAAGTCTAGCAGTTATTAACACAAAAACCCTCAGCATCTCATAGGGGTAGCATTGAGAACTCAAGAAGGGTTTGTTGAGAGACCAGGAAAGACCAGGAAACAATGAAACCAGCTGCACTCCAGTGTGAAATGTTCACTGAGGAAATACAGTTTGTAGGAGAAGGCTACTGTGTGGTTTCAGTGGAAGCACCCACCCAAAGAACAACTGCATTGATGGGATTTAATTTTATTGATTATTAAATGAGGGGATATCTCCTTTTAACCTTTCAAATAGGACAAGAATCAGCCCAGTTATTCCTAATAATCAAATTGTAAATATTTGATAGCAGATTGTATTTTGAATGATGTTGATAATTTCACTAAAATAACAGCTGCACTAAGGTTGGACATTGACACAGTGCTGAGAGAGCTGCTGTGGGAAGGGTGCTGAGGGCTCCTCAGTGTTCTGCTGGTCACTGCCTGGTTCTGAGCTGTCTTCTGCCACCACTCACTGGTGGGGCCATGAAAGTCATTTCACTTTTTCAAGTTTCAGTCTGTTCATCTCTAAACCTGACAATTAAAGTGGATTGTCACGCAGACCAACCCTGTGTTTCAGCACCCAGCCAATGAGTTTGGGGACCTAGATTTGCCTCAGCATTTGGATTCCAGTCTTACCCCCAACCACAAAAATCTTTGTTTACCCAGTGAAAGCAGTAGCCCCAATTTCCTTGACCTTGGATCTGTTTTCCCTCCCAAAGACTGGGATAAGGATCATGAATTTTTGTAGTAGTTTGCTCTTAGTACAGACTGATGTATTTCATGTGAGCTGCTGAACTACTCCAGCTGTGAAGTATTTATAATGTTGAGGTGTGTAGTTGCCACCCTACCCTTAGATTAAAAAAAAAAAAATCCTTTCTAGTTGATTGTTCTTGATTTGGAAGTAATAAACAGGCTGGATCTCTGTAACTGAAATGATGCTGACCAGAGAAGGAAAGATGGAATAATTCTGAGAGCTGCCAGAGCCATGAGCCACCTGATGGTTTTATATGCATCACATGTAGTGTGTGCAGTCAGAGCTCTGAACTGACTGAAACCTGGAGCAGGTTGCCCAGAGGGGCTGTGGAGTCTTCATCCCAGGAGATGCCATGGAGCCATCTGGACACAGTTCTGTGCAGCTGCCTCTTGGTGGTCATGGGGTTGGACTTCCAGAGGTCCCCTCCAGCCTCTACCATTCAGAAAAATATATCCAGAGTGATGGGCTTGTGTTTCCAGGGAGAAAATTCTAGTGCTGATTTCTTTTCCTTTCTATCACTCTCCTACCAACCTGCCCTTGAACGAGAGCCCCAGTCCTGCCATCTGCTGTGGCTCAAGGACTTCCCAGACAGAGCTTTGCAGGCCTTAATGGTTGAAAAATTGTTGTGGAGGAGCACTTTTGTGGCTGCTGGCTGGAAAACCCTTTAGGCTGAATGGCATTTCCCTGCTCCCTCACTGATCTGGAAGTGAGGGAAAGCTGCCACAGCTTCAATGGAAAGTACTGCACAGTCAGGAGAAAATTGACTGCCCCCCATGTTGCTTTGCTGTCTGCTGGTTTATAAATTGTAATGCTTTTCATTAAAAAGAAGAGGAAAAAAAGTGTCAGGTCTCTGTGGGTCCCAGATCATTAGCAGGATCAATTCCTTTTTCACTGCAGAGATCAGAGGCTACAGTCTTGCATAGCCAGAGCTTCAGCTCTTGACAGACCAAGCAAACAATGCAGAGGCAGAAGAGCTGGTGTGTGGCTGCCTGAATTGCTGTGCCTGGATTTTCATTGTGACAGAAGATTCTTTGGAGCCTGCGAAATTAATTCAGTCCCTTGTAGGATTGGGTCAGAACAGTCTCATCAGCTCCAGTATCAGAAATGTTAAATCCCTTAACTTGAGGCTTGCAGTGAAAATGATTTCTTGGTTACTTCAGGAAGTTGATCGTGGGTGATGAAACTTTCACCCCCTAAGGAGGGCTGGTAATAATTTGCAATCTTTTACCTCTCAAGGTGTGTTGTGTGCAGTGTGAAGGAGGTTTGGTGTGCCTCAGTCCAGTTCCACAGCCCTTGGCCCACCACCACTGCTGAGATGGTTTGCATCCATGCTGGAGGTGCCAGTCTGAGAGCCAAGTGCACGGAACAGGCTGAGTTTACTTCTTAGTCATGGACGTGGTTGAGTCACAAACTTGCGTGTGCTCAGTAAACACTGCAAGTGTTGGGGGAATAAATAGAACGGATTTACAGGGGGTTGTAAGACTGCACGTCACAAGGTGCCCTTCTGCTGTGACTAGTCCTGAAGTGTGGCTGTGAGCATCCCATTTAACCTTTCACTGCTTGAACCTCTCATCCCCAGCGCAGTGGGATGCAGAGGGTTGTTAAAATTTGATTTGAAATTGCTCTGTAATGCTGCATAGCACGAGGCATTCTCAGTTCTCTGCTTTCCTCTCTAGGGTGGATTCACGCGGTTTATACTCCAGTAGATTCTCTGGTGTTTGGTGGAAATATCCTGCATAGCTTTAATGTTCCCATGCAGCTTCGCATCTATGAAATTGAGGACAGAACAAGGGTAAGGATTCTTGATTCTCTTTTTAACTGAGCAGTTCTTTGTGACTGTGATCTGTCACAGTCTCTCCCTCGTATTCCCCTCTGACAAACAACAACTGATGGGATCTCCGTGTCAGAGTCGTTGAAACAAGAGGTAAACATGAAGTAATGAGACTTTCAAATGGTGGTTATTTTTAGTGGGATTTACTCATGTGCTTCCCACAGATGTGTCCCTTCTGTGTCTTTTGTCTGCCTGTTAAACTTCCATAAAACACCTTCCCCTTTGCACAAAAACACATTGCACTTTACAGACCTTTGTACCAGTGTTTCTGGTAACCCTCTGCTTGTCACCTCTCTGTGCACACCTGGGGTGGATGATCCTGCAGAATCGATGGCACTGGGCTGGTTCTGCTGCCCATAGCTGAGTTGACAAAGCTGTGCAGAAGTTGTGTATGAAATGACATCTTCTGTAATTGGCAGTCACTACAGGGACTTGATACCATGCAAGAATTTCCTGGAACAGAGAGGCTGGGCTGGGACATTGATCTGAACATTGTGATGTTCATCTGCCTGAGCACCTACCTGAGGGAAAGGCTGGGGAGTTACTGAGGGAAAGGCTCAGTAAGGGGAGTTACTGTGCCACCTCTTTGTTGGGGTGACAGTTTTATCCTTGGTTAATAAAAAGGGCACCTGCTCATCGTATCCACTGAGTTTCAAAAAGCAGCAGGATCTGAAGGAAGTGACTCTGTTTTATTAGGCTGTTAAATAACCTGTGCAAGGCCACTGTGGCATTCTGATATAAAAATGGACCAGAGGGATGTGCAATCCAGATGGGGCTGTTTTGGAGGCCTCACTCTGAGACAGTGCTGAAACCACTGACACAGGTGCCAGCTCTGGTGTTAGTGGAGATTCGGGCAGAGTAGAAGGAAATTGCAATTCTTCTTCACTAAAAAGTCTTAAAATAGTGTGTTGTGGACATCAGTGCTGTTCACTGTTGTTCACCCCTACAAGAGGGCACAAATCTTGCTCCAAGTTGGCTTTTACCCCAAATTGCTTCCTTTGCAGTCAGAGTGCATAGGCCTGGAGCAAATACAAATTGTTTTGAAGTACATCTCTGCCTCCCTGGCTTCCCAGCTGCTACAAGGCCTGGTGATCTTCACACTGAAAAACACTGGTGGGAGCAGTGGGTTTCCTGGAGTGCCTTAAATGGAGAGAAGGAGAAAAAATGAATTCTTAGTGGAAGAGAGATGAAGACAAAAGTTGAAATTTGGGGGAATTAGAACAGAGGAGTGTGGCAGAGAACAGAAGCAGAGACCAGAGTGGATTCAGCCTGGCTTTGAACATGTGAGAGTGTCAAGTGTCTTGAGAAAGTGCAGAGGGACTTGGACAGGAAAGTTTTGGTGACAGGAGCAGGAAGGGGCTCACCTGGCAGAGGTACAGGAAGGTTTCCAGAGTGACTGTAAATAAGAACCTGCAATAGATGCTGGGAGGTCACTGCAGGTGTGTTGTTGCTGGGGAGGATGTTTGCACAGGAGCTCACTTGGAGAATGGAGAAGGGGAGACTGGGAGGGAGGATCAATGCCAGAAATGAGTGATTTCCATTGAAGTCTTTAGGGAAGATGGGCAGGAAATGCTCTTTTTTCTTTAAGTTGTATAAAGATGGACATTTTGATCACACAGGACTTGAGCTACCCAAGATCACACAACTTGGGTTGTGGCTGCTCAGCTGTGCTTCAAGGCCCTGCTCCTTGGGAAGCTGGGTGCAGCTTTGATTTTCTAAGCTTTTTATGCCAGCAGGCAAAACTCCTTATAACAGTCAAATATTTTGGTAACTTCTGTGAACTAACCAGCCAGTTACACTGAAATGCCTCTTAAAATTTACTGGCACACTGATCCTGAGAGGAGGCTATGGGAGTTGGGTACCTGCATCTTGAAAAATATCCTGTCACCATTAATTGGGAAAGGGATACTGCAACATTTGAGATCCCAAATCAGACCTTTGTTCTTGTCATTTTTTGTTTCAATTTTCTTTGAAGTCTGTGTAGTTCTTTATCATTTTCCTTGCAAAAAATATGGGAGTGCTTCAAAAAAGCCAGCAGCCCAGAATATCCAGGACTTCACAGAAGCAATTTCAGCACTTGGATGTTGCTGTGCTGGCAGCGTGTTACGCACAGGCTGTACCTGTGCTCACAAACTTGTGCTCGTGGGCAGATGTATAAACCAGAACTGTGTGAACAGCTGAAGAATAGCAAGAATTTCTGTACAGAAACAAAATAGAAGCAGTGCAGCTAAGGCATACAGAAGTTTGATAGAAGGCAGGAAAATCAATACTGTGATTTAGAAATAATGACACTCCCCCCCCCCCCAACTAAAAATATCGTGCAGGAATCTTGAAGGGGAAATGGTTTCAAAATAGGATTCTGGTGTGTAATACATTATTTGCTTTGTCAATCAAATTTTGTCATTTCTATGTTGAAATAATTCCATTCATACACTGGCTGGTCTGGCAGACTCAGTACAGTGTAGTTCACCCAAATTTGCCAGTGTGAGCTCACTGCAAATGAGTTTCTCATCAGTATTGATCTTTCCATTGTGTATGGCACAGAAGTAAATTACATGATGTGATTGACAAAGTAATTTGCTACACTCAAATCAAAGTGTAATACAGGTGTGCTTCCTCTCTTCATTTTGCACAGAGCAATTTTATGGAGGTTTCACTGTGTTTAAACCTGCTATGTAATGTTTAATCATCTTTGATTGCTGATATTCAAAGTCATTTTTATGCTAGGTGTAGTTGTTATTGTCTTAGCTCAGACAAGAATAAATACAGGGTTGAAATGGTAATGCTGATTTACAGCCTGATAAAATTGCCTAGTTTATATACTTGTCATGCTTATTCTAACTTAATTCCTCATACCCCTGGGAGACTTTTTAAGAGGGTTGTAGCCATTTAAAAATAGTTTTAAGGAGTAATAAAAAACATGTCTATTGTTGGAAACAGCTCCTAATGTGCAATTGAGGTAAACAAATATTCTCCAGCCTTACAGTTGGTAGAGACTCTCATTTTGCAGCCTGGCTTTCCTGGAGGCCAATTAACAGCCAGTCAAACAGGCCAGGCTGTTTAGCGCTCTGCAAGCCCAGCCTGAGGAGCTGCAGAGCAGGATGCCATGCAGGGATTCATCATTTGGCACAGGGGTGATGCAGCTCTCAGTATTGAAGAGGAAGAATGTGTCAAACCTAACCCCAATTAATCTAAATTTAACTGTTTAAAATACTGGAACATGGTGGGAACAAGGGCACTGTGAATATACACGTAAGGTGGTCACTCACAGATGATGGTGTTTGCTATTCCCTTGCTTTTCTGGAATGTAAGATAACATATTAAGTGGCTAGCTTAATTATTTTGTAAATAGTCATAAATTGCTTCTCAATATTGTGATTAGATTGATTAAACACAAGTGGAGTTTGTAATGATTTTAATGGGCATTGTGGAAGAGATTATGACTTTTTTCAGGAAAACGTGTGTCTTACTTGCTTAGGGTTTTTGTTTTATTTTTGGAGGGGTATATAAATCTCTAAAATAATTTCACTTTGAACTGAAGAAATGGATCATATTCCAGAGAGGATTTTTTTCTTGCTGTACAGGAATAATTACATTTTTTTTTCAGTGGATTGTAAATTATTAATCACAGAAGTTAGAGCTGGAAATGCCTATTAGATGATCCAGTGTATTTCCCTGCTGGTGGGGAATTCAGTCCTCTGGCAGTGTCTGTCTCAGATATTACACTTCCAACTTATCACAGAACATTTTCAATTTTTTTCCTTCTTTCTCCTATTCCTCCTCCCCTGCCCTTAAGAGTTCATTTGCCTGTGAGTGTACAATGGAAGGAGTATGGACATGCACATAATGCAGTTCACATTCCTTATAATTAATAAATGTTCAGGGATATTACAAAGAGCATATTCCTCTATGCTTTTCCATAAGGCAAACTTTAAAAGTTTTTAAAGCACTGTTGGAGTCTCTTTACTGGCACAAGGCCCTGTAGATCTCTGCACAGTATCTCTGTCTACAGATGGTGTAGAGAGCTCTTCTTTCTGAAGGTTTGTAAAAGCAAAGCCTTCTCAGGCAAACAGTGGATTACAGAGGCATGGAGGGATTTGCTGTGGGTTGGAACATTGATAGCGAGGCAATTAGGAACTCAAATTGAATATTAAAGATTGATATACATAATGGGAGCACTGCATGCATTACTGCCTTGTCTTTCACATTGAATTAACATTGGTAACAACTAAATTTGGTGAAGCTCAGAATCTGTCAACAAATGTTGAGCAATGATGTCTTTAATATTCCCAGGCATGTGGCTGAAAACCTTTTGAAGGCTGAGGGGTGGAAGGCGGCTTCCTGTTTGTAAGTCAATTCTTTGCAAATTTTGTTTCCTGCAGTGCTCTCTTGGAAAAATTTGAGTTCCTTTATTAGCATATATTTTAGCATGGATAATTTCCCCTGTGTTCCCTAATAGTCATAAGTGACTTGATCTCTTCTCTATGACAAATAACTAAACTAAAGGAAAAATTTTATTCAATGCAAAAAGGCCCTGGGGTTAAATGTTCTCACATTTAGGGGGTTGTTGTTTGGCTGGTTGATTTTTTTTTTCCTTTTCTTTTTTCCCTTCCTTTTTCATATGTGTGCTTTGTAACAAACCACACAGGGAAACATTTGGGAAGGTGCAGTAGTGCTGGATGCATGACCTGTAGCAACAAGCAGTTCAGATTTGCCAGTTGTATTTGTGTTGAGTTTAAGGGATTTTAACTTGAGAATTGCCATGGAGTATTTAATCCTACACTGTGATACATCTAGTGTGACAATACAGTACGTTTTAACTTTGTTACATTTTGTTTTACTGCTAAGAGTGTTTGCATTTCCTGTGCCTGGGAACAGAGGCAAGTTCTTTGGCTGTCCACCTTGGGGCCAGGTTTCAAATCTGGGCATTCCATAAGTCACTGATGTGCTCAGGTGGACGCTTTGATCACCTGCAGGTGTTTGGGCAGTGCCTGTTTGCAGAGCTGAGGCTGAGTTTGCAGCTGCTGGGTTAGTGGTTCTGTTCAGAATTTGGGCTTTTGGCTCGACTGTGGTGGGTGGTGTTTTGGTTTATTTTCTGAGGTAATGCTCCTTTCTGGTGCAGTTCAGCTTTTCACTAAAGGTGGTGCCACCTCTGGGCTTAGGGAGCAGTGAATATGCAGAGAATATTTTAAAGCAGCTCCTGTAACCCCAGTGCAGTGCATGTGAGCCTGCAAAACACAGATTGCTGTGCCACCAGGAGAGAGAGGTGTACAGTGTAAGTACAAGTGCATGCAAGATGCATGGCATCCATTTTTAACAAATCACAACAATACACATATCTTCCTGCATTTAGGAGCTTCCCAGATCCTTCTGTGGTACAGTGACCTTCTACAGATAGAAAACTGTGTTGGAAAGGAAGGAAACCCTCTTTGTTTTCTTTTGTATCTGCAATACCTTTACAAATAACTAGTGTTGGAGAATTCAGCTTTTTGTTTGAGAACAACAGGTCTGAGATGTAAGGAAAAGTACACAGCTTGACAGGATCTTTTGTCAAAATCCTGCTCTTCTATTTTTACTCTGTTTGTGGCAAAAGCTAACTTGCTGCCAAAAGGTGAACCACGTAAGGGATTTTTACTTTAATGTGTAGTTATAAAGAATTTGTGTCTTCATTTCTTTAATCAAATTGTTGAGACAACCACAAATGAAAAAGATCAATTTCCTGCTTGACTCATTTTAGGTAATGTTGCCATTTTGATAAAAATCCTGTGATAGTGCTCAGGAGATGAAAACCCACTCCTTTATTTTAAGTTTTAGTGACTAACATCTGTATGTGACCACCCTATGTTTATACAGCAGGTAAATAATTCTGTAGGGGCCATCCATCAGTTTCATGATTTCACAAGACCACAAACCCTCTCCTCTCCCAGCACCCCAAGAGGATACAAATTAGTGAACCAAGAAATGATGCTGTCGTGGCAGGCAGGCTGCTCCTCATTCCGTATGCTGGAGGCATTCAGCTCCTGCTCCCACCCTCTCCCCTCCCCCTCCTCACACTGTCTGTGCTCTTGATAACACGATGGCAATGATGACTGGCCCTTGTGCTGCAAACTTCCCTGCCTTCCCCCGGGCTGACAGTGTTGGTTTGTTTGCAGGTGCACGCCAAATTCCGCTATCCTTTCTACTATGAGATGTGCTGGTATGTTCTGGAGAGATACGTGTCCTGTGTGACCCAGCGCTGCCACCTGAGCAAGGAGTACCAGAGAGAATCAATGGTCATTGGTGAGTGAAGCCTTGGAGGGCACATTCACAGCTGCTGCTTTGGGTTCTGCAAAGCACATTAGAAACTCTACTGGAGAAATTCTCTAATGAATTTCTTTATTTTGGGGTGGGGAAGATTTTTGACTCTTAAGTGTGTCCATGAAGTACCAACCTGCTTTGAATTGTATGTATTGAACATTCCCTTAGCAAGTGGATCCCAGAAAATAATTTTTGGATGTGTTTGTTCGTTGGTTTCAGTAATGTTTGTGTTGGGATGATCTGCCAAACAGTTGAGGATTTACTGCCATGTTCAGCACAGCACCTCAGTAGCAGAAATGTGTGAATTGCAGTTGTGCTCTGGTGGGGTGGATGTTCTGTCCTTTTGTAGGGCAGCTCCTGTACAGAACACGTTGTGGTCACTAAACCTGCCTTCTTTCTCTTCTCTTTTCCTTAAATTTTCCTGTAATTCTCTGGTGACTGGGTTCTAGTTGTGCAGAAAAGCAAACCCAAGAAAACACCTACACAAATCCCCATCTCTGACCTCCCAGGTTCAGGGAGGTCAAAGAAACCTTTACAACAAGAGCTGAAAATGGGCCAGAGGACAGACAGACAGATGTGCCTGAGGCATTTCCTTGGCACTGGTGTGAGCTTTGCATCAATGTGTGCCAGTCCAGTTGTTGCTGTGCTGAGCTGGCCTCTTTTTCCTCCTTTTGATGGAAGGTGGTGGTGGGCCATGTTCCCTCTGCTTTTAAGCACAGAATAGCTGAAAATAGCACAAGCACCAGCTAAATCTTAACTGATAAGTGTTAAGTGTGGAGGAGGAGTGAAGTATTTCTGTGCCTCCTGCTCCCTGAGGTGCCACTTGGAGTGAGCCTGGCATGGCTGGCACTGCCCCAAGCTCTGGACAGAGAAGGGAAATGTTCACCTCTGAACACAGTTCTTAGTAGAAGGGATTGAAGAAGTTACAGGCAGGTGTCACTCTCCAGTGAGTTTTAGTGACCAAGAATAATTTAAGGGAGCTAATAATCTGTGTGGATAGGCCAGGGGGAATTCCTGAGTCACTGGGCATTTGGGTGCTTCACATTTTAGCTCTGAGATCCTGGTCAGAAAGGTTAATTAAGCAGAAATTCTGTGTCCAGAGGAATTTTTCTCATAAGATCATCCTAGAGGTGGAAAGGATGAATTATCCCTTTGGATCAGCTCTTCAGAAAGCAGTGACAAAAGTGAGAACTGCATTCTTTGGAAAATAAGGAGCAATCTCCTGTTGTCTAAAGCACTGGCACGGAAAGAGGCTGGTCCTGCAGGCAGGGCAGAGGTGCCAGATCAGCCACGTGTAATTTCAGAACAAATTAGCTGTGGAGAGTGGATGGTTCTGGATATTGAGATGGGACCTTTTCCAGCTAAATCACCAGTGTGAATTCCAGCCCAGCTCCATAATTACTGATAATAGTTTGGTGATCCCCACGAAATGTGCCTCAGTCCAGTTAGCTGGGAGATATTCCAGTCATACATAACTCACTGGGAGCTATAGATGTCCACTGTCTAGAGGGAACAGGATTGTTGTGCATGACCAAGGAGTGCCAGCTCCAAAGGCTTCAGGAAAAGGAGCCTGGCTGCTTGGAAGAGGGTTTGGTGGTGACTTCCTCAAAGTCCTGTGACCTGTGCTGGCTTCAGTTGCTGGCAGAGAGGGACATATGCTTTTGTTTTGTCAGAAACTTGGGGTTTTGTTTTTATTTCTTGGCAGAAACTTAACCTTAAAATAATTATTTTAGTGGGGGTTGTGGTTCAAAAGACCAGGTCTGCTATACTGCTGGATCTTTCACTTTGGCATTTACCAAATTCAAAGGAGTAAAGGTACATTATTTATCTTTACAAAGCTGCATTGCTTTGTTCTGTGTGAATAATACAGTTTCAAATACTTGCTTTGCTTTTCTTTTGACTGATCTGTGTGTCTTGACTCGAATCTCTATGAACTGTAATCTTTGAGTTAAAACTGGTTTGTTCTGTGCAACCTGTATCTTGATATTCACTTGCTGAGGGATGGGATATCCTAAAGACATCAGTGTTCCAAGCCCTACCTCTTTGTTTTTAAGCTTTTCTTCAGAGCTGAAAAAGTACTTAAATTGTCTCTTCCTTAGGGACTTCTCTATCTGCAAGCAATTTCTTGATTTCCCATGAGGGAGTATCCCTTGACAAAGAATTTCCCATTATTCTCCTTAAAGAGTAATGAAGCAAAGTACTTAACTTCTCCTCAAACCCCTCAGTAGATTTAATTGTTTGCTGTCCTTCTTGGTTTAAGAAAAAAATCTTCATATCCTTGTATTCATTTTCAGAAATTTCTCTTGAATATTTGAAATGTTTCTCCTACTTTTAAAAAACAATTTCCTTGACTGGAAATTTGTTCTAAATTTGTTCTAAATGTCTGTTTTCTGCCTTTCCTTTTGGGTGCTAGAGCTGTGGCATTCTATTTTTCACCCTCCAGTTGTGCTGCTTTCTTTCCTTACAAAGCTTCTGGTACAATGATTGTAGTGATCTTTGAAGTTAAGAAAGTGATTATCAGTAGAGGAGGACTTTGACTAGAGATAGTGCAGGACACTGCCCACAGTCTCTGGGATTCACAAGGGAGTAGTTCTCATAAAATTTGTGGGGATTCTGTTCTCCTGTGTAAAGAAAAAAAATTACTGTCTTCATAATGAACATTGTTGGGGAACACAGAAAACTGAGTTAATCAGCAGTTGGATTTTAAGGATATCTTCATACATTTCATACTGTGTTTTTATAACATGTTTTTATAACATTTTATAACGTATACTGTGTTTTTATAACATAGTATTTATTCACTTTGACATGAAGGTTGTTAAATTCAGAGTGACTTTCAAGACATAGTTTGTTCATGAAAGTGTGTTTGTGTGATTGTGTTGTGATACCTCTGTCCTGATACTTGTATGTTGCTGTAGCAATTTGTATTGTTCTTCGTATTTGTGTTTTCTAAATGTCTCCACTCACAAAGCTTCAGACAGGAAAAAGCCCCACCTCTGTGGAGGCAGGGCTGAAACCTGGAGTCTTCCACTCCCTACATAAAACCATGAGTGCAGCTCGAAATGAGGTGGAGGATGATGGCCGTGCCTTCCTCCCCCATTCCTCAGGCCAGGATGGATTTCCAGGCTGTGTCTCCAGGCAGTGTGTGAGGCTGTTCTGTCTCAGATCTCTCCCAGGAGGGCAAACACTCAGGGGATGACGACATGACAGCGATCACAGCCTGCTGTAAAAGCACACAATCCCTTTTTCTCTTTTCTTTTGCTTGTCTCTCTCAAATGGGACATTGGTCCTGCTAGCTGAAATCAGAAAGGAGCCTATTTGGGTTTCCTACTAGATTTGAATGTGTGCTGTTTTTCAGGATGGATATGTCTTCATTATTTTTACTCTTATCATGAATGAGTCTGTACTGGATGTTTTCAACCACAGTTGACCTTCAGTGAGATATGGATGTTGAGAGTGAGCTGACAAAGAGTAATTGGGAGAAGATCCTGGGCTATCAGAGATGTGCTTTCTCTGTAGCCTGCAGCTTTGAAGATTCCCATTGCTAAAATTTTAACAGGATGGCTCTAACTGTATGTTAAGCCTGATGGATATAGAAAAGATGCCCTCTGGCACAGTGAAGGAGCCATGTCTCTTTTTTTCCCCTCTTCCTCAGGGGATAGAATAGATTTGCTTGTGATAGACAGGTACCTGAGTATATTGAGTGGCTCCTGTATGGGGGGCTCCATGCAGTGGAGCAATGGGATACATTTCCAGTATGCTCAGGGTTTTTCTGCTAATGAAAATGTCATTGCTGTCTTTAGCAGACTGTTAGCAACTGCTGCTCCCAAGTCACAGTGGCAGGGTTTGGAGCTGGGAATGGCAAGGTACACACTGGACTGTTCTAAATAGTTCAGAAAGGTTTCATGATTATGCCTGACCGCCATCCCTTTCTTTTAAGTTCTGTAATCCAGCAAGTTGATTTTCAGCAAGGAAGGAAACTGTATAATTATTCTTGTACAAGTGGATAACTGTGAGAAAAGTTAAGTGTCTGCCCAGAGCCACAGGGAAGTGAACTGCTATAGAAAAGGTTTCTGATGCTCTGTCCTGTGGTCAAGTGTGTGCTGCTCCACCTCTTCATTGAGCTAGATCACAGACTGGTCTGGATGAGCTGGTTTTATTTGCTTTGAGATGAGGAGGGTGAAGGTATTATTGCACTAAGCTGTGTGGGAGCCCAGACTGGATATCCCCTCTGAAACTGGGGTTCAGACCTGGGGCTCACTGGAGCACTGACTCAGGAGAAGAAACAGCTGAGCTGAGCAGGTACTGTTCCCCACAGAGAGATTTAATAAACCAGAAACCTCCAAGTCAGTGGAGCCCTGGTAATACAGTGCTTAAAATGCACTTCTCAACAAAGTAAATTCAGATTATGCTTATGTAGGGCCTCAGCTCACAGCACAGTAACTCTGTCAGACAATGTTTTCATTGAAATGAGTAAATAAAAATCATGGCATGCTGCATTACAACAAAACACTTGAAAACACAAAATTGAATCTCCCTCACCTTGAAGTTATCCTTCCATTATTGATTCCCTTGGTGCTTTTTTTTTAGATTAGCAGCAGCAGCAGACAGTTGTTGTGTTTGGAGAGCAGCCTGCTCTTAATCCGGCGGAGCAGCAGCGCTGTAATCCCCTGGTGCTCCAGAATAGCCTGGGACACTCCAGGCTAGCAGCAAGCCCTGTGCCCAGGGGAGAGTTAGGCCAGGCATGGAGTGCCTGCCAGGCATGCAGAGAGCAGGGCACTGCTGGGGTGGTTTGTTTGGCTTAGATGGGAGTTGGTTTTGCTGTCCCTGCCCAGGTGTGGCTGCTTGGTGCTGGTGGCAGGGACAGGTGGCAGCTGGCAGCACAGAACTGCCACCCCCTCTGTGTGCTGCCTCCTCCTGGGAGCAGGCCCCAGTATGCTCTAGTGCTCCACTCCTCTCCTGCCTTTTGTTTCCACAGATTAGAGCAAGAGACAAAAAGTGGAGATGTCTCTTGGAAGCTTTTTCCCCTCGCACCAGAGCATTACTTGGAGTAAATTATTCACACCTCCATAACGTGATCTCCCTCGTTTCTTTAGGCCTTATTTACACTTGTGCTTTGCCCCAGTTACAGCCATTAGTTCCTGTTCAGCACAGCCACAGCATAGGAGGACAGAAACACAAATTTCTTTGTGCAGATTTACACCACTTTCTGTTGATGACACTGTCCTGGCAGCGTAGGGATGTGGATCTGCTTCCACCCTCTCCTGTTTGATGCCAGAGCTCTGGCATTTTCTCCCATTGAGGCTGGGCTTTGTGCTTGAGCCAGTTGTAAAACAGCTCACCAGGGCTGTGTGGCTCAGGGGAGGGGGCTCCAGCCCTGGATCCAGCAGCCTGGATTCTGACTCCTGGTTTTTCCCTAGATTTGATGTGTGACAATGAGCAAATCGTGCTTTCTCCCAAGCATCTGTTTCCTCAGTTGTAAAATGGGAGAATGACATAAGCTGATTATGTAGCCTTTGAGGTGGGTACGTGTGCTTGCTACTGTGGACAAAGGAAAAACAGTGTGAAATAAAAGTTGGATAACTGAGTGGGTTTTAAATGTTCTAGTTAAGATATTTTCTAATCCTGTTTATTTTTCTAAGAGAAGCATGGGGGTGTATTAGCACAGAGCAGAGAGGAGGAGCTGCTTTGGAGTGCTGATGCCACCACCTCAGCACGCAAAATAATCTGTGAGGCTTTTTTGGAGGCTTGCAGGGAGGAAGTTACCCTGCCCTGTGGATGGAGCTGGATTTAGCTGCACCCTGCCTTGCTGATAGCTGCTGTTTTCTGTGGCTGCCATCTTTTCACAGGCATTTCAGCTTAAACTTGCCCTTCAGGAGTCATTTTGTGGCCATTTTGGTTTTGAGGAAAAATGCAAGCCTGTCTGAAGGAGTAGAGAGGATGGAGATGCTGGGTTTTTGCAGACCCTGTAGCAGCAGCACTCTTGCCCTGGGGAGTGTGAGGTGACCAAATGGTGTCTGTGGGACAGTAACACACAGAGCTGAGCTGGCCCTGCAGGGCTTTCACTGGGAGCTGCAGGGCTGAGCAGCCAGGCAGGCTGAGCAGTGACAATGACACTGCCTGTGGCACCTCTGACCAGTGTGCTTGTGACAAGGTGGTGCAGACTGAGCACAGACAAGGAGTGTCTCTGTGACCAGCAGGAATTCTCCAGCTTGGAACTGGGCTCCAGCATTTGAACCTCTCTGTTCAACAGCCGGATGCTGAGCTTTCTCATTAATGTCCATTTAATCCTTCCTTAAGCATGGTTCACATTGTCCTAATCCAAAGCTACTGCAAAGCATGGAAGCTGTGAAAGGAACTTTTCATTAATTGTTCTCTCACTTTTTCTGTGTGACTTCTGTTTCCTTTGCAGTGTGTTTTTGTTTGCAGCTTGATCTCATACCCATTTCAGCCAGTAATAAATTGATTTAACTGGGTGTTGCCAGTGTTAACTGTATTTTCCACAGAAATTCCTGCTGTTGCTAGCCTGCATTCAATGTTGTTCACTTAGTCAGGGAAATTGTGTCTAATAAATAAGAAAAGATGTGTGCTTGAGGGAACCATGGCCACTGGTTTCCTACACTGCTTTCACTGCTTGATTGCATGGAGTTGGGTAACAACTGGGGCTCTTAGGAGGAAATTAAGATTAATAGATCTTTAGACTCAGAAACTTGCCTTTAAATTTTCCTGAGAAGTACCTAAAATATGTTGGGAACAGCATTAAGAAAACCAGTAGCATGTAGCTGTGACAGTCGCTGTGTTTCTCAGTGTGTTTTGTCTTGTTGTCATAAAATAAGCCCAGTTGAAATCCTGTGCTGAGTATTCCTGCACTAACAACTGGGGGTTCTTGTTTTATCAACAGCTTGTTGCTTGCGGAGAGGAAAAGTAGCGAGGAGTTGATTTTGTGCTGTGCAGGGTTCCTGGAAGAATGATGATGTACAGCATTTTAACGTGCCTTCTGCCATCGTCTCCCCCTCCTCCTTCTGTGCTAACTCTCCTCTTAAAGCTGTAAAGCTGCCGAATCTGGTCTTTTTCGGATTTGTGGGAAAATTAATTGTGTGTGACTTAAGAGCTCTGCCTCCTCCTAATTGAAGGCATAGAGGACTGAAGCTTTGAAGAAAGCATAATTTTTCCTTAAATGTTTCCCAGTCATTTGAACTGAGTAGATGTTAATGAAAACCAGCATTAAAACAGACAAACAAGCGCCCCCCTCAAAGAAAAAAAAATTAAAAATCAGCTGAATAAAGCCCATTCCTGTCACATACTCACTAAACCATTCTCCAGTGCCCTTTGAAATAGGCAGCACCTGGCCCCAGTGGTACAGAAGTGCTTCAGCTGTGAGGTTACACTAGCTAAAAATTCAGCATTCTTTTTGTAACTTTCAGATGCAAAAAGAAAACGCAGCACAGACAGCTACTCATCAGATTCGTGGTTAGACATGGATGAAGAATCTTGTGATGCCCATCTCCAGGAGGAGAAGGATGACAGCTTGGATAAGAACTCCAAATCCTTGGTGGATGGCTCCTCCTCACCCAACAGCACACACTCGGAAGGGAAGGAGGCTGCAGGGAGGAAACAAAAGGCCACAGTAATGAGGTACCTGAAAAGAACTTTGTCTAATGAGTCAGACGACAGCATCAAATCAACGACCCCCACGGACTATCCCAAAACACCCACGGGGTCTCCAGCCACAGAAGTTTCAACCAAATGGACTCACCTCACAGAATTTGAACTGAAGGGTTTAAAAGCCCTGGTGGAAAAGCTTGAATCCCTCCCAGAGAACAAGAAGTGTGTTCCAGAAGGCATTGAGGACCCTCAGGCTCTCCTGGAGGACATGAAGGTGGGTGTGATAACTGAGTGATCCACACAAACTCTGCTCACACAAACTCTTTTGCAGAAGGCAGAGTTCAGCTGCAGAGAGGTGGCAGAGGTGTGTGGTGACCAGCTCATGTCAGGCTGCTCTAGCTGACAGGGAAATGATTCCTTGAACCAAAGCTGTCTCTGGCTCCTGTTTGCAGCCAGGTTTAAGTGACACAGTCCCTTCTGACTGTCACAGTAGTGGCCAGAAGTTTATATCCTGTCATAATTCAGCACTTGTTATGTTCCACATGTAAATATTATACCTCAAAAAATCTGTTTATATTTACAGTTTTAATCAGCCCTTTTTGGTCTCGTGTCTCCCTGGTGTACACCTCATTAGCTGACACATACAAAATGTAAATACTTGATTGCAGCTCAGAAGATAGATTGTCTAACACTTCCAGCTGCTTTTTTTTTTCTTTCACCTTTTTCATTTTCCTTTCCTCCATTGCCCTCTATAGGTTGATAATTATTCTCCACTGGTACAATGTATTGGTTTAGGAGTTGGTGTGAGGAGTGAGTACTCACTAGTGCCACAACTTCTCTGTGAATTTTCAGTCTGTGAACAGTCTGGATCTTCAGTTACATATTTTCTATACACAAGAGCTCTGTAAGGCACAATCTGAGGGGAAAATACGTGTTTATGTGGTAAATGGGGAGGGAGCCTGTACTATTTTAGTGCAAGTGGTGTAACAGCTGCTTAGAAAGGCTTCAAAGCCATTGGAGAAGGCTGAACATGTGCAGTGTGCAGTGGAACCATATTCCCTGATCTTGGAGCTTGGAAGTGTGATACACTGCTCTCGTTCTGGTAAACCACAAGAGCTCAGGAATTCTCTTCTTGCAAAATCAGGCACTTTGTACATGAAAGTGGACACACCTGCTCAAAGCTGCAGATGTGGATTCACCAGCTTGCTCTGGGATCAGTCATCTTTTAATCAGAAGTCAAAATGAAGACCAGAAGTTGAATTTGTGGTGAAGCAGAAAGAAAGGTCATGTTACTTCTCAAGCTTGATGCCCAGGGTAATTTTCACTTAACAATCCAGAAAGGGGTGCAGCATCTAATGGCTGGTGCAGATGTTCTGAGTGGGATCCTCTCCCTCTCTGGATGCCAGACTCCAGAGTGCTGTGAGACATCTCCCCAGAACACAGCAAGGTACCATATGTGAATCTGGCTTAAAGCTCTGTGTGGGAGTATCTGTTTTCCTATTCCTCTCCAGAGCACTGGATTCACTGACTACAGAGATGGAGAACTACAAATGGATTGTTAAAAAAAGGCCAGTATCACCTTTTTGGTGATACTGTGCTGTAACTGGTATTGAGTGAGCACCTGCCAGTTATGGTGTACAGCTTGATGTTCCATCTCCTGTGATAACTGGTTGTGGCTCCTAAACTTTCTGTCCTTGCCAGCACATGCTGTAACCATCAGGATGTAGCCCAACATCTGGATACTGATGGTTCCCTGCTGGTGAAAGAGCCCATGACCACATCTAAACATCAGACACGCTGCAGGATTGTTTCCCCTGGAATCACCTCTGGATGTTTGGCCAGTCTGGGACTGATTAGCCAGAGTGAGACTTTTTAAAACCACGTAAACTCAAACATCTTCTTGAACAGTGTCTAAAGAAATGCTGAAGAACTTTCTCACCCATCTTTTTACAGTATTGACCCACATATAAGCCAGTCTTCAGAGAGTGGAAGTCACTATGGCAGAGTAAATTAATTAAATTGCAGTCAGCTTCCTCCATAACTCCCTGTGGTTGCACAATGCCCTTCCCAGGGGCTCTGAAGGAATGGGGGCAGTCAGGGGCAGTTGAGTACATGGCCTCCCAGGCCAGGGGAGAGTCCAGGATTCCCAGCAAGGCCTTCTCTTTGCTCATCAGCAGATTGTCACAGGCAGCCAGCGACAAGGTGTGACCCATTCTGGGAGCCTGGGTGCAGCAGCCATCCCTCCTTCCTGGGAGGGATGCAGTGGAGCCAAAGCATCCCATCTCCTCAGAGCATGAGGTTTGTTTTATTCAGTTTATTCACTTCAAAAAAAAAAAAAAAAAATCAAACCCAAGTGTGTGAGTGTGTTTAGAGCTTTTACCTTCAAAGGATGGGGCGTGCTGAGGGAGGAGTTGCCAAGTGACAGATTTGAGTCCTCTGAGCATGTTCCAGCACAATGGTCCTGGCAGGATCCAGGGTTCCTTGGTGTGAGGATGCAGCAGTTCCACCCTTGCTGTTCCATCGGATTCTCATGTTCAGCCCCTCAGCTGGACAGGGTGAATCAATGTTCCCTTGGGGTTCCCAGGGATCCCCACCCTCTGCTCCACACATAGTGGATGAGCTGTTGTTATCACAGGGAACTGGTGGAGATTCAGATAAAAATAATTTTGGGTACTGGCTTTACATGCCACAGGACAGTTATTGTATTTAACAATGATATGTGCAAAAGACGATTTTAATTATATTGAAACAGTCGTGGCTTAACATTTTTGCAGAGCAGGACTTCTGATCTTTAGCACCAGATCCCAAGGCATGAGGAAGAGCAGGAGCACACAACTCATGACACCCTGTGGAAACTTAACTGGAAAGATTTGCCCTGTACCAGATAAAAACATAATGGCAGAGGAAGAAATACAGTCCATTTTCCAGAATGGTATTTATCTCCTTGACCACTGAATCATGTCCTCTCTTACTTTGCTACTACTTTTCCAACCTGTACAGATAATAAGGTGGGGTTTGCTGATAGCATCAGCAGTGGAGTGAGCAGAGCCTGGCCCCTTTAGCTCACCCTGATGAATACCCAGAGCAGCACTCAGCTGTGTGGCTGAATGGAGGCAGGAATCCTGCAGGAGCTGTGCTAATGACCCGTGCTGTGACTGTGCTTGGCTGTATTAACAAGGTTTATTTCATGGGCAACCCAACTTTCAGGCATGTGATGTATTAATAATGCTTCCTATTAGAAGTACCCTTTTAGTGCACCCATTTGAGAGTTATTTTTAACAAATGCATAGCAAGAACATGCTCTGACAAAGTCTGAAGGCTCTTGCTCTGCTGGGAAAGTCTTAAACAAGTTTCTTCCTGAAGCAAATAAATCAGTGTTTATTCTAGCACTTTTATTTCTTAATGAAATACACTCAGGAACTTTTTTTGTATGACATTCAAGTCTGTCTTTGTGCTTCAGGAAGATAATTAATGTTTTCAGAAAACAGGATATGGAGAGTTAAACTGGAGAAAGGAAACCATTTTATTCAGTGATGTGAAGTTTCACAGAAGGAATCGGGGTAGCTCACAAAGAATCCATGCTTTCCCAGCTGAGCAGGAGCACAGTGAAGGATGGGTGACTGGATTACTGCTCTTAGTGGTAAACACAAGCACAGCTATTTACAGCTATTTAATGTCAAGCAGGTGAGACTTTCTGAAGTAAAGTAATTTATTTTCCTTACCAGAAGGGAGACTGAAAACTAAACTAAGCCTGTGTAAATTCCTTACACATCATCTGAGCTCCAAACTAAGTGTGCCTGTCTGGTGGGGACACAGCAATCCAGAAGTGCCAAGTGCTGCCTCTGCAGATTGAGCACCCATTTATCACCGTGATCGATGGAGTGCAGCAGCACAGGGGAGGCTTATTTGCAGAGAGGAACAGGCAGAGCAGGGCAGTTCTTCCCTCAGCCCAAACAGGGAATTCAGTCCCTGGTGGTTGCAGCAGGGCTGGGGTGGGCTTGTGCATGAGGAAGAGGTCACTGTGATGTATCACCGTTGTCCTCCTTGGTGTAGTTTGCACTCCACCTCACAGGACAGGTAAAGCTGAGCAGGCCTTGGATTGTGGCACACATGAAACCACTGCCAGAGATTCTCACCTGTGTGCTGCTTCTGATTTCTGCACAAAACATTTCTGTGCGGTACCAGAGGATGGCAATTCCTCTGCTGCTGTTGGGGAACAGGATTGTGAGATCTGCCTCTTACTAATGCCACAGACCTTGCCCACTTCAGAGCAAAAACACTGCTGTTCTTCAGAAGGGCCTGTGGAAGTCCATTAGAGCAGAAGAAACTCGGTTTGAAGAACAGAGGTTGTCAAATATCTGCAACTCCTTGGCAGCAGGAGAAGATTCTTGTGCAAGACAGATGATATCTACTGAAATATGTTCTTACTTTTTCTTGCCAAGAAATCTTACCCCCTTCCCATTCTGATGACAGAAAAAAACCTCCCTCTACTGAATGCATTTCAGGGGAGTCATTCCTTGCTGTGCTTTTGAAATTAACGGCTAAGCTGAATTCTTATACAGTTAATCAGCTTCTTCCCTTCATACCTGCTGTTGTCACCACAGCCCTCAAGTGTAATGAATTGAGCCACCTTGTGCTGGAAGAGCATCACGTTGTTCCTCTAACTGGAGCCCTATGGCTTTTCTTTATCTTCTTTTTTCTTGTTTTTAAGCAGGTGAACAAAACCCTGCCTCCCCCAGCCTGTTGTGAGCTGACACTTGACTGCAGTGAGCCCAAGTGTGGCTGTGCTGTGCTCTGTGTGTGCTCTGTGTGTGCTCTGTGCTGGGCTCTGTGCAGACAGCCCTTGTTTTCAGCTGCCTCACATGAGAAGCTGCCATCGTTTTGCTTTTCTCCTTGGATAATATTTTCACCTGATACATATGATAACAAGAAACCTTCATTACCTTGCCAAGTTCTTGGAATATACTGTGCTTTCCATTGAACTCCGAGTCTCTGACAGTTGTTAGTGGAAATGTTAAGGTTTTCTGTCTTACAGGCTTTCAAACCTAAGAGTAGCAAAGTGAAAAGGGATTAATTTGTCCTTTGTTTATGGCTCTCAAGCTGCCTCCTTGTTCTGGAGAATTTTGGCTTTGCAGTAAGAATACAAAAGAGCACTCAGTTTTAGGATTGAACTTGCAGAAAGTGGTCACAGCTCAGTTAATGCAGAGATCTCTCTCCAAATGAAAAGGACATGAGAAAAGAGGTTCTCACTTCAGCTTGGCCAGAGTTAATTTGCCAATGATTAAAAGTTGTTGGGTGTTGCACTGGCAGAGCAGGTACAATACAGACTCTGCATCACAGCCAGGTTGGGGCAAGCTGGGTTTTACCCCTCAGCTTTGCAAACCCCTGAGTGCAGCCACAGCACCAGGCTGATGAAACTGGGCTTGTTGTGGCATCGCTTATTTTGGTCCCTGGTGCTGCTTCCAGCCTGACCAGCATCACCAGCCTTGCTGGGGAGCTGCTGTGTGCAGGAGCAGCTCTGTGCTGGGGCTGTGCTGTCTGGTGTAGCACAGCTCCCATGGAAGCACAGCCTGGGGAATTGGGCTGAGTGGCACAGGTTGTCTGAGCTCTGGGGAGAGAGTCAGCCCCAGGGACACTGATCCAAACCCAGGCTCCTGGGGACTGGAACATGCCATCACACTCTGGGCTTTAGTTGGATGATTACAGATGAATTCCAAGTGCACTCCCTATTAAAACAATTACTGTATTTTAAGCTCTTTTTGTATAGTGTGTGAAATTACTAATTACTAGAGTGCTGCACTGGGGACTGACAGAGCCTGCTGCCTGTTGTTGGCTAATTAAGCTTTTTTCATATACTTGGGAACAGCACTGCTGAACTTCATTGTCTGGGGTCATCTCCTAAATATTCTGTTGAAGTAATTTCCAACCTGCAGTTCTCATTTGTTCTACTGGAGCTTCTTTATTTTTGGTCTTTAACCTGTTGGTGCTGATTTGACCTTCAGTTTTCAGCAGCACAGCAAAATCCTCCTTCTGACTCCTATTTTTTTGTTTTCATTTCTTCCTTTTCAGCCACCTGAAGTCCAAAATTAAGAGTTTTGTAGCTAAATTAGTGAGCATGTAGGGAGTCACGGGAGGGGAGCGTGAACTGCTCCCAGCTGCACATGGAGTGTTTTACCAGCTCTGTGTTGGGTTACTGGTCATGGGAGTGATTCACAGTGGTGGAAGCTGTGTCAGCCTGTGCAACCCACTCACAAAATCTCTAGAACAGTGCATCAAAGAAAAGGGTTTGGTGGGGGTGGAAGGGAGGGGAGACCAATCTTTTTCCCTTAATGTTGTCCATTCAGATCCTTTCCTGGTGATCTCTCAGGAACCTGAATGCCTCAGCTGGTCACATAGAGGAACTGGATTCAGCAGCTCTGTCCTGCCCATCATGGGGGAAGGAAGGGCAGTGGGAGTGATGATGCTCTTGGATTGCCATGTACAAAAAGATGAAAAGCTCCAGAGCACATTTTTATTCTTGGCTCACCTGAATGATCAGGCACCTGAGGATTGCTCCAGACTGCACACCCGATGCCTGTGATGGCTGAAATAACAGGGGCAGAGCCTCACTGCTTCTCAGGCCTTCTGTAGCCTTGATTAGGAGAGAAGGGTCAGAGGTGGGGTCAGCTGGGATTTAATGACCTGGATTTGAGGGAGAGAGGTGACAGTGGTAAGACACCGGTCTTGGACACACCAATAATAAAGAATTCTGTAACATTTGAGGTGATTGATGGCTGATTTTGCTGCCTGTTTTGCAAGAAGTTTCACATTAGGATGTTAATGAGAGGTGCTAGAGTTTCAGTGGGAATTGGAGGTTTGGAAGCAAAAGTAACTTGCAGAGATCTTGTCCTCTGCCATGAGAGCAGAGGCCTCTGCACTCCTGAGCTGGAAAAATGTTTCTCTGGTTAATAAAGGCCTTTTCATTTACAACAGAACATACTAAAGGAGCATGCTGATGATGACCAAAATCTTGCCATTTCGGGTGTCCCTGTGGTCAGCTGGCCCAAGAAGACCACAAAGGTAATGAGACACAGTTTCTTACTAACCATTGTTGTGTCTGGCCTGGTGTTTATCTATAATCTTGACTAAGTGCTGTGTATTATCTGTTGGCAGCTGCTAGCATTTTTAACACAAAATGTTTCTTTTAATGGTTTTATGATTAAGACTTGAAGCAAAACAAGAAAGTGCCTTAGCAGGGAGAAATCAGAGTTTCCATTTAAAAAGAATTTGAGCCTTACTTACCAGTATAAAACTCTGATATGTCTTGATCGTTTACTAATTATGGTTAAATCTAAAAATTTTGATGCATTTTGTATAAAATTAAATGATGTGTAAATGCTACAAATCAGTCACTTAGGGAACACTCCCATCTGAACGAGAAGATGGTTTTTCTCTTACACTATGGGACTTCCTGAGTGCTCTGTACATGTGCCACTGTAGCTTTGAAGCATTGTTTTCTGTCCTTATATCCTAATTTTTCCTCCTATACATGGGAGTAATTCTTTTCACTTTGCAGGAGAACCAGAAGGTTTGCTTCGTTAGGGCTGATAGAGAATTTGAAATAATTACCGAAAGAACAATGTCAAAAGGCTGGTTGTTATTTATAACAGTGGTATGTTTACCACACTGCAGTTATTCAGCACGCTGTAAAAGCAGCTTTGCTTATTTAGAAGATGTCTCATCGCTTCTATTTTTACTTTCATTTTTCACTGAATTACTTTTATAATCCATTATTTCTTTAGAAATGCTGAAGGGGTCGGTCAGCTTAAATCAGGCTTCGATCTGAAAATCTGTCGTTATCCCTGTAGATACCTTTCAGATAATTATCAGGGAAGATAATTCACTCACTTCTCACTTCTTGTGCTGGTGAACTTGGTGTGGCACGTGTAGCCATGAGAATTTGCTGTTTGCAGGTGGGAGGTAGGAGACCATGAACATGGAGCTGCCAGAGGAGAGTGGGGCAGGATGAGCACATCATGTTCCCTCTTGGTCCCTTTTTGGGTTTCAGCTCAGCATATTTCAGAGGAATTGGGTCTTGTTAAATACATATTTTCCTTTTAGCTTGTAATAAATCCATGGGAATATGATCTGTGTTTAAAACATTGGTTTAGAAACAGCAGTGGAAAACCTTGAGAAGCAGGTGTGGGATTCTGCACTCCTCTGTTTATGGCTGCTGCTCATGCCATGGTCAAGTATATTCTAGGCATTGGATAAAGCAAAATCTCTGTGACCAGAGAAAAGGTGGTGTGGGAAGCATGTAAGATAAAACTGAGGAACAACTGACTCCCTTTTGAGCTTGTGAGAGAAGGGAGGATCTGAGTGCTTTGAGGCTTTTATAAGCTTTGGCATTTGTTAATGTTCTTGTTCACTTTATTTTGGAACCTTGATAAATGCTTCATTTCTTCTATTTTATTTCTGTGTATTGGCAATGTAACTGCAACTGTAAAGGATTTGTAATTTTTGTGATTTAAATCTTACCCTTTTTTGCAAAATCCGTCTTGCTGGCTGCAAGGGATTTTTTTTTCAGGTGTTTATTTTCCTTCTGCCTTTCTGAAAGCAAAAACATTCAGGAGGCATCATTCCCACTGGTATGACAATATCAAACATACCAGTTAATAACAAATACAAGGAAAACTTTCACAGATAGTCAGACTTTAGGTTGAAGTTTGGAAATAAACAAAAATTGACAGGAGAAAAAATGCTTTCACAGTTCTCTTAATATTTGCCTTGCTTAATCTGTGATCAGTTTCTGTTATGTCTTATGTTTTAGTTCAAAGGTACACTTGCAGATAGGGCTGCACATTTCCCAAGAGAAATTTGTTGTGGTGCTTCTAATTGGCAAATGTCCTTGTCATCTTCCATGTTGCAGCTATTTCCCTTCCTGGGAACAGAGGCCAAGGGAACAGGCTGGGAAGAGGCATCTTAGAGCTGAGCCTTTGAGTTCCAAATGAAAATCTGTGGGAAAGACAATATAGGGGAGATTTGTCTAAAAGCAGTTTTAGTAGTTAAGCTTGGTTATTTCTCCTTTGTTCCGTGTAAGCCCTGATAATGAAATAGAAGATTTTACAGAGAAGAAAAACCCTTAGGGAGGGGGAAACTCCCTTGGAAAATGGATTGTAGCTGGTGGAGCAAGTCTCCATGGCCAGAAGATCCCACAAATGTTCAGCACAAGGCAGGGGAATAAAATCTACCAGTAATTTTGCTTTCTGCAGTCTTGTAGTTTTTATGGGAGAAAGGGCAGCTAATTCCCAGTGCTCTCCTGAGATCCTCGTGTTCAGAGGGAGCAGGAGATCCAGCACAGCACAGTACTGCTACTGTGGGGCTGCAAGGAGACATTTTAGTTGGTATCAGCTTCCAGGGACAGCAGGATTGTCTGATTCCAAGGCATGAAAGAAAAGAAGGGAACTGAAATCCAGAAAGATGAAGCAGTACATGGAACAGAGTTACATCTCTCTTGCTTTCTCCCGAGAGAAGGCTCCAGAAGAGATTTAGAAAGACAAGAGCAGCAGATGGAGAAGGAAGAATAAAGCCAGCATTAAATGCCAAAACATTTCAAAGAAAATGGAAATTACTGTAAAGAAAGGAGGGGAAGAGACTAGAAATGGCAAGAGAGCAGGATTAGGAGAGAAGCAAGGACTGAAAAGGGATGGAGTGGGAAAAGCAAAGAGCAGAGGGAGAGAACCCTGATTAAAGTCAGGGAATAGGGACAGGGAGTGTCTGTGTAAGTAACCCAAGTTGGGGAAGGTCGAGCTTGGTTCCATTGACTTGTTTTGAAGGAATGTGCCTTTGGTAACCTGAATGATTTTTGAAGCACCAAATAATGTTTCCCTTTAAACCCAAGTCAGTTTCTTTCACGTGTTGTGTGACGTGAGCAGCGTGCACAGAGCTGCAGAATGGCTCTTGAAGCCTCTGACATGCTGGGGTTTAAGGAAAAATTGTGTTCATTCACCTCAGATCCCACTCCAGAGAGGAGGAGCTGTCATGGGCAGGACATTTCACCAAGTACAGGGATCCTGGCCCTGCAGTGGTGCCTCTCTCTGTTCACCTTTCCCAAAGCACTTGGGGCTGCCAGTCACTCTGCAGCTCCCTGACAGACAGAGTGCTTCTCTGGCAAAATAAACAGAAGCAATGATCAGGAATGGGTTAGTGAGTAGTTGGAATAACTGGGTGACATTTGATGATCTTGTGGTTAATGCTCAAAATGGGAGGCCGGGGTCTGCTCCTGTTCCCAGCTCTGCTGCAGCACCTTGTGTTGTGTGAGGTGAATGGCACATTCCTGCTCCCTGAGCTCTTCCTGGTGGAGATGGGGCTTCCCAGATGGGAGGTGAAATTAATGGTTATAAAGATCTCTTGCATCTTCAGTGAAAAGTTCTGTAGTAAAATGTAGGAACCATTATTGTTTTGTGGTAATAAGAGAGATGGAGTGTGATTCATAGACACCTCTTCAGATTATATTTACTCATCTTTATGGAGCTATTTTGAGTTGCTTGTACTTCTTATAATTTATTGATAATTATTTAGCACAATAATTACTCTCATTTAAGCACCTTTTTTCCCCCCTTTGAAAACTCTATTTCAGTAGAAGCAAGAACCTGTATTTTTCTTTTAGCTGTACAGTAAGAGACAACAGTCCAGTGCCAGTGGTCTTAGGACATGTACAGAAATCCTAATTGAGGCCTGTTGAAGGAATCAGGAATGTGGGGCTGGTGGATCTGTGAAGGCTGCTTGTCCTGCTGGCTGACAGTCCATGCACCTCCAGGCAGGACATTCCCAGTGCTGCTGGTGCGGATGCAGCCGAGGATGAGCAGCCCCCATCCTGTTCCTGGGCTGGGGGCTGTGCAGCACTGGCCTCTCCTCCCTTGGTGCAGGGCTCAGAGTTATCTGGGGGGTTGCAGTCATGGATCATTAAAGTTACAAAAACCTCCAGGATCGTCAAATCCACCCTTTGTCCAAATCCTGCTGTGCTGGGAAAAGCTCCATAGGGCACACTGCTTTCAAATGCTGGGTTCTTCAGCAGATAAAGAAGAGCAAGGAATCATCCCTACCAACTTCCACCCACCCCATCCCTGGGACAGGAACTTTTGGGTGGTGTGAACAGAGCAGACCCTAAACCTGATTTTCCACTGTGGCAACTCACAGCTGGTCACTGGAGCAGGAGGCTGGTGCCTGCCAAGCCCAGGCTCCAAACCCATTCCCATGAGTTACTCAGCCCTGCAGTGCCAGAGTTCCCATTTATCTGCACAGGAATTAGGGATAGTATTTTATTTAGGGAACTCAGAATATGGCTTAAGCAGAAACCACGTTTTTCAAACCATTTCCTATTTCTGGGAGAAAACAGTCAACTCCAGCAGCATGCAATTACACTCTGTGGCAGTGCCTTCTGTTTTTATGTGATAAAGATCTTTAGTTGTCTATGAAGAGCAGCTATAAAGAACTAAAATATGTTTGGACTCTCCTGTTCTGTGAAGAGTTAGAAATGCAGACTGGGAGCTGGATTCTCATCTCTCTTACCTGGCACAAAACTAAAGCCACTGCATTTGCAATGAGAGTGTGTGTCCAAATATATTTAGGACTGGCTGTGAGCAGGAGATGGAGCTGTAATTTTCAGGAGCTGGTTAAAAGTGCTGCAATATGTGGCTGTTTCTCTGATGCCTGTTCATACTCTTTCTCCATGTAATTTTTACCTGTTGATTTAAAAAGAAGATAGCTGAGAAGTCTAATAAGAAAATGGTAATATTCCTATTTAACAGAATACTATTAATTAGTAAAGGCCACAAACTGAAACTTTGATTGGATTATTGGTTTTTTTAAACACCAGTTTCCCTGCAATTGGCAGTGCAAATAATGTTCATAGCTCTGTATCAGGACATGAGAACCAGGAAGAAAAAGTAATTATTGAAAAAAAAAAGGAAGGCATCTCTCAGGTTGTTTTTTATTGGATTGGGGTGGTCAAGGGTGGGCATCACATTGAAAGGGCCCTTCTGGGATGGCAGCATTTGATTTGTCATTAGTGAGTTCTGTCCTACAGCAGTTCAGTTTGTGCCCCATTATTTTTACTAGAAATCTTTTTGGAGAATTCTACACATCCATGGATCTGAAAAAGAAAGATTCACTCATATGAACTAATCTGTGAGAGGCAGAGCAAAAGGCTGATTCCTGGGGCTGAGGAAAGTCATGTTCCACCAGCCCAGGTCCTTGTGACACTGTCCTGTTCCTGCTGCTGCTGTCACCACTGCTAAAGGAGTCATGGGAACAAAGCAGGAATGCAGAGATTCCCTTTGCTTATCTGCCTAGTAGAATTTTTTTCTCTCTGTGAATTTACCTAATAATTTGTGGAACCTGTTGATCTTTTTGATCTCCTCAGCATCCTGTGCCAGTGTCCCCTGCAGTTTAATTAAGCTCTGTGTAGATAAGTGCTTCCTTATGTTGTTTCAGATCTGTCCTTTAATATCATAAATACACTTCATGCCCTCTGTATCATGCATTCTGAGAAATTTGAATGAGGTCTGTGTTCATCTCTCTACTGTCAAGGATTTTTTTTTTGCCCCATTACTGTGTTTCAGTATTTTTTCCTCTATTTCCAAGCTGAAAATCACAAGTCAGTTCAGTCTTTTCTGGTATAAAAACCATACATTTGAGCATTTTGGTTTTTACTCTATTCTAGTTCCATTCGTGGTAGTTTTGAGGTGAGGATGAATGTGGGACTCCACAACCACGTATATTCAAGATGTGATATTGGAGAGCAGAGGCTGGCAGGACATGCCTGGTTCAGCATGGCCCAGCTGAGTTGTAGGGGGATTGTTGTGTGTGGACTTCAGGGAACATAATAATCAGGGCAGGAAAAGAGTTATTGAAGCTGATGGACAATGTTGGCATGGGAAGAAGTGAATATAAACATCCCAGAAATAGATTTAGGCTGGAAGTTAGATTTCAGATCATTGTTCACAGTCTGAACCGAAGAGCACACAAGAAGAACAGTGGACAGCTGTGATGAAAAGGATGGTAGATTTTTAGAATGAACCTGTATTTTAAATAATAAAATTCAGCAGGATTAGCCACCATCTCCAGATCTGGACCCCACAGATGTCCCTATGTACTTGCATATGTCTGCCACCATTTCCAGCAAGGAAACATTTTCCCTCTTTTTGGTGTTTCACCTTAAAAGTGCTGGGAAGAGAAGAAAATCTACCAGTTTTTAATAACAGAGCTCCTTTATTTATGGATTCAATTTTGTGTGACATTATGCATTGGATCAAAGCTAAGACATAGTAAGGAAATGGACTAAGAATCGGTGGACACAATAAATTCAATTATATGCAAAAATTAGGGGGTAGAGCATAAAATGGAGTGTTTTGATTAATGTGAAACCAGTGTGATTTTCCAGAAGTGTTGAGCATTGTTTCATATCAGGAATTCTTTCAGCTGAGGGGGAGAGGTGTGAGGTGGACAAAGAACATTCCTGAAAACCTTTGAATAAGTGCTTCCAGTTTTTACTTGCTTGCTTACTAAGAATTCCTGCCATAGCTATCGTTGGGCCAGCTCCACCCAGAGCAGCAGGAGCAGTGAGGGACTCGTTACAGCAATTAGTGTTTTAACCAGAGTGGTGTCTGAAACAGATCTGAGCACGTAGAAATGGCACAGCATCAAACCAGCATCAGCTTCAGGAGCCTGCCCGGGGCTACCACCAGGAAAGCAACATTCCATGCAGCAGCAGTGGGAAAACTCTGCCAGATTCCCTAGGACAGGCCAGTTCCATGGAGATCTGCTCAGGGAACTTCCTGTGGGAATACAAATGTATTAGAAAGCACACACTGATAATTAAAAACAAGCACTTAAGAATTAAAGTAAAAATCGAGAGTATCTGGTGTTAGAAAAGGCTTGGAAAGGATAAAAAAGATAAAGGCTGATAAGACAGCAAAACAATCCGGTGTAAATTGTTGTGTGATGTATTTACTGGTTGAGATTCTGGGTAAGTTGTTGTATGGTGTATTTTTCTGGTTGAGATTCAAATAAGTTTTCCATCAGTCATTCCAAGTGGTGCAGGAGCAAAGAGGAGATTTAAACTGTCACATTTCATTCTTGCCAGGCACCAGCTTAAAGGTGTTTGAAATGATCCCACACAGCAGAGCCTGAACTCTGTTTGGTGTCAACAACAATTTTAAATGCCAGTAGTCTACAAGGAGATTTGCATATACAAATATGTGTGTATTGTGAATCCTTTTTGTTGATAAAAAGTCCTGATTATAAAGTTCATAATCTACTGCAAATCAGGCATTTCTTCATAGTTATCAGATGCTAATAATTACTTTTCTCCTAGAAAATAGCACAAGTACAAAAGAAAAGGAGGATTTAAATCAATTTAAATTTGTTTTTCTCTTTACTGATTTAAATTGTGATTGGAATCAGTGATTTAAATAATTTTGAATAATTTGTGTTCTTTTACACTGTAGAATAGTAGATACCATGTGGTAGGAGAGAGATGAAATACATTCAAGAAAAATACCCCAGTTCTGGCTCCTGACAAATCTATTAAGACACAAAACCCCATAGTTGATGTTTAGGGGATATTTTTTTAAGGGAATTCCACAGTAGCTGTACACATATGGAACTAAGGCCTTCCCCTGCTAAGTACACATAGAGGCAGGAAAAAAACCTGATGCACCAGAACCAAAGGTTTCTCGAGGTACAGTGCCAAGGTGGGAAAGCTGCTGAAGCTGCTGGGAGTTCCTGTCAAGGCTCTGCTTTCCCAGAGCAGCACTGCCCAGCAAGGCAGCAGCTCCTTGCCCGACCTGTTTATTTTTGAGTGCTGTTTCAGTCTCTTACACACATCAGTCCTGCAGACAGATTCATTTGTGCAGTAACTCGGTGCAGACCTGAGCAGTTCTAGGGTCTGGTGGATGTGGATCCAACTGAATCTGCCATGGGGGGCTGGGACAAGATGGTCTTGAAGGTCCCTTCCAGCCCACTCCACTCCGTGACTCTACAAAAGAGCTCCACTGCCTATTGCCTCAGTATTTTTCTAACACCTTTGCCTGGTGACTTGACAGATTATTTCTCACCTCAAGAGGCTGTACTTGAAATATTGTGTCCCTTCAGGGAGTAATTATAAATAGTAAGGACTTGAATGAGCACCTTCTTAATCTTCCATCTTTGACTTAATATTTTCACTTCTTATCAACTCTCAGCCACTTGCTTTGAAATCTGACCAATGCCTTTATGTGATTAATACATCAAACAGGTAAATTAGAGCCATTTTGACTCTGACTAGAAATCTAAATGGATTGGGGAAAAAAATGAACAGACATTTCTGTTTTCCAACTGTTGTGCTCCAGGTATGATACAAGAAGATTTATGTATTCCTCCCCATTGTCATTCTTCTACCACAGACACAAATATTCAGTAATATGAATTTTTCCCAACTATGCCTTGACTACCATTTTTCAAGACAGAAGCTTTCTCTTTATTTCATGACAGTATAAGTGCTGATGAAAACTACTGTAGTCTTAAGACCTTTTCCTTAGATAGTCTGTGTGAAATGAGTTGACAGATCTCAGATTTTATCCCCAGGAGCCTGGCCTACATTTATGGCTGAGCTGGCCAACAGAAGCTAAGGTTTGAACCTGGTTTAAGACTTCCAACATCCTTTTGCTCTCCACCACCTTGACATCAAAGCAATCCAAGCTTTGGGTACGTATCTGAAAGTGAATAGTTTTGTTTCTGGACCAAGCACATTGGCAGAGCAGTGGGAAAGGCGTTTGTCATTGGAAGTACAGGCCATGCAATTCTGGACATTAATCCTGTGTGCACTTTTCAGAACAAAATGGAATTGTATGTTCTGTCCCCAAGAAGATGGCTTCCTCTTAGTTCCACAGCACATTGAAATGAAAGTGTGCTGAGAATATAAATGAGGGCTTGTTTCAACTTCTGGACTTTCTGCAGGCACCAGTGGACCAGATTGAAGAGGGACAGCAATGCTCTCCTTTTTGAAAATAATAAATACAACAAAATATATGGGTACATTCCAGTAAAAGCTGTGAGTCTTAGCCTGGTGTGGTTTAGTTGTTAGTCCTGGATGTTACCCCACAGATCCAAGTCAAGTTTGTAGGTGAGAACAATGAGCAATGAGCCCTCACAAGCAAACTGTACTTGAGCTTTTCCTTTGCTCAGCATGTGTTTGGGTTTGGTCTCTGGATTTTCAGGCTGCTGCCCACACGTTGGACACAGCTGACTCTCCCAGCGTGCTGTGCTGTGTGTCAGAGCACACTGAGCCTCTTGCAGGAAAGCAGGTTTCCTATTCCGGTTAATCCACTCTTTCACATCTATTTGCATGTTCCTCCACAGCATGGCACTCACTGCTTATCTTCTTAGGAACCTCCTTCTCTAGCTTTTGCATTTGCTGACAGAACATGGCTCTTGGAGACACAAACTGTGCTGTGGAAATGCTTTGTGCCATTAGGCTCTGTGGAAGAAGGAAGCATGGCAGGATTTCCCCCATTTCCTAGGGGATAGTCCCAGTCATGTCATGGCTCTTCCTGCAGAGAAGAGTCTGTCTTGTGTGATAGATGAAGTCCATGTTTCACCATTCTGCAGTCGTACTTATTACTTTTTTAAGAAGCCAGGTTGTTGGGGTTTGGGGAGGGTTGTTTGGGTTTTAAGGGTTATGAGTGAGGAGTTCCTGTCAGCAGGGTTTGCTGGGCTCTTGTTTGGCTGCTGCTCCTCTGCTGCAGGGGCCCAGGCTGTGTCCTGCAGCAGGGTTTGTACAGCCCTTGCTGCCTTGGGTTCTCCTGGAACAGTGCTGGACGCTGCTTAGGGAACTAGGAGCAGTAGCATTGCATGGAGGGAGCAGTCAATATTATTTCATCCTGTTTTACTTTATTTGATTTAAAGTTGATCAATCAGACTCTATTGAAAAGATTGTGACAGATACTCAGTGCATCTGATGACAACTCTTATGTCATAGTTCAGATGAAGTAGATGGGAAGTAGTGAGATTGTGGGTATTTAGGCTGTCAGACTGTCACTGCTAGTGTTGAGAATACAACTGAAATATTGGTTAAAACTCTTGAGAAAAGTGTCATGAAATTTGCCCAGGCCCAACAGTTAAGATCGTATTTCATGTGAATGGACACTTACACCGAAACAATGAACCTTAGAAAGCTACTAGGTAACTCTCTTATTCTGATACAGGTCAATAATTGTGATTCATAAACATCTCCGTGGGTTTCCTTTCCAAAACTGTATGTGCTGGCCTGCAAAAAGCAGCAGCAGCTCAAATCACTTCTTTTTTCAAGGACTTGCATATCAACCAACTTGAGATCTAATTCTTTCTGTGTAAATATTTTTTCTAATACCAGCTAAATATAATACTCTGTAAAGATGCATAAAAAGTTTCAAGGGAAGCTTAAATCAAAAGTGTGTTTGTGCCACATAAAAAACTTTATTTCACTTCATTATTGAGCATCATAAACTCTAGTGTGTAATAGGAAAACACAGATCCTGTTCAGGGCTGGCAGCAGCAGCTGCAATCTGTTGGTACAGGAGATGCTCAGGAGTGAGTGAGTACAGCACAGGGGTTGTAGTTGTCCTCCCCCAGCTTGGTTTTACTACTTAAGGATATTTGCATGAGAATAAAATCTGGTTCTTTGGCACTCATCTGCTCCTGCTGTTTATTCTTCGCTTGAGGTTATTGTCTCAGTTTGTGACAACATAATTGGTTTCTGTGGAGAAGATTATGATATTGATGAGACTTATATATGACTTCAGGTGAGGTGCAATCAAAGCAACAGTTCAAAATAGAAGGTGCTGTCTGTTTTCATGCAGTTTTCACTATGGCTCATTCAGCAGCGTAATTAAGGATGTTATTTATTACTGAACTGTATCACACTAAGCTGAAGTAGGGACACAGTTCTGCCACTGCAGGCAGGACTGGGGTCACTGCTGCTTATTTTGTGTTCTAAACTGTTGTAAACTCCACCAGGCTGGGCAACTAGATGCTGTTCACACAAGGGTTGCTCACTATTTGTTGTAATTTAGTGTTCTCTAGTGCAGACAAGCTGAAAGAATTGAGCTGGAAAATGCTCTCTTAATAGTTCCTTCTGTGTATTAAATATTCCTTTGAATGGTTAGCTGCTTTTGTACAGGATAACTTTTTTGAGAGCAATTATAATCAGAAACAATTATTTTATTGTGCTGTTTCCCCCTTTCTGATTCCCAATTTGCTATTTTATATCATACCCTATCCCATTTTTTCTAAACACCATCTCGGCAAAGTTTACCTAGGGTTTGGAAATCATTCCAAGATCTGGGCATGTGAGAGCTGTCTGTCCTAACCCTGGCTCTGTAATTAGAGCTCTCTTGTCACTTGTGGTGCTGCTGCAAGGGCAGCGTGGCCGTGCTGTGGGATACACTGGGAAGGACCTGCTGCAGCCAGGAGAGGCCAATGCCAGCATCAGGAGTGCTGGAATGTGCTGCACGTTGAGAGGAGGAGGATGATCTCTGTCATGATTTAATTTGCTGTGAGTGACATTTTGCCGTGGTGTGACTGGTGGATTGTCCTTGGGGGATGTCACAAGTTATTTTTTTCTCCCGCCTGGATTACGGAGCCAAAAGGCCGGAGGGACAGACGGGTGTGAGCCAGGTTAGAGGGAGCCTTGCAGGGAACTGGGCTAGTGGAGACTTGGTCTGCCCAGGGGCAGGTGTGGGACCAGCATTTTCCTTCCGGATGTCACCTGTCCTTCTCCTGCTGCTGCTGCAGGCCAGGTGTATTGTGGCTCCGCAAACACGGCTGGAGCCACGTTCTTGCTCGTGCTTGAAAACATTGTAGGCCTGTCATGAGGTGCATCCCCCCCCCCTTCCTCTCTCCTCCAGAAAACATTGGATTCTGATATTACCTTGTGATTCTGAAAGCTAAGGCCTTAGGCACATGCCTTTCGTGCCTCAGCTTTCGTCTGCTCCTGCTCCCGGTTGTGTAGGAGCACAATGGGGGAAGAGAGAAACCTGAGGAGTCAGAGGCTGAGCACATCCTGGGAGCCCCTTCACGTGTTGTGAGTAAATGCTTTGCTCCCAGCATGGTGTATGAGCAGGATGGGGAGAACACCATCACCTACCCATCATTTGAGTTTGAGTTGGCAAGGATGGGAGTACAGCGCTCAATAGATATTTAATGTACTGAAAATAAGGAAGGGGCATAATTACACGATTCACATGGCTTCATCAGCAATTGCCTGTAAATATGTGTTTAAAGTTTGACTTTGTTACTTAAACTTGAGGGACCAGGCTCGGTGTGGATCCTGGTGTCACAAGGGCTGTGTTCCTGCTTGCTCCCGTGCCAGCTCTTGCCTGTTGCTGCCTCTTCTGAACTACCCAAAGTGGTTGTGCCGTGTGGTAATTCAGACCAGGGAACCGAGCTGAAACTAGTTTGGCAAAAATCCTGATGCAAGGACCATTAGATGTGCTTCTTTATGGCTTCTTGGTTGCTCAGCACATGCAAATATTTAATCTCATGTTTAATTCTGTGTTGTGGGCGTAGGAGCCGGAGGCAAAATCCTAACAACTTGAGTGGAATCGGGATTTCCCCTGAAAGCAGGCCCATAAATCCAATGGGAAATTTAAATCTCCAGCACTCAGATACAGGCCTGTGACCCTCAAGCTGTGGAGGGCCAAGGCAGTGTCCATGTGGAGGTGCTGGCCCCGGGACCTTTGGATCCAGAACAGGTCCCCAGGTGACCGATGTGTACGATGTCACACTGGGGTTTCATTGTGGAACCCCAGCAGCGGGGCAGGATGATCAGAGCACGGCTGGAAATGGTTCCTCGGAGCAAGTCAGAGAGGGGGTGCCTGCACAAGGAGCAGCAGCGTGAGGCCAGATGCGAGCAGCTCCACCAGCCGGGTCGCCTCATCTTATCCCAGCGCTGGTTCTGCCGCTTGCAATCTGGAAGTTTGCTCGGTGCCTTCCTCCTGCCGAGGGATGGAGGTTCCGCGCCGCGGGAGGGGAGCGGGCAGGTAGCGCGGTGCAGGGTGTGTGTGTGTCTGTGTGTGCGGTGTCTGTGTGTCTGTGTGTGTGTGTCTGTGCGCGTCTCCTTTGTCTGAGCAGCCCGAGCAGCGCCGAGCGCCCCGCGGGCGGCCGCGCATCCTCCCCGCCCAGCGCCGCTCGGCACACCCGAGCCTCGGCCCGCCCCCGCCGGCCCTGGGCACATCGCGGGGCTCGTTACCGCCGGGGGACCGACTGCCGGCCGGGCGGCCGAGTCCCCGGTCCCCGGCCGCGCCGTGTGCGGGGGGCGGCCGCGGTGCCCCGGCCGCGCGGTGCCCGCTGTCCCCGCAGGCCGGCGGTGTGGAAGCGGCCCGCGATTGGCCGTGCCGGCAGGGCCAGCCCCTTCCTGGCTGCCTGGCATGAATATGCACGGCCCCCCTTCCTCCTCCTCCTCCTCCTGCATGTGTGTGTGTGTGTGCGGGGAGCGGGGCTCCGCCAGCAGCGCCGCTCCAGCCATGTCAGCTCGGCTCCGCCTGGGCCCACCATGAGCCATGGCCATGTCTGCGAGCGCCGACGAGGAGGACTACGAGTCGGAGCCGGAGCCCGAGCCGGGGCCGGGGCCCGAGCTGGGGCCGGAGCAGGTCCGGGGCGGGCGGCGAAGTTTGCAGCGGGAAGGGAGGGGAGGAGGCCGGGCCGGGCAGCGCCGCGCCGGCCGCGGGGACGGGAACAATGTGGGGTCGGGAGCGGCCCCGGGGCAGCGCCGCCCGCCCAGGGACCGCGCCGGGCGGGGCCGCGGAGCCTCCGCGGGGCCGGCCCGGGGCGCTCGGCCTCGCCCGCCGCGGGCGCCCCGGGCACCGCGAGTTCGGCACCTCCCAGGGCCCCGAACGCGCCGCGAGCCGTGGCTGTTGCCTCTCGGGGGCTGCCCTGTCCGCGGCAGAATTGTTATTTTTTTTCCTATTAAGATTCCTCAAATAGCTGAGAGGGCTGCGGGACTTGGGGGAGAGTCTGATGCTGAGCCTGGCTACCTTGTCTTCGTTTGATTTATAGCCAAAGCCTCCTTTCCATTCCCAGGGACGAGAGATGTAGAAGAAAGAGAAGGATGTGTGCTGGAATGAAAAGAGAACTTTTATTAATACTTGCAGGGTTTATTCTCTGAAGGCTTTTTTTAATTTTTTTTTTTTTCCTGTGGGGGAAGGAGAATAAACTTCTTGAATTTATGAAGTAATCTGTGAAAAATAATCCAGAACATATGTTCTAGATTGCGTATTTTACTCTCTAAGAACTGCCTAAGCAATTAAAAATGCACCAGGAATAGTATTAAACATGTGTATGTAATTTAAACATAAACTTGATAGTTTTGTTCTTAACTCGAGGTGTTTCGCTCTTTAAAATAGCCTGATATTGTCTTTTTAGAGACAAGTTTCTATGTAGTCCAGGTGTTGAGACGATCTTCCAAAACCCATCTTGTTTTGAGCAACTTTACATTGTTTTGGTTCAGAATCGCGCGTAGAAAACAGGGTTGGAAAGGAATTTGGGGTGGTGGGGAGCATTGGGTGCTCCCCAGGGATGGCAGAGCTGATGCAGGAACCCTGGGGGGCACAGTGTGCTATGCTGGCCTGGTCAGTGTCAGCCCAAGAGCCTGAGCTGAGGTTTGCATGAGTAACTTTATTAAGTCTTTACTTAATTCTGAGTATTGTGTGAATGTGCAGGCCTGTGCTGCTTTTGAGTTCACTGCTGTGCTCCCACACGTAGTAGTTAAATATCCCAGTCCTTTTCTTAAATTTTTTCTCATGCCAGGCCTTTTCCATTTGTGTCTGTGTCTTGGTGCAATCACTGCACACTTTTTAAAAAGAGCTAATGGTTGGGAGAGCAGATTGGTCTCAGCTGTATTGTACCAGCTGTGAAATTGTTGCTTGGAGGTGCTGGTTCTTGCTGGATGAATCTGGAAAGTTGGTTATGTTCTTCAACTCTTCTAAAACCTGAGGCTTTCATAGCATTTTTGTGTCTTAGAAGTTTAAAACAAAAATTAATGCAAGACAGGGGAAATCTTTCTTTCGGAGTTTCTTAAGAAACTTGGTCTGGTCCTAAACTATAACGCAGTGACCTATGTACCAAAGAGCTGTGGAATGTTTTCCTTTCTGTTCCAGTGGTAAAACACCTCATGTAGTTCCAGCTGTATTTTCATACAGGCCTGCTTTAATGTCTGCTTACCCTCTTTTTCTACACAGGACATGTCAAATCAATATTATGTTGCTTTTTCTACTGCAATAGCCCTTATGTGTAACAGGTGCTTCACATCTAAGGGAGCAGTTGAACAGCACAATTTCAGTGCTCGGGTAGAAGCCCACAGGTTTTGTCATTTTTTATGCTGACTTTCATTCCTCTTTCCCTGGTCTGTGTCGCACCTAAGAAGGCAAAAAGACGGTGAGGTTCTGCAGCACACAGGATTTACTGCACTTGTGGCAGTTGCCAGCATTGCTGGGGCTGTGTCCTGTGTCATGGGCAGCACCTGCCCCAGCCCACCAGCTTGCTGTGTTCCTCCTGATGTGAAGAAATTTGATTTCTGACTGTGTGTAAAGAGAGAAAACTGCCTGGATGGGGCAGGGGGATTTGTCCCAAAGCAGCAGTAAAAAAGCTGTGTTGTGCCCCGAGTCTGGAACTTACTGGGGTCTTTTTTTTAAGAGCTCCTACTTTTGCTGGAGCTTATCTCCCAAAGCATGTTTTTGCCAATATATCTTATTCCACCCTCCAGGCCTAACTTCTGCCTCCTCACCACCAGAGGAAAATAAACAGGGGCACTGACAGTGGCACTGATGTGCCAGTTTATCACACCCTAAACAACATTGCTATGTTGGCAGAAAAGCTGCTGGAGTGTCATTAACACCCAGATGAACCTGCAAAGTATAAACTTTTATTTTCTTTCTATTTTCTTGTGGGAAATGAGTCTGATTCAGAAGTGGAGTTCTGTGTGGTCACCTGGAAGGGTCACTAGGAGCTACTTTGGTTGTGGTGGAAGGGGATTTTGTAGGTATGAAGTGGAGGAGATGGTGGCAGTAAACATCTGGAGAGGATTAATGCTGGTTTGGGATAGCTGGGATTGAAAAAGTTCCAGTGCCTTCCCTTTCCCTTCGGTGCTGCTGTTCAATGAGGGACCTTGGACTTGAAGGACACCTCCACCCCAGCAGGAGTGTATTCTGAAGGAGGGTGATGTAACTGTAAACACTCACTGGGAGAGGAAAACAGCTCTCCTGGAGTTTGCTTGTGCAGATTTTTGGGTAGATAGGCTTTGGTCAGACATGGTCCATGGTGTTGGCATGTGCTCTTCAGTTAATACAGCTTTTAAGGATGTTATTGGCATCAATGGGATTTTTTGCTCTCTTAATCTTGCTTCTTCCTTGGCCCCACTGCATTCCTGCAGTTACATCATCCTGTCCTTCCTTCTTCCTCCGAGTTCTTCCTTTGAGAAGGGTTTCTGTTAATTGCTAAACAGATGTAAGGGTTTATTACAGAAGAACTGTTGACTTGGTTGTGATTACTCCCAGGCATCTCAGGGGAGTTGTGGAATCTATGGAAGAGTTAGAAATAGGTGTGGATGTGGCACTTGGGGACGTGGTTTGGTGGTGAACATGGCAGAGCTGTGGTAATGGTTGCACTCGATGATCCCTGAGGTCTTTCCAACCTGAGCAGTTCTGTGATTGTGCAGTGCCTGCAGTGTGAGGGTAACAGGCTGACCCTGCCAAGGCCAGCACCCATGTTTTGGGGTACATGCAGGGTTACCTGGTGTGCAGCTCTGCTGGGAATTGTCAGTTTGGGTTTCTAGTGGGAATGCCAGAACTCCCTGCATAAGGAGGCTGGGAGAGGAGTGTGGCACTGGAGCAGGAGGGGACAGTGCTGCTCACTGCCCTGGGCAGCACACAGCAGTCTTGTCCTCCAGAACTGGCACTGTTTGGATGGAAAAATGCAGTGGGAAAGGATGTAGATCTAACTGACCAGAAGCCTTTGCTGTGCCACCCGGTGGTGTATCCTGTGCCCAGTGTTGCCCATGATCCAGCCCCTTTAGGGTGGTGTTTCAGGTGACAGCAGTTAGGAATTGTGGGTTAATGCATGCAGCTTCTGTAAAAAATATCTTCTCTTTAATGTTTATTTATCAGACCTTCTAAAGAAACAAGTGGTTGTTAGATTTGGCTATCCTAATTCTGTTAAAACAATTGCATTGGGATGCAGTGCCACATAAAGCTCTAAGCTCAGGACTGGCACCTGGCAAGGCCTGGATTCTCATCTGTGGGTGCTGTTGTGGTTTTGAGGATGTGGTCAAACTACAGAAAATGAGAATAATCGGAATTTGTCTGTGTGTTACAGAAGGAAATCACTGCTGCCTTGCAAATGCAAGGGATGTATTTGTGTGGCACAGCACCTGGAGCAGTGAGCACTGCACACATAAAAGGTGTTGTCCAGGGGAGATGTACACTGTGGATTCTACATGAGCTGTTCAGGTTGTACTTGGTTGAAGTGAAGTGCTTCAGGGTCTCGCTGACCTGCCCCCTGAGGAGCCCTTCAGAACAGCCCCACACGTCTCTGGGCTTTTTGTGGAGATGTGGAGTCTGAAATAATGGTTTGGTGCTGCTGGCAGCAGTTTAAAGCAGGTCACTGAAGCTGAGTGGTGGAATAAGAGCTGTGCCCAGGTAAAGGCCAGTTGCAGAAGAGCTCGTTTCTAGGCTGCAGGTTTAGTCAGCCTTGCTTTGAGAACCAGGACCTCCCTCCTGCTGGACTTGGTCGCAGGGTCAGCTGCTCTTCCTCTCTAGGGTGGAGGATTTTGTGTGTGAAGTTGCCTGGTGACATCTCTGGCAGATCCCAGTTGGTGTTGGGACAGCAGCTGGGGAACATCAGCACCTATTTAATGATGCATTTAATGGCTGATGGCTCTTGCAGTGTTTTCTCCAAAGTTTGGTGTTCAGGGTGTTTTTTGTTTGCCAGAGGTCTTCTGAGTTGTTCTTTGTAATTGTGAAGGTTAGAAATTTGCTGCTGTAAACGTCAGGGTTATGTTCCTGTTGCAGTCAGGGTTGTGCTCAGGGCAGAGGCCATTCCTGAGTGCCTCTGGTCCTTCTGACCCTGGCTGTGGTTTCTTAGTGACAGCTGGGCAGGGCTGGGACATGTGGAAGTGTGCTGAGGTACTGTGAGAAGGCAGTGGAAACTGCCCAGCAGCCAAATGTTTGTCCATAACCAGGATAAAGTCATGTTCTGAGGAGAGGCTTCCAGGTAGCTCATTTCCTAGGGTTGGTTTAGGATTGTGAGTGTTGTACCTGAGTGTATTCCCAGATCTGCACAGCCCTGTTGAGCGACTCTTTAATTACTGGTGACCACCCCACCAAGTGCCCTAATTTTGCTGGATTTGGTGGGGTTTGTAGGAGGCCAACACTTCAGAAAATCTCTGCATTTCCTGTTGGAGGGGTGGGCATGTTTAAGCACTGTGGTGTGGGAGGGTGAGCCCAACTTCATGACTTGTAAATGGTTTTGAGGTGCATAGAACAGTACCTGTGATGGGCCACGTTCATCCCCAATGCTGTGTCTGCTTTGGAAACAGGAGCAAGTTACCTTTGTGTGTCATAGCAGTAATATGGACAGCACCAAAAAAATCCCACAAAACAAACAAACAAACAAAAACAACAACAAAAAAAACCAAAACAAAACAAAACCCCAAAGCAAACAACCCAGCATGGTGTCCTGTGCAAGTCCACCAGCTTCCTAGGCTTCAGTGTAATAGAGATGTGAATTTAAGATATTAATCCTAATACATTTCAGCAGCTGCTTGCTCTGCCTATGTTGAGAGCTTGGCAGAGTGGCTGTCAGCACTCCAGCATCCCCTGCCTCTCTTTTGCAGACTTGCTGTGGCCATAGGAGTTATGAGCACAGTTCTTGTGAAGATGTTGGAACATGGTGGCTGGTGATGGTATTCCAGGCAGGCTCTGTCTCAGCTCCCTGGCTTCGTTGTAAGGGTTAAGAGAGGAAAAAATCTTCAAGTTTGGTACAATCTTTGTTTCCTTTACAGTTCTCAGAGACAGCTGTGGAGGGCTACAGAGTCATCAGGTCCAGGCTGTGCTTGAGAGTTGCATCTCCTTGGGAGAGGAGATGGTGGGGTCCCTCCAGAGGAGTGAGATTGTGTCACCCCAGTGGGTGTGACAGCCAGGCCTGAGCCTCAGGCCCTGGAGCTGCTGTTTGCTGGGCACCCAGCACAAGGAGTGCTGCCATCCCCTGCCATGGGCTCATTATTTGCAAGACAAATCCATGGAGTTGTGCTAGGAGGGTGGCAAGTGGCAGTACAGAGATGGGGACAGGAACTTCGAAGGAGATTTTACCCAGCCCCTGGTATATTGTGAAACTGCAGTCTGAGCTGGAAATCCTGCAGCATCTCCTCACTAACATCGACCTGGAATTTATCTGGCTGTCTGCCATGTGCTAAATAAACCCCAAGCCATGTTGGAGGCTCCTTCTACCCCTTTGAATCCCAGGCCAGATTTTCTTCTGTGGAGGTTTTTAAGCGACCACTTTTGGAGCCCCTTGAAACAAGATACGAACGGGAATTCCTGCAAGGCCTCTCCAGCCTTGCTGGCTGCGACATCCTGGAGTGAAAACGTGGCTTGGATTGAGGATTGGTTGGTTGGTAAATTAGTACAAACCCAGCTAGTACAATTTGCTAATGAGCAGTGAAGAGGTTTGGGTAGGCAAGAATGTTTCATACAGTGAGATGGAGGTCTGCACCTCTGCTGTGTTCTGGTGGTGTCTGGAAAAAAATCTGGGTTGTGTGGTATGGTCTGACTTCAGGCTTGTTCTTGTACTTTCACCTTCCTGCTTTTGTGGGTTTTTTAGGATTCTCAAATTCTGTGTTCAAGTGATGCCTTTTATCACTTGTGTCTTTGCAGTGTCCTGGCACTTAAACTGTTGTCCTCAGAATTAGGACTTGGCCCGTATCACTGTGGCAGAAGCAGGAGTTGTCTTTCAGCTGGAAAAGTACAGAGTTTGATTTTTCCTTGAAAGCATTTAAAAACAGCATTCTCACGGTGTCATAGCTGTTGTTTGCCTCAAACTTAATCATGTTGCTTCCCAGTAGGAAGGAGTCAGGTGCTCACACAGAATCTTCCATGTGCTGTTGTCCAAGGGGAGCTGCCAAGGTTGTTGTGCATGTTTTGGTTTAACTTGTTCCCGCTGCTATCCAGCCTTCGCTTCGTGTCTCGCCTCCCTTCCTAGCTGAAGGAGACTCTAATAGAATGGAGGAGTGATTCATGCTGAGGAAGAAAATTATCTCTTATCTAGGTTGCCTCTAAGCCAGTCCTGCCAGACCCGACTTTATCCTTGAGAGGCTGGAAAGTTGGTCTAGAAGGTAAATATTTATCCTTTGGAGTGTCTGACATTGATCTGCAATCCAGGCGGCCGCTGCGGCTGCCGATGGGAAGGAAGCTCTGCTCACACAGCACAGCGAGGCTCAGCCTGCACACAGAACAAAATCTGTTCTGGAGGAGTGGAATTAAAAACTTTGAAGAAATTTCTGCACCCTCATGGACTAAGTAGTGTTTTCTCCCACCTCAGTAATGATAGTCTGTAGGAGAGAAGACTTAAGGGGTCTGGCTCCTGACTTCGCTCTTCCAGCACTGAGATTCCTGGGATGAGGCTGTTAAAATATCAGCACTTCTCTGCAGCTTAGAGAAAGTCACTGGAGCTTTGCTAAGTCAGCTGGGAGGAAGATCAAATACACTGCAGTGTGGCTTCTTTACAGGGTTGTACAGCAGGACACTTGGGGAAGCTTTTGTACAACCAAGTGTACAAGAGATGTTTGCACATCTCTTCTTTTAAAAACTGTGGTGGAATTTCTGCATGGCTCCTTACAGCCAAGCTGCCCCTGCCTTGCTGATTGCCCAGAATTCAACAGAAACAGAAAGTGAAACTGGGTGGTCTGTTGGTCATATGCTGAGATGTGCAGAAAATGGAAGAGTTGTATAAATGCGAAACCAAATGAACTTTGCAGTCCTGTTATTATCATCTTTATGGAGAAAGCTGTCAGGGGTCAGTATGAGCCAAGCCAATTCTTGCATAATTAGCTCCATACAATTACTTGGTGTTTAGTGATGTCTGGCTTGAGCCGTAAGTTCCTGTGTGTAACAGGGAGTTTCTGATGAGAACACGAAATTTGGATGTCCAGAGTGAATATGTTGCAGTTAACCTAATCGTTTCAAATCTTTTCACGCTCCTTTAGTTTCTATCTTAAAGGTCATTGAAATCTAGACCTGGCATGCCCTTTTTAGCCTTTGCCCATCATCAGTTGGTGTTCTATTTTTGAGCACTTGTGGGTGTTGGATAGGAGGGGAGCTACCTTGGAAGGGTTTTGTAGCATTTGTGTTTTATTTCCTACTTTATTGCTTGGCAGTAGTTCATACTCTCCTGATTTTTTAGGGATACAACTGGGGGCTTGAGCCATTGGCTGAGTGTTTCTCTGCTGCACCTAACCACCAAATCACTTTTGCTGCTCCTTGGGCTCAGCAGAGGAAGTCCTTCTGGCTTAACCTGAGCACAAATCTAAGATACCTCTAGCCCAGAGCTCAGCACTGGCACAGATCTATTGACCCAAGCCAAGAACCTCACTTGGGACTTGATCTTGTGTTGAGCTGTGCCTAAATGTCTTTTCCCTGCCCTCCTGTTGACGTGGGCTTGTCCTGGCTTCTGTGTCATTTTACAGCCCATCCTTTCTTGGAAAGGCAGTGGAGCTCCTTTATGTCTAAGAGTGACCATACACATCTGCTGAGTGTTACCTGTGTTACCTCTGTGTGTAATTCACTAACAGGGGTCAGCTTGGCACAGACTCAGCAGGGAGCTGGATGTGCAGCTCACCTTGTGTGTGTGTGTGTGTCTCAGAGCTGACCCTGTGTGTGTTTTAGAGCTGACTTGTATGTGTGTGTCACAGCTGACCCTGTGTGTGTGTGTGTGTCTCTCCCAGCTCACCCTGTGTGTGTGTGTGTCTCTCCCAGCTCACAGTGTGTGTGTCTCTTGCAGAACAGGGCGGTGGGCCGGCCCAAGGGCAAGCTGGGCGCAGCGGCCGCGGTGAAGCTCGCTGCCAACCGGAGCACGGCGGGCGCGCGGCGGCGGAGGACGCGATGCCGCAAGTGCGAGGCGTGCCTGCGGACAGAGTGCGGCGAGTGCCACTTCTGCAAGGACATGAAGAAGTTCGGGGGGCCCGGCAGGATGAAGCAGTCCTGCATCATGAGGCAGTGCATAGCTGTAAGTGTGCCTGCAGCTCTCCTGCAGGGTCCTTTCCTCCTGCTGTGTCTCCTGGCTGACCAGTTTGGGGCTGGGAGCTCTCCCTGCCCTCCCAGCTCACATCTCCTTTCCCAGTGCCTCCCATCCCCCCCAAATCCTAAACCAGAATGCTACTAAAACTTAACAGGGCAGCTTTCCTTTTAGCAGTGTAGAGGTGGAGATTGTCAGTACATCAAAAATCAGCACTCAAGTCACCCTTAAACTCTGGGATATGGGGGAAAATGGGAAGAGTAGGAAGTTCTGATTCTAAGGACAAAGAGATGTGTTTGATTTGGATGTTGGAATTTCCTGAGAAAAGCTGCCCTGCAGTCATCTATGCCATGTTATCCACACAAATTAGGATGAGGGAAATCCTTGACTGACAGCCTCCAAGATTTCGGTGTTGATGACCCCAGCCCCAGGCTCACAGAGATCTGAATTTCAATTTGTTTGCTGTTACTTAGGCATAGAGCAGAGGGTCTGGTCTGGGTGAGGCAGAGAGCCATCAGTCCAGGGTCTTGTCTTCCTCAGGGACTGGAAATGGCTGTCAGGGAAAGAGCATCAGAACAGGGCAAGCAGGCAGGCAGTTTCCTGGGCTCCTGTGATACATTACTTAGGAGCTTCTCGAGTCACAAGCAATAGCATTCTGTTTAACAAATATTGACAGATTAATCTTCCATTAAGTTGTTCAAGCAGCTTTTGAGTCTGTAGCTGCCATGCTGACTTGTGGAGCTTCTTCTCGGGTCTCATGTCTGCAGTGACTCTGTTCAAGGCTAAAAATCAGCTTTAGTTTTTACTTTAATTCTTTAGAAGGTCTTGTTTATGCTGTTGTTATGGGTTTGGTTTTCTGTTGTTGTTGTTTTTTTGAGGAAAGGAATGTTGTTTATTCATAACTGAAATATCACCCTATCTATACTGATTTCTCTCATTACAGTTCCCTTCACTTAGTATTTGGGGCTTTTTCTTTTAATTCTTAGGAGATGACCAAAGTGGAGGGATTAAATGACTTACCAGTGATAAAAAACTGATAAGCACTTATAGTTTCCAGTAGTTGCTCCTGGTAGCTCACTCCATGTTCTGTGCCAAGCTCTGCACTGTTCCTGACACAGAGGATTGGGTTCAGCACTGCTGGATCTTTCAGTAAAGTACACAGAATATCCACCTTTCTGCAGAGTGCTTTTGCAGCTCAAGTGTCTTTTCTTTGAACACTTGATTTCCTGGAGTGTGGCATGAATTGAACAGCATGGATGAAGAATTTATTATTCTCCAGGGGCAAGAAATAGTGAAATCATGCTGCCTTTTTAGTGGAAGGATTAAATTAGGGCTGCAGTGTGCTTTCTCATCCTCACTGATGAAGGAAACTTTCATACTAAGCTGTTTCACTCTCAGTAACGCAGGCTGAGCCTTCTGGAGATGATCTGGGCTCTCTTCTAGCTGAATGTAGTCATTTTCTGTCTTCCAGTGAGGATTTATTTCTCTTCTGGGTGCACAGAGTTTTTCTTTCAGTTAGGACAGAGGTAGCCAGGGGTCTCTGATTACTTGTTCCACTTTCACATGCACTGACAGTGACTTCTCTGCACTTTCTAGGTTGGTGCAAATATCAGGGAGATTATTACAAATTCTTAAAGCAGCAAAGGCCCAGAAAATTAAGGAATTGAAGTGTTGTACCTTTCAAGGTGCTTTACATTTCTGTAAGCAGTCCTGTTGGCTTTGCTCTTGCTCTCTAACAATTCAGCAGTAATAATATCCAGCAGCTTGCAGCCAAAAAGACCCTGCAAGATGCTGAAGCTGTATGGAAGTAATGATCCCTACAGTTCTGGGACTGTGCTTGCCTTGGTTAATAACACTGACAATATTAACTAGACAGACTTTCATTAAGCTCAGAAGCCTTCAGAGAGCCCCTGGTGCTGCTTTTCAGAGAGCAGGAACCTCCTCTGCATCACCAGTTCCATCCATCAGGAAGGGAAGCAGGAGTGCCTGGGACACACTGCATGGACTGGGGCTGGCAGGACACGTTGTGACAGCCCAGCTGCTGCTCCAGCCCATCCAGGGACTGAGGACATTGCCTGGACACCCTCCCTCCCATCAAGAAAGATTGTATTGCTGTTTGCAAAGTGCTCTGTGCTCTGATGGCTCACACAGCTGGGCTTCCCCTGCCTGAACCTTGCTGAAGGATGCACTGTTGGTGCTGAAATTGGGGTTGGTGTGCAGGTATTTCCTTAGGGATTGATTCACTCCATCCACAAGAGATCCTTGCTGGGAAAGCCCCATCTCTGCTTCTGCTGTGTGGTAGTTAAGGACTGGCAGCCCAGTCAATGGCACTTCCCTTTGTGGGCAGCTCAGGTCCTTCCTTTTCTTCTTTGTAATGAGGTTTTTACCTTATTGCTGCAGACCAGAATTTTGTTAATCATTAGCAAAAAGGTGGCTTTTTAATTAGAGTGACGTTCAGTGTTTTGACATGGGTGACAGCTATGTGAGATGCTGCAGTTCCCTTTCTGCCTCAAAGAAAGAAAAAAATCTGTGTGATCTCACTTGTGACACTTGCAGGAGAGAATCCTCTTCCTAAGTGAGCAGAGCTTTTTGCAGTGCTCAGGCTGGGAGCAGGGCCCTGCATAATGGACTGACAGTCAGGAAAAGGGCTGGTCTTGGTTCTGTTGTGGGCTTGCTGTGAGACCTGGATCAGGTCCCGTAACATCTGTCTGCCCTGCCTGTAAAATACAGGAGCTGCCAAATTGCTCCTTGGATTGTGAAACCTAATGGATGGGAATAGTGCTGGTCTAGGGTGATTCTTTCCCCTCCCATTGTACACTGGTGAAGTGACTTGCATGCCAATGTCTGTGTCAGCTCACAGATTCAAGGAACCCACCAAAAATGCATTTTCATCCATCCCAGTAATGCTCCCTGAGCCTCTGTTGCTACAGGGTGAAACGTGTCCTATGGAGCTTGATCTGGTACCCAGCCTTAATTTGTTACAATTTTTTTTTTTGCCTTCATGTCAGTTTGCACAATAGTTTATCCATAATAAATTATGGATACTGTAAATGCACATTGAGCTCTGTGTTTCCATGTCTGCCATATCTTGATCAGTTCTTTCTGATCCCTGAACAGCCGGTGCTGCCTCACACTGCTGTGTGTCTGGTGTGTGGAGAAGCTGGGAAAGAGGACACTGTGGAAGAGGAGGAGAGCAAGTTTAATCTCATGCTAATGGAATGCTCCATTTGTAATGAAATCATACACCCAGGATGCCTTAAGGTGAGTACAAGGATGTGATACATGTTGGAAACAAAAGCTGAATTAGTTATCACCTTAATGTAAAAGTGGTGCACAGAAATTGGGAATGTTTTAGCTTTTCATCTTTGGACAATGAGTAAGGGAGCAGAGAGTTGGTGTGAGGAGCAGGGTGAGCTCTGTGGCACACACAGCCCTGACCAGCAGGCAGGGTCCTTGATGTAACAGCATTCCCTGGGACCCTGGCTTTGGAGTGTGTGAAGATCTTGTGGGTTTGTTTCTTTCTTTTTGCCCCTTGTTTAAGGAGGTGAGGTGTTTGAGTTGGGATGTAGGCAGAGCAATCTGTCTGTACTTCAGGGTGAGATATTCCTAAATCCTGAGCCCCACAAAGTACAGATGAACAATTGGCTGCTCATGTAGGTCCAGGCACAGATGTGCCTTAGGGGGACAGCTGGCTCTGAAGATGTTGGGGGCAACTGTTGGAGCAGGAGTGAGCTCTGGAGAACAGCCCGAGCCAGTGGCAGGCTGCAGGAGTGCTCACCCTTGGCTGGCTGAGTCCTGTGAGCAGCTGGATTCTTTGCTGGTAACAAAAATGTCATTTTGGGCATCTCTTCCTGCATTAGCCTTGAGAAGCTGCCTTGCTCCAGAGCTGGTTTCTTTCAGCTGATCAGCCATTTCCTGTTGCTGATTTGTTTATGGTTAAAGTGATTTGCCCAAGCAAATGTGTTGTGACATAGGGTGCCCCAAAAGCAGCGTTTGGGCCCTTCTGGGCTGTCTGGGAGCAGAGGTGTGTGTGTTCTGTGCAGGCCTGGGGTGAAGCTCTCCTGGCCTTTCATTTCTCCTGAGCTCTGCGTGCTGCTGCTCCCAGCTCTGTGCTGTCATTTATTAGAGCAGAATGTGGGGAGCTGGCAAACCAGAGCTGAGCCTCCTCCCTGATTCATGGAGCTGGTGCTCAGTTCCTGCCACAGATGGGCTCTGAAAAGGAGCTTTGCTTGTTTGGCGCTGCTTAAAACAAAACTTTGGGGGCTGATGAAGCAGAGGAAGGAGCTGCTCATTTTCAGAGGTACCTTAATTTTGCTTTTGCTGTTCCAGCCCTTGCTGGAAGGGCCCTGTGCACCCCATCTCTGCCCTTGCAGTGTCAGTGGCACCTCAGGGCTCAATTAGAGGACAGTTGTTGTCTAGTGGCAGCTCAGGTACGACTTCCTCTCCCCATTCTACATTTGGGACTAGCACAGGATGTGGGTCAGGTCTGTGAAGTCAGGCAGGGGCTGTTTGCTGTCTCACACATGCATGGTGCTCTGAGTGTGTTTTTGGTAAGCAGGAACAGCACTGCTTTGGCTGTTCCTGGCAATTAAGCGCTGGGAGATTTACTGTGTGCCTTTGATTTGGAATTCTCAGTGCTTCTGCTGAGCTGAAATGGTGGGTAACTGGTGCTGTTTATTTCCTGAGGCAAAGGAGCACTGGTAGAATTTCAGAATCATCTTGGAAGGTGAGATGAGACTGCTCAGGAGAACAGCAAAAGGAAGATGGAGCCTCTTCCTTAGATCCTCCCTTGCTCTTTATTCCCAGGTTCCATGATTTCCTGCAAGGCAGAACTCTGTGGGCATGTTTACATGCTGCTGCAGCCCTTGAGCCCTGAGGATGGAGCCCATAAATAGCCTCTGATGCAGCCCCGGCCCCAGGGCAGCTGCCTTCCTGTCCCACTGGGGAACAGCACCATGGGAACTGCTGGCCATCTCCAGCTGAATGTCTGGCACACGTGCTGCTGGGGGAGACTGGGATAAGCTGCATCAGGGCAGATGTCCTTTCCTGGCTTATTCCCCTGTGGAGTGAATTCCCTCCAAGATGCATCTCCCACAGCTTGTGTAGTTTGCTGCAGGGGGTGATTTATTCTCCAGGGCAGGTTGGTTGTGGTTTGAAGTCCATCTTCTTCCAGCTCCCTGGTGAGGCTGTTCGTGTTCTGGGGGTTTTTCTCCATGAAGCAGCAGTGCCAGAGGAGCTCTCTGAGGAGTTACATTAAGGGTGGCTCAGGTGAGCCCTGGCACACTGAGCCTTGAGGGGGCCCTGGGTGCCAGAGCACCTGCAGAGCTGGGACAGTGGGGTGTTCCATGTCCTCACAAGTGTCACAGGAGCTTCCTGACATCCTCCTTTCCTTGAAAATACCACACCAACACAAAAGCTTGTTTTGCTGAACGGGTTTCTTATGAAAATGATCTTGGTGAATTTCGCAAGCACAACGCTGCTTCCAGAGGGAGCTCATGAGATTTTGGGATGAACACTGCCCTGCATTGTTCCACAGTGCTTGAGTTGAACCAAGAGTGGTGAATTTTTCTTGCTTCATCTCAAATTGCTGGCATTGCTGGCTAGCATGTCTGAGTGCAGCATCTGATGCTGTTTCCTTAGGGAGAGGGGGTTCCTTTCTCCACTAGGAGCCTGTTCTTTTCCATCTCAGCTGAATGTGCTGATAACAATGGAAGTGAATATGTGGGTGCCTTGTCAGAGCAGCAGGGATACAGAGGCCTTTCCCAGCCTCAGCCCAGGTGTGTCTCACTGCCTGTGTCAGTCTGGGCACTGCCAGAATTCATGATCAGCATCCTGGGGTCTCCATGTCCCTACAAGAGGAGTCCCCAGCAGGAGCTGTGGTGCTCAGGCCTGAGCTGCTGCCCTGGTGCTGCAGGTGGGTTTCAGTGACGCCTCACGCTGTGCTCAGACACCCACCTGCTGTTTGCAGCAAACACTCAGAACTGGCTCCCACCCAGCCTGAAAGGCTTGGGACAGATTCAGTGGCAGGTTTGTGTGTGTCTAATTAGTTTGCTTACAGTTCCTCACATCTGTTCAGTTCCTTAAACTTCACAGAAGGGACAGAGCTGTAATGCTCTCCCTTCAGCAGCACTTGTTCTATATTCAGTGCGGGAAATAACTTGTTCCCAACTTGGGCTTGGGCCAGGAATTGTTCCCCTGAGGCAGAGATGTATACAACAACTCCTGGAGTATCTTACACCTACCATGGGAAAGAAGGTTCAAAGGCACACAGTTGTGATAAAACCAGTATTTAAATTCTGCCCACTTGATTTACTTATTTATTAACTCCAGTCTTGCTGAGAGACTGACATGTCATCACTCTCACTGGATGGTGAAACTAGAATGGCTGCTGTCTGGCTCAGGGACTGGAGGAAGCAGTTCCTAAATCCAAGGGCTTGCTCCTGCACAGCCAGTTCCCTTTCCCTGCACGGGGAGGAGAGGAGGAAATGTTTGAGAAACATGAAAAATCTGCAGATCCCTGCCCGTGCTTGTTCCTGTCTCCTGCAGCCACTGTTGCTGCCAGTGCCCAGCTGTTAGTCTGGACACTAACTAGCAGCAGGTTTTCGTTGTCTACAATAGTAATAAATCAATATTTTTCTTTTTTTTCCAAGTTATTAATTTCTGAGTATGTAATGAAACCCTTAAGTGGGAATGTGCCATCAGTGAGTGTGTGTGTGTGTGTGGAGGGTATATCTTAGCTCTGCTTTTCATTCACAGAAATGTCTTTCTGAAATGTCTGTTCCCTGTTTGGAAAGCTCCTGTGTGAACATCCAGACAAGAGGAGCATTCCAGCTGTGTAGGGCAGGACTGTGCTTTTGCTGGAGTGTAACAACACTGAACATAAGTTTGTTTCAGACAGCAGAATGTCAGTGTTGGAGGTAGTGATGAAGTCATCAGCCTCTCCCTTAGCCTGCCTGAGGATCTGGGGTGTGAGAAAGCTGGAAATGCTCTGGTGTCCATCTGAATGAACGTGCCTGTTCTGAGCTGCCTTGGCAGCACCATCCCCATGGGCTGGAGGGCTGCAGCCTGGCACTGCTAGTTCTGATCCTGAAAGAAAAGTATTTTAAGGAACACTTGATTACAGTGCAGGGTGCCATGCTGCTAAAAATGCCCATGGGGTTAATGCAGAGGAGAACATGGATGGGAGAGCCCTGCCTGTGCAGGGACCAGGCTGTGCCTCTGGGGGACTCAGGGCTGGGCTCTGCAGAGCCGAGGGCTGGGGGAATTTGGAGAGGGTGCAGTCACAGCCCTGGGTGTGGGGCTTTGCTTGGGCTCTTGGGGAGTTCTCTGTTGCTGTTCAAAGAGCAGAGTGTGTGGATTGGGATTGTCACTGACCTTATGGAAGGCCCAGGGCTGAGCCCTTTGCCAGATGTGTTTGGCCAGCATCTCCCCCTCCCACATCATCGAGGGGCGGCTGTGCAGCACACAGGGCTTGCCCAGCACCCGCAGGATGGTGCCTCTGCTGCCTGGGAGGGCTGCAGTCCCTTCCAGAAAACAAGGAGCTCTACAGTGTGCCTTGGAATGATCCTCACCTTCCTGTAGGCCTGTGCAGCTGAGCTGTGAGTGTTGTGTCTCCCCAGGTGAAGGAATCGGATGGTGTGGTGAACGATGAGCTGCCGAACTGCTGGGAGTGTCCAAAGTGCAACCACGCAGGGAAAACTGGAAAAGTGAGTTTAATGGGAAGAAGAGGTGCTGGAATGAGATACAAAATCTTAAGCATTCCCTGTAGCTGATAGATAGACTTCAGCCCAATACCAGTTTTTTATTTTGTGCTTAATTCAGGTTTTGTTCTTAATGAATAGGATGATCTTTAGGGTCCCTACCAACCCAAACCATTCCAGGGTTATGTGGTTCATTCCATGATGATTCTGTGAGTTGAAGGAGATGAGCTCACAGCTTTCTGTTCTACAGTAATTTTTGTATACTTGTACCAACACTTCAGCCAGCATCTGGGCAATATTTAGGTTACTTCTGTGCACTGCTGCATGTTAATTTTGACAATGAAAATTCCTGAAATTAAAAATTCACAAGCAATTATGCAAAACCTGGAGTGTCTGTTGGAATTAGTGAAACACTTTTCTTTGCAGACCGAGACAGACACTTGCAAGTGTGTAGTTAGAAAAATAACCTCAGGAAAATTAAAACTTCTAACTCCTTACTAATAATTTTGAGTTAAAAAGTGGCCAACCCAGCAGTGTTGGAGTGCTGGTGGCAGTGTGAAGAGCTGGGAGATGGATAAGGTATAAAGTTGGGTTTGTGTTTTGTGTCTTTCTGGCGTACAAGCAAAAGCGCGGACCAGGATTTAAATACGCGTCAAATCTCCCGGGCTCGCTGCTGAAGGAGCAGAAAATCAACAGAGACAACAAGGAGGTGCCAGATGCTGCCAAACGGAAAGGGGACTGCGAGGAGACCCCCAGGAGGAAATCAGAGGAACATTCCAAGAAGGCTCCGGTTGACTCCATCCTGAGGAGAAAGTCTGACGAGGTGCATCTGTGGAGGAAACGGAAATTCGAGAAGTCCCAGGAACCCACGATGAGGAAGCGGGTAAGGGACAGCCCCTGCTGAGGGCTCTGCACAGGGCCTGGCCTGCCTGGGGCTGCTGCTCTGCTCTCCTGGCTTGGAGCTCATCCCCAGAGGAACTGGGAGTTTTTGTTGCTCTGGTAAAAGCTGCTGGTGTGACAGGACAGTGGCTTGAACAGGGACACTCAGGTTGATGTTCAGAGGCCAGAAACACTGGGCTATGGCTCTTGTTTTATTCAAGATACTGGAAATCCCACTTTAACTGAAAAGTCTTTACAAGGTGCTCAGAGTAGGAACAAGGTGAAAATCAATTTTTCATGGAAGCCTTTTCAGGTCTCTCCACGTGGTGGCGCCTGGCAGCTGTTTGGGGCTGGTTTGGGGCTGTGCCACCCTGGGCAGCCTCTGGAAAGGACACCTTGGGGTGCCTGCAGAGAGCAGGAGCTGCTCCCAGCACTTGGGGAGACAACTTGGCCCTGAACATGACAGTCAGGACTCTCAGGCCAGGCAGGGACACTGAACCAGATTCCAAAATGTGGTACTTGGGATCTGCAGAAGTGCTGGTTTGCAGAGGCAGAAATGAGAGCTCCAGTTTACTGTGTCTCATGACTAAAGTGGCTGATGGCTGTAAAGTCAGAATCAGTGGCTGGACAGGTGTTGCCTGGGAAGCTCCCAGGGTGGGAGTCAGTCAGTCCTGCAAGGCTGGACAGTGGGAATGCTGCAGGATGGCAAATGTAGGGATTTGGGCTGCTCTGGTGGAGAGAGAGCAAAATTCACAGTAGCAGGGATTCACAGGGGTGCAAAATTCACAGAGGTGCTGGGAGCTGCACTGGCCTGGTGCAGTAATGTTTTATTCTAACCTGTCAATAACTTACTGGGACTTCTGCCTTTCTATGGTAATGTAAAGGCAGGGTGATCAGCTTTCTCCACCATGCACCATGGCCTGAAACTTGGGAACACAGCCACTGCCTTGATCCAGTTTGTTTATTGGGAAAGCAAAAGCAGGAGCCCTGTGACACAACAAGTGTGCTCACAGCAGTTCCCTCTCCTTGCCAGTCCAGACCTCCTTATTGGAGCTGTTTCATTTTAACAGCTGCTGACTTCTTTCTTGCATGTGGTGATCAGAGTAGGCTTGAAGCCGTCCCAGGCCTCGGTTTGTGTCTCTCACACAGCCTGGTGAATCAGAAGGGTGGATGAGGGGGGAAGAGTGCAGAGCAGTTTGCTGGGAGCAGGAGCTGGAGCAGGAGGAAGGTCCTGTCACATTCCCTCTTGTGCAGGGATTGGAGGGGATGGCCGGGGTTTGGTTGGGTGTGAAGGAGAATCTGAAGTCTCTAAAGGAGGCTGTGGGTGTCCAGCAGCTGGGATGGCAACTGTGATCCCAGAGGTTCTGGGAATGGCCTGAGGGCACTTGGGCAGTGTTTGATGTGGGTGCCCAGTGGATGTGGCCCAAACCTGGGTTCTTGTGGCCTGCTGGGGACAAAGCTGTCCCTGGTGTGCTGCTGATCTTCTGTGTGTAAATGATCCACTGGGAGATGGGCAAGGCCTTGGAGTGAGCAGGAATCTGCAGGTGAATCAGGGCAGTTGTCACTCCTGGAGTCCAGTGAGCCAATAGCTGAGCTGCTCATCCCTGCTGCCTCTTGAACCCGATACCTTTGGCCGTGCTGGGACGGGGCTGGGCTGGGTGGGGCTCGGGGCTGGCAGGGGGCCCGGCCCCGGGCAGGGCTCCTGTGTGGAGCATCCGCATGGAAGCGCTGCTGGAAGCGCTGCTGAGCTCCCACAGTCAGCCCTGGTCTCTCCCTGCAGCGGCGATCGTGGAAGGCCCCGGATGAGCGAACCGCCATGATCAAACCCCTGCGGCGCCTCAAGCAGGAGCCCGAGGATGAGCTGCCCGAGGCACCCCCCAGGTCCAAGGACAGCGACCAGTCCCGCTCCAGCTCGCCCACGGCAGGGCCCAGCACGGAGGGCGCCGAGCCCAGGGACAAGAAGAAGTTCAAGATGAGGAGGAAAAGGCGGCTTCCCAATAAGGAACTGAGCAAGGAGCTCAGCAAAGAGCTTAACCAGGAGATCCAAAAAACCGAGAACAGCCTTGCCAATGAGAACCACCAACCCATCAAATCTGAACCGGAGAGCGAGAACGAGGAACCCAAGCGTGCGTTGAACAACAGCGAGAGACTGCACAGGTTCAGCAAAGGGTTGAACGGGACTCCCCGGGAGCTGAGGCACCACCAGCTCATGCCCAGCCTGCGCAGCGCCCCCCGGGGCATCGCCCGGCCCCCGCCCTCGCTGTCGCCCCCCAAGTGCATCCAGATGGAGCGGCACGTCATCCGGCCTCCTCCCATCAGCCCCCCTCCGGACTCGCTGCCCCTGGATGACGGGGCAGCCCACGTGATGCAGAGGGAAGTCTGGATGGCTGTCTTTAGCTACCTCAGTCATAGAGACTTGTGCATCTGTATGAGAGTTTGCAAGACCTGGAACAGATGGTAAGGAGGGCGGGACGCGAGGTGTGGTGGGATGGGCACGGAAGGACAGCGGGTGATGGAGGCACCGGTGTCGCCTGGGGAGGGCTGTGGGCTGTCTTGGAGCTCTGGGGAGCCCAGGCAGGAGGGGTGGCCGGCAGACGTGGCAGTGGTCTCACGTTGCTTTCTCAGAAACAGCAGATCCCAGCGTTTCTGGTGGAGCTGTGTGTCAGACTCGGCGTCAGCCTGCCAGGCTCCAGAGCAGCCTGTGCTGGAGTCAGACACCGCAGTGTTCCTGCTGCTGGAACAGCCAGCCTGGCTCAGTCTTGGTGTCATTCTGCCCCAGGACTTCCTGACTGCCAGCATTTGTGCAGTTCAGTTATTAAATACCCACTGAGATAGTGAGGATCCCACCGTGTGCTCCTCACAAGGGCTGTGCTGATTGTCTCCCTGTGGAGGGTACGTGGAGAGCCAGCCTGTTCCCTGTTCCTGTCCCTGTGCCAGCAGAGCACATTCTGCAGGAATCCTTTGTTGGTGCTGTTTGCTCACAGCGTGTCCCTTGTGCTCGGGCACTGTGTGGCCCTGACACAGCTGAGGCTGCACAGCAGCAGCAGCAGCTTTAGTGCAGATTTACAGGTTTCAGTGACCCCTCAGAGCAGCCTGGTGGCTCTGCTGACTCCTGTCCCACGTTCCTGCTGTGCATAAGGACAGACACACTGGAACAGGCTCCTTTCCAGCACAGCCTGCTAACAGCACACACAGAGTAGAGAGGCTGATAATTCAGTGTGAGGTGATGTGTGTGGAGTCTTCTCCGTGGGCTGCTTGGTGTCACTGAAACCTGCCAAATGTATTTTCTACTTAAACACAAAATTTGCTAATAAAAAAAAAAAAAAGGAAGAAAATGCAGTCTCCTGCACACTCATCAGGACTTGGTGTTGTTGCACTTAGAAACCCATAAAGAGCAAAAAGATGCATAATCCACATGGACAGGGAAAACACAAACACACAACAGGAGAGGGAGGATCTGTTTTCCCAAATCTACTCGTTTTAAGTAAGGAAAACACAGAGGAAATGGGGATATTATTTAAATCAGACTTCATAGTCAAAACATAAGGAAAAAGCGGTGACTTGTCTTCAGGCTATAAAACGGATTTTAGTAAGTGCTGGGATGACTTAAAATGGGATCCAAAGTTGTTGACACTTGTAATTCTGTGGAAATAGTTCCATGCTTTATTGCAGGATATATTTGATGGAGAAACTTGAAACTTATGTAACATTGTGTGGGATTGTGAATACTTGGCTTTATTTTTGTAATTTTCAGTTAAATGCTGTAGTTTTTCCTACTGTTTAATGACACCTTTTAAAGCCTTACCAAAATCCAAACAAGCGCCAAATTAAATGCTGTTGGCTTTTTTTCTTTTTGGGTAGGTGCTGTGACAAAAGATTATGGACCAAAATAGATTTAAACCATTGTAAATCCATCACTCCACTTATGCTTAGTGGCATTATTAGGAGACAGCCTGTAACCCTTGATCTTAGCTGGACAAATATATCTAAAAAGCAGCTGAGTTGGCTTATCAACAGACTGCCAGGTAAGTGATGTGTTTTCATCACCAAATCACAAACCACTTTGTCTGACAAACCAGTCTGTGTCTAAACTGCAACCTCTGGGAAAAGTCTCCAGGGACTGGGGACTAGAAGAGGAGTAGACTCTATTAGGAGGGCTGGAGATGTGCAATAATGAAGCATCAGTGGGTTAAAATGAGCCAAAAAGATTTTTTTTCTGACTACTTGACATGGTCAGTTAAAATAATTTTTGTAAAGCAAGTAATGAATGCTGCTGTGAAAGGGCTGAGGGAAGGAGTGCAGTTCCAAGTGGGGGGACAGATGGAGAGCTGGGCAGGAAGAAGGGGCAGTGGAGGTCACTGGGATGTGCCTGGGAAGGTCCCAGTGCTCCAACCCGTTCTGTGTCTGCAGGTCTGCGGGACCTGCTGTTATCAGGGTGCTCATGGATTGCAGTGTCGGCACTTTGTAGCTCCAGCTGTCCCTTGCTGCGAACCCTGGACGTGCAGTGGGCGGAAGGACTGAAAGACGCACAAATGAGAGACCTCCTGTCCCCGCCCACGGACAACCGGCCAGGTAAGGGCGGGAGGAGCCGGAGCCCCGAGCCGGCCCCGGGGCCTGGCCTGTGCTTGGCCCCCCTTGGAGCCAACGGGCAGGAGCCCCCACAGCCGGGCTGGGGCCGTGCTGCCCTGGGGAGTTCAAGGCAGCGACCAGCAGCACTCCTGGCTGGAGCCCCGGGGTGCCAGGGATGTTCTGTGGCTGCTGAACCATCATTGAGCCGCTGTGCTGGTTTTCTGTCTGACTTTCTTCTCTTCAGGCTGCAACGGGTGTACTTTAGAGGGTGTGGAAACACTTTCTTCCAGTTCAGGGAAGGAGCAGTTCTGTGGGTCATGCCACATTCGCCCGGATTTCAGCTCAGGTGAAATTTTGAGCAAATCAGATCTGCTTTCTGGCATGCACTGCACAGCCTACTGCTTATTCCCGACTTGTAATTCCGCTGGGCCCCTGCAGTTACTTTCATCCCTTTTGTTATGAAATCAGGAGGTGGCTTTGTCCACATGCCTGTTCCAAAAATAGACAAGTGTTCCTGCTGATGTTCCCTCCAAAGCTCCAGACAGGCAAAAGCGTCTGAAATTGACCCAGGGCAGCAGTGTTGTGTGTCACGGTGCATTTCACGGAGGCTGCAGATGTTGGCAGTGACCATTGCCTGTGCCCCGCAGGTCAGATCGACAACCGGAGCAAGCTACGGAACATCGTGGAGCTGCGCCTGGCCGGGCTGGACATCACGGACGCGTCGCTGCGGCTCATCATCAGGCACATGCCCCTGCTCTCCAAACTCAATCTCAGTTACTGTAACCACGTCACAGATCAGTCTATTAACCTGCTGACCGCCGTCGGAACCACCACGCGGGACTCGTTAACGGAAATTAATTTATCAGGTAAGGGATGTGGGGGAGGGAACCAGGGCCCAGAGCTGTGAGGGGGAGTGACCCAGCCCTGCCCCGCTCCTGCTGTGACTCCCTGGCAGCAGCTGCTGCCTCCGTGTGCTGCTGGTGGCAATGGCCCCGCAGCTGCCAGGAGCTGGTGTATCCACGCTCATCCTCCCGGGGATTTTCTGCACATCTGGGCTGCCTGGCATGATCCCTTGGGTTACACAACAGCTGGGGGATGGGGATGGAGCTGGTGGGGATTCCTCGTGCTGCAGGAAAAAATCAGTGCTGAATGCCTGCCCTCTGCTCTCCCCAGACTGCAATAAGGTCACTGACCAGTGCCTGTCTTACTTCAAACGTTGTGGGAACATCTGCCAGATCGACCTGAGGTACTGCAAGCAGGTGACGAAGGAGGGCTGTGAGCAGTTCATAGCAGAGATGTCCGTGAGCGTCCAGTTCGGGCAGGTGGAAGAAAAACTTCTGCAAAAACTGAGTTAGTTAAAGGACTCGTGTAAATACTGGGGCGGGGGGGAAGGGACTAAGAACACGTAGGGATTTTATTTTCAGTTGGGAACTTGGAATATCAGAAAATGCCGCGATTGGATTTTACAACTCTTGTTGAGGAGAGAACAACGTGAAACTACCCATGTTAAGAATTCCAACTTGTGCCACTAATTCAGTCCACCTGGGATGACCTGCACTGGCTCTTATGCAAATTCATAAGGCGACTGTTACTGATGATAATTGTTCACACCTGGAAGAAGACTGAACTCCAAGAAATACTGTTATTTAAAGTACCACAGCATGTGCTTGGTAGTGTAAATTTGATTTCTGCTTTTCATTTCTTAAAACAAGAAAAAAAAAAAGTTGGTGTCATTTAAGTGGACCACGCACTGCATTTCTGCCTTCTTAACACGTTTTGTTTTGTTACATCTTACATTATGCAGAACTATTTTTGTACAAAAATTGTTTAAAAATTATTTATGCAATGTTTGAATGCATTACCAGTGTTTCGGTTTTGATTGCCAATTTTTATCTTTACTTATGGTAGGCGAGAACTTAACCTATACTTCGTAGGCAGTATCTATCTCCAAACGTGCCCAGGTCAGGAAAAGTAGGTTCATACTTTCAACTTAAAGCATGTTTTAATGGAAGTTTATATCCTGCTTTGTATACTTCAGAAGTGACATAAGCATGTTGTGGAAATAAGGTGTAAATTATAGTTGAAGTAAAACACTTTTATCTGTATAGAAATCACCTTTTTCTCAAAATTTTAAAAAAATTCCAATTTCAGCTTTTGCACTTAGGAGGGTTTCACTCTGTAGCATGAGCTCTTGTACTCAATATAAAATTAATTTATACAGTGAGTCCAGCAGTAGAATAAATGGTCAAACGTAGTCTCTCTTTCTTTGAAGTGTGAGTTGAGTTCTCATTTAAGGTTTATAACATGGTTATTTCCTGATTGTAAAATTCTGCATTCATAAGTGCCATTGTTGTACGGTGTTGTTTTCGTAGACCTTCCTGATGCAGTTTTACCTTTGTTGAATTTGTATAAACAATTGTACAAAAACAGGCGCTGGTCTGTGCGTTTCTGTCAGGGCAGGGGGTGGCTGCAGGGGGCTCTAAGCATTTTCCAGGGCATTGTTACATCCAGGGATCTGCCCACGTCAGGCTCCAGGAGCACTGACAGCTTGAGAACATGAACACTGGAGCTGAGTAACCCCCAGCACTGCCAGGGCTGGGTAAGAAAAGAGACAGAGGCTGAGAGAGCCCATCACCCACCTTTATTGAGTTCGAGTGCTAATGAGCAGCATGGAAATAACACCGAGGGCACGTCTGTTTTCATTAGCCTCCCCTCTGGACAGACTCCAGGAATTAAGTACCTTTAAAAAGTTACTTCTAAAAAATAAAGCCATTGAGAGGTTTGCTCCCTTCTGAAAAATACCCAGTAGAGCTTGGAGCTGTGTTTTGTGTGAGGAGGAGCTGCTTTCTCTCTTCCAAGCCAGCTTAAGGATTCACAAAAATAAGAGCAGGTGCCAGTGCAGCACAGGTCCAGTTCTTGGGTCCTGCACCCTCAGCCAGCACAGCCTTGGCTCTGGAACTTTGCTGCCACATGGGAAATCAAAGAAGAAACTGTACATTTAACCAACTCTCCTTAAAGAGTAACTGAACACACATGGTCCTTCCTCACCTCTTTTTTAGTGAGCTCCACCAATCCCAGTTGTGGCCATGCTTGGTCACAAGGATCCTCCTCTTGCTGCTCCCTTCCCCAGGTCACTGCTCACAGACATCCCACAGGGACCCTTACAATTCCTGCTCTGGGAGGACCTGGGCCCCAGCTCATGGCACAAAGCTCAGCCTGACCCTGGGCCCAGGGCTGGCAGCAATACTGGGACGCTGGTTTGGGTGACTTGGCTTTGGGTGAAAGTCCATGAACAGAGATTTGAAACAAAAGCTGTCCCTGCTCCTGCCTCCCCTCCCCAGTTAAGGTTAGTAATGCTGTACATTCCACGTTAGCAGCACGGAGCTGGTGCCCCTGGGCAGGATTCACAGTAACATCAGGCTGTCGGCACATGGAGTACAATCATCACAGCTTCATAGTTACAACAGGCATGAGCGGATTAAGGACCACGCTAACATGGTTTACTAGAGTAACCCTTCTTAAAAAAATAGTTTATTCCTAAACTAAAAACCACTCAGTAACTGGTTTTTGGAGCCCACCAGGCAGAGCCCAGCGCGGCCCCTGAGCCCTGCAGAGTGATGGAGTGCTTTGTACACTGACAGAGAACAGCCAAGACAGCACACGTGCCATGACAGACATTCAGAGGGAGCAATCAGCACAAAGCAAGATTGCTTAAGGGCTTCAGTGCAGGAACAGTTCACGGCAGTGCTGCCTAAGCTGTGTCCGACCCAGCGGGCAGCCGGGCCCTCGGGACAGATACATTCTATCGTTAGGGAAAAGCTGAATAATCAACTGATATATTCATTGCTTCTAAAGCACTAGACAACACCACAGGCTAACAGGCTCAAGCAGAGGTGTTTGCTGACCACTTGCCGAGTGCTGAATGCGTAAGGACAGGTGAGATTCTTCAGAAGAGAGCAAGAACTGCTGTAAACAGTTTGACTCCAACAATCTGTGGGGCTGTAAGGTCAGTGGGGCAGCACCTGGGCCTGCCCAGCCCTGCGCTGCAGGAGCTGCTTGAAAAACCTTTCACCAACTTCTACATGAGGATGTTGAAAAGGCTGAGTTTAACCAACACGAGAAAGCTGCAGTGCCCAGGGCGCAGCACGCCTGCCCACAGGAGCCCTGCCCACAGGAGCCCTGCCCGGGGCACGGGGCCAGGGCTGCGTTAGGATTTGAAGACGTGCACGGCCCGCACGACGTACTGCCGGCAGATGGGGCACTCGCTCATCCTCTTGCCGCACTTGGTGCAGGTGACCATGTGGCCGCACTCCAGCAGCACGCAGTCGATCACGGCGTCCATGCAGATCCGGCACAGGCTGTCGTCGTCCTCGTTCAGCTGCATCCTCTCCCCCTCTGCAAACCAACAGAGAGGGAGGTCACGGCTCTGGGCCCTGCACAGCCAGGGCAGCTCCAGCCCAGCCATGCTCTGTCCCCTCGCATGAACTTTTTTAACCCCCAGTATGAATTAATTTATTTTCCTCCACAAAGAAGCAAAGAAATCAGAACTAGAAAGCCCCTCAAGTGAACATCCAATATTTGGCTTCATTCTTTAAACTCAAGAAACTGTTCTCAATTCAGAATGTAATGACTGCACAATAATGTGCTGGATTAAAATTCAGAGCATGTTGGTTTTCTGTGTCAGAGCTCACTGCTTGGCAGAACACTTTCCTCAGAAGATTAAACACAACAATAATAAAGCACACTAAGAAGCAGAAGCCTTAAGCAGGCCATAAAGGTGGCAGAAGTGAATAAAACCTGTCAAGTTTCATTGCATGTAGTCACCATCCCCATCAACAACTGACCATTCCATCAGATCATGGCAAAAAAAATAAACCTTAAGTTTACAGTTTTTTCCCAAGTTTTGTGTAAGCAAGAATGGCTCTGAGGACAAATTACACAAGTGAAAGACTCCACTGCTGTGTGGAACAGAGGGCAGAACAGCAGCCACAGAACCACCTTATGAAAATGTGGACTGAGAGCAAAGCCCTTGGACTTTTGTCACTGTAGATTTTAATTCTGCAGTACCAGCTCTAAAGTGCCCTGACCTGCACAGCTACACAGCAGCTGTGTAATGCCCTGTGAAACCCAGCAAAGCACAGGGAGGTGCCAAGTTCCAGTTCTCTGAGGAACCAGTTCTCAGTTGGGCAATTTTACCCTCACTGTGAAAGCTGAGCTCTCCAAACTTTGGAGGAAAGTCTCAAAAACCAGCACAATCCTGGAAAGCTTTGTTTAATCACTACAGCCGTGCTCAGCTACTCTAGGGGCACCCTGCATTGTTAAAACACATTTTCCAGGTGTTCCAGCAGAGCAGACAGAGGTCAGAACCAAGTTCTTCCACTGGCAGAACCAAACCAGAAACTAGAAACTCAGCAGTCCTAAGAAAGCAGAAATAAAGATAAACCTACGTGTCTTGTGGTTCTCCTCATTCTCTCTGTACAGTCTGCTCACTTTTTCCACAAGTTCCCATTTTTCACAGCATCCTGAGTAGTTGACAAAGTTGCAGGCGAGGATTTCCTTCAGCTGCCGCACGCTCATCCCTTCGATGTCCTCCAGGCTGGAGATGTCGGACAGGGAGGCCCTGGCTCTCTTCCTGCCCAGCCCCGGGGTCTGAAACACAGCACGTGTGAGGCTTTAACTGCCCTGGCTACTTCAGAGCACCTGAAGCTGCAGCAGCTTGGCTAAAGTTTCATTCTTTCTCAAGCCAGTGTGTGCAGACATTCATTGCTAGACACAGCAAACTCTGGAACAACCAGAGCACGAGGCCGAATGTTGGCAGAGATAAAAACACTTTATGGTGTCACATGCCAAAAATCCATTCTTTGGATATCTCACCTGCTCTTCTGCACTTTCTTCTTCTTCATTATTTACAGATGTTTCAGTTTGTCCCTGTGTACAAAATGAAACTCATCAGGATAAAAACCCATGTTATTCCCTTACAAAACACTTTCCTTCCTTCCAAGGTGATCTCAGGTGACAATGAAATGACATTTTGAAGTTCCAGCTGCTACTAATCATTCCAAGTTTAAGTCACTTCTGACATGAACCAGGAACCTTTGCTAATTATCTCCAGCTTTCAGATGCAGGGTACAAAAGGCATTTTTCCTGTCCCTCCAAACTGTATCAATTGGTGGTTTATTTTAAATTGATACATAACTATTAAAGACAGTATATAAAATAAAGCAAAGCGTGAAACACGTTAAGCACTGTACCCGTGAAGGTGCTGCACTCCCTGTGCTGCCCCTTCTGCTGGGGAGCTCTCCTGGGCTGGCCATGGACACGGAGGTGGAGAAGGGGTGGCTGAAGAAGGCCGAGCTCTGGGAGCGCGCCGAGCGCAGGCTGCCAGCGTCCGTGTCCTGCTCTGTCCCCAGGCCGTGGTGGCACAGCACCAGCTCCACCAGGTCCTCCTTCTCCCTGCAGGTGTCCGTGGGGATGTTCCTGAGGATCAGGTACTGCCGCAGGTCCTTCACTTTCAGTCTCATCAGCTGAGGCCGCTGGAAGGCCGTTTCTTGCAGCAGGTGACAGGTGGAACATCTCCTGAGATTCTCTTGTAGGACTGAACAAACTGAGCAAAAATCCTTTTTGCAGTCACAGCACACGTGCTGAGGGGAAAGGAGGGAACCATTCAGCTCTGGCTCACAGGAAACAAACCCAGGCCCTGCTCTCTGCTTCTCCAGGCTACAGAATTTCCTATCAGCTCTTCCACTGGCAGTTGTGACAGACAGAATCTTTAATATTTACATACAGACAACTGCCCTGTCAGTTTTGCAAAGTGTTCCAAGGGAGTCCCTCGCTCTTCTGGCAGTACTGAAGCTGATTTGAGGTTTCAGTGAAAAATATTATGAATGAACTAATAGAGTACTTGAGTTGTAGTTTAGACAACAAACAAAACTAAAATCAATTTTATAGTCTGTTAAAATACCTCTGAATATACTGTCACTGCTCCTTTCATGTGTGTAAAACAACAGGAAACCCCCAAACTTTAGAGAACCTCCTGCTTCCTCAAGTGATTGCAAAAAGTCAAAGTCACCTCACATGTGATGAATCACATGGGAGGGAAACACTCCCAAAGCCCAGATGTCACTTTTGAAGAGAGCTCTGTTCAAAGCACTCACAATACACAAAAGATGGAATAGGCAAGGCTGTCAGCTTCCAGCTGCTGTGAGCAAACCCAAACTCCTCAAGGTTTTCAGGATTATAAATTAATATTGGCTTCAGAAACCTCCCCACACAACACTTCATTCAACGAAGCCTTGCCATGTGAACAGGACACATAAACAGAAAACACCACAAACTGAGGGCAGAGGCTTCATCTGAAAGAGCTGCAGAGGATTAGATCACTGAGGGGGCAAAATAGCAATCCTGGACAGCTGTGATACACAGAAATAATAAAATAATCTCAGTTTTATTTATCTGCATTAACCCACCAACCTGCCTCCCAAAGAAGGAAGAGGCTGCTGGAGCACAACAGCCTTGAGCAGAACTAAAGCTGGTCAGGAAACAACCAGAACTGCATGAGAAGTTCCAGAAAGAAACTCTAATACTGTATTGTGAGTTTTTAACTTTTCATCACCCAGTTTGTTCACTCCAGTACTCAACCACTGTTTGGAGCCACCTTCAAAACCTGATTTGCTTTTTGTTCAAGATTCTGAAGGTAACACATTTATCTTACAAATCAAGAGCCCATTAATTTCCAGGCCAGCCCAGATCCAACGTGTTGCTGACTAATGAACATCAGACTCACTAACTCCTAATCCTGGTTGACAATAGTTTTTTGAGACCTCAGAATAAGGCATTCGTCCCTCCCTGAGGCCTGTATCTGCCCCAGGTTTCTGAGAAAAACACTCATCTCCCACTATGCCACAGATGAGTTCAGAAGTGTAAAAATCCAGTGCAATAGGAAACGTACTCACTTTTTTCCTGAAAACTGAGAAGGAAAGTCCACAGGCCTTGCAGACGATGTTGGTGCTGGCTGCAGCAGGAGCTGGATAAGCTGAGAAGCCCGTGCTTGGTGTGAACCTGAAGGGACCAGCACCTCCCCCAAAGCCAGCCTGCTGGCCACGCACTGCCCCCGTGCCCATGACTTCATTCAGCAGCCCGCAGCAGGAAGCCCACATGGAAGTAGCTCCCGCCTGAAAACAGCACAGAGCAGCACAGAGGGTCAGGATGTGGAGCCCCCATCAGATGGGAGCTGCTGTGAGGAGCTGCTTCACTCCATCTGTCACCACCCAGAGCACGGGGTGCCAATCCCAGAGCCAGGGATCCCAGCACGGTCAGGATGGGCCAGAGCAGCTCCACAACAGCTGAAATCCAGAGTGGGAGAGGTTTGCCCTGGCAGGACAGGGAGCTCACAGGGGAACAGGTTTGCCCTGGCAGGACAGGGAGCTCACAGGGACAGGTTTGTCTGTGCAGGACAGGGAGCTCACAGGGACAGGTTTGTCTGTGCAGGACAGGGAGCTCACAGGGACAGGTTTGCCCTGGCAGGACAGGGAGCTCACACTCACACTCCTCTGCTGGAGAATCCCCACACACAGAGGCAGCATTTGAGCAGTGATGCAACAGCAGAGCAAGAAGAAGTGGCTGACAGCCCATGGCAGGTGAGGGGACAGGCACAAAGAGCAGAAAACTTCTCATGATTAATGCACAAGTGTCCCTGCAGGATCTGCTCCATCCAGAGCTCACCCAGCTCTGCGTGACTCACAACAAAACTCTCAAATAACATTCCTGGCTCTCAAACTTGAAGATAATTACAGTCTGGTTTCACTGACAAGGAAACATTTTTCAAGATCTCCCTGAACCTCGTTTTGTTGCCTTACTGAATGTCTAACAAAAGTTAAAATAAATCTAACTAAACTTATTTTCTACTGATTGTATTTCAGTTTTGAGTCACATAAAACAGTGGAAATTCTGAACACATAAGCAAAGTGCTAGTTTTTATCCCTGGAAGCCTGAGGCACTTGAGTCCCTATCAAAAGCTCATATTCTACTAAAAGGTGGAATTTGGACTCCAAGCTGGGCAGGTCACAAGTTTAATCACTGTCAGGTGGCTCCCTGAGACCTGCTGGAAAAAACCGGAGGGGCAAACAGAATCACATCAGGTTTTCCCTGACAGGAAACTGAGGGGTACAACTTCCTTTAAACACAATTATTTTTTCATACTTTTTTCTTTAACAGCTGTTCTCTTTCTCAAATAATTGCTTTTGAGACTTTAAAACCTTGCTGTAACACCCCAACCAACCAGAACACACACACTTCAGCTCTGTAACGTGGTGCTTTAAGTCCTGGTGTAATTTCTAGATGACATTTCTAGATTCCTACACTAATTTCTAGGTGAAGTTGCCCATTTGCCCTGAACTGAACACAATCCTCTTGCAATTGTGGGAACTTAATGCCAGAACAATGGGGATTGTCCAGAACATCTCCTTTCCAACCACAGAGCACAGAAGGTAAGAACAGGAACTTCAGTTACAACACCAAATATACATTCCAATTAAATGTTAAACCCACTCATCATTGTGGGTATTTCAAGAGCAGAATTCACCCTGGTGCAGGAAGAGCCTCGGGGCCCTGGGCACCCCAGGAGAGCTCCCCAGCCCTTCCCTGACTCCAGAGAGTCACACAGCTCACCCCAGCCTGCAGCTCCCATCCCAGCCCCAAAGCAAAGCTTGTTTTATACTTCTCCATTATAAGCACTGTGGAAATGCATTAATATTAATTTTCCCTGGACAAAACATAGTTATCCTGGTTTAATAGGCAAGAGGAATTAACTCTCCAGAAATACTTCCTGAAAACCAATGACAGTCCAGCAGAGCTCTGAGTTTAAAACTTGGAACTTCTCAAAAATACCTCCTCTCCTCATAAGGGAAAGCTGTAACACAATCATTCCTCTCATTCATCACCATTTCTTCAAAACTGAGGAGCTAATTATGTATCTAAAACATTTTAAAGCAGCCACATATAAATAACAGAAAAATAAAATAATGAACCAAATGGATCTGTCAAAATTCAAGTTCCATTTTACACAGCTCCCGGGGTCACAGCAGCAGCAGGACACATGAAAGGACATGAGACATCTGATCCCACAGCCCTGGCCTGAGTTTCACACCTGCTTCTTGGACTTATTTCATTCCAGAGCCTGTAACAACTGTTCAGACATCACTGTCAGCACCAAACATATATATTTTTAGGAACTTTTTGTTACTCATTTTGGACACATTGAAGTTGTTGGTATCAAACACAAAATCTCTTTATCTTGCTGCCAACCACGCACTCAAGGTGAAAGGCAGGGCTACGTGGGCTTTAATTTTCTCCTTAACCCACGTCACCTGTGGATTCCTTCTGTGCCCTCAGGTCATTAACTGATAATTGAATTAGGGCGTCTAGACTCTCCATATTGCTCTGCAGAAGAAATGGCACCGTGCTGAAAAGCACCAACACAACACACAAATTAAACACGCTAAAAGAAATAATCCCTCCCTTGAGAATTGATCAAAACATTCCCAATTTCTGCACCAAAACCTTCAGTCTCCACTTCATGGACAAGCTGCCATCGGTATCGTCCCTCCCCATACCTTATGTGCATCTCAAAGGAGCAAAATCCTGCGTTCAACTTCTCTGCTGCGTTCTCAGCTTTAAGGGTGTTGTTACCTGGCAGGGATTTCACCTGCTGCTCCTGACACACCTGTGCAAGCTGGGTGTGCTACCCAAGCCGCAGAACGACAGGAGTGGGATAGGAGGGATTTATTTGTATTCATTTAAACTGAAACTTCCTCTCTGCACCCACCTTTGGACCGAGCAGAGCTTTTCCGGGACGGCCCAAGAGCCCCGGGCGGGACGCGGCGCCTCAGGGAGGGACCGGGGCTGCGGGAGCCGCCGCTGAGCCCCTCACGGGCCCGGCCCGGCCCGGCCGCTGACTCAGCGCGGGCCCCTGGGCTCGGCCTCAGCCCGGGCTCCCCTCACAGCGGACGGCGGCCGCGGCCTGGGGCGAGCCGGGAGGAGCGGCCCGGCCCGGACATCCCGCCGGGTTCCCGGCCCCGTTACCCTCCCCGCTTCGCCCCCTCCTCCTTCCTCCCTCCCTTGCTGGCCGAGGCAGAGGCGCTGTCCCGGCCGGCCGCGCCCCTCACCTTCATGGCCGCTCCCGCCGCTCCAGCGCCGCGCCGCCCCCGCCCCGCAACGACCCCGCCGGGCCGCCGCTCGGAGGGCGGGCCCTGCCGCCACGCCGCACGCCATTGGCTGCCGCGCCGCCGCGCCGCGCGCCTATTGGCTGCTGCGCCCCGACGGCGAGCGGGAGCGACCAATGGGAGAAGAGGACACGGCGGGGCCGAGGGGGCGCGGAAATGCCCCGAGCGGGGCCGGGACACGCGGGGGCACCGAGGGTGGCACTGATGGGACACGAGGGTGGCACGGTGGGACCCCAGGGTGGCACTGATGGGACCCGAGGGTGGCACTGATGGGACCCGAGGGTGGCAGCGGTGGGACCGGAGGCTGTGGGAGCTGTGTGCAGGACACTGAGAGGGGATCTCATCCATCCATGCCAGCTCCTCCAAGCAGTGCCAGGAGGATGGTGCCAGGCTCTTTCTGGTGGTGCCCAGTGACAGCATGAAGAGGAACGGCCATAAATGAAAACAAGAAGTTCCAGCTCAGCATGAGGAAGAGCTGCTCTCCATGCAGGGTGCAGAGCAGTGGCGCTGCCCAGGGAGGCCGTGGATTGTCCCTCTGTGGAGCCTCCAGTGCCACCCCTGCCATGGCAGGGACACCTCCCGCTGCCCCAGGCTGCTCCAGGCCCTGTCCTGCCCTTGGGCACTGCCAGGGATCCAGGGGCAGCCACAGCTGCTCTGGGCACCCTGTGCCAGGGCCTCACTGCCCTCTGAGTAAAGCATTTCCCTCTAAAACCAAGCCCAAATCCACCCTCTTTCAGTTTCTATTCTACTGGGATTCTTATTCCACTAATGTGTTATTTAAAAATATTTATTGTTTTTATTATTATCAATAAAAATATTTAATTATATAAAAAATATTATTAATATTTTATATACTAGAAATATTTATATATCACATATATTGTATATACATAATATAAATATATATTTTATATAAAATAATGTAAATAAAATATATATCATATATCATATATAGTATTAATAATAAAAATATTTCATTCTAAAAATATTTATTATTTTAAAATCCATTTCCAGCGAGCTCCTAGATGCCGTTATTATTTTCTCTAGGCTGTGAGTAGAATATATAAATATATAAAATAATAATCACAGATTGCAAGAACTGAAAGCTTTTAACCAGAAGATCACATTAAAGAAAACCCAGCAGTGCAAACCTGAGCAAGGCTTCAGGAGAGTTTATGTAAGAGCACCCAGGGCCAAGAACCAGGCAGGGCTTTGCCAAAAAGAGGAACAGACAAAAGTGCTGAAAATAAACACAGAGCACAAATCAAATTTACCCCTACAAAGGGTTGGATGCAATCTGCTAATTTCTGCAGGAAGAGTCTACTTTTGGAGCAAATGAGATACAAGAAGTGGGTAAAAATGAGAAAAAAAATGGTGTGTAATTGTCATGTGAATGGCACACTCCAGGCAGCCTCAGGAGTAAGAGCAGATCCTGCACACAGCCCAACTTCTGGATTTGCCCTGACACCATATTTTAACTCAAAATCAGGTCAACTTTTGTCAGAAATGCTTATGCTCCTTGACAAGCTTTAGATATGCTCTGAACTTGTACACATGACTTAACAAAAGATGTCATTTTTTTCCCCAATAATAGCTTGCCATTTTAGTCAAAGTGACAGAAAAAATAGAAAAGCCTTGTGAATACGACATTGAAGCTTGCAATGGCACATTCCTCACATTTCTCATGCAGGGGACTGCTTCAAGACACCTTAAAAATATCAGTACAGCTTGGTTTTTAAGAAGTTCTAAGTAGTCTAAACTCAGTGTCACCCTTGCAGTACCAGTTATACACAGATTTTTGTTAATAATATCACATTAAACATGAGAACTCCCCATGCAGTTGCTGTAATGGGGTAAAAGCTGCCCCAAACCAAGCAAAACCCAACATTTTCCCATTTTCTCTGTTAAGGATGTGCTAACAAGAAATCCTCCCAAACACAGATGTTCCAGGGAGCAACGTGGGCCTGACAGAGCTGAGATGTGGTGACAGTGCTGGCAGCTGCACTTGCCACTCCTGCCTTCACTTGGACAGATCTGGATGAATCATGTCCCCAGCATGTGACTGGAGATGACTTTCCCTGCAGCATGCAGGACTGAAACCACGCTGAGCTTTGGAAGGAGGCTCTGAACTGTGCCAGCTCCTCCGTGGGTGAAAAGCAGCATTTCAAGAGGTTCTATTAATAAAAGCCTTGCCCTCACTGAGCCTCCAGGACTGTGCCAAAGCAGCATTAAAAGATTTAAATCTATTACTGAGAGATGTCCCATTTCCTTCTGCCACCAAATAGCAAGTGACAACGAGCTCTGTAATCCCCCAAGGTTTTACACAGCAGCAGAGCCAGAGGGAGGGGAGGATTCTTCCCAGGAATATTCATTTGGTTTTAATTTAACAATCTGCAACATTTAATTGTAAAGTTAAAAAAGGACAAATTTAATCGCTGGGGTTTATCTGGGGATTCCAGGTTGGGTATTAATGGCTGTGGGAAGGATCAGGGAATCACCAAATTGGAATGGTTTGGATTGGAAGGGACTCTAAAGATCATTTATTTCCAATAAATGACACCTTCCCCTATCCTAGATTGCTCCAAGCTCTGGCCTTGGACACCTCCAGGGATCCAGGGGCAGCCACAGCTGCTCTGGGCACCCTGTGCCAGGGCCCCACCTCCCTCACAGGGGGGAATTTCTTTCCAAAATCCCGTCCAGCCCTGCCCTCTGCCAGTGGGATCCATTCCCAGTGTCCTGTCACTCCAGGCCCTTGTGAACAGTCTCTCTCCATCTTTCTTGTTGCCCCTTCAGGCACTGGGACCCCAAAATTTCTCTTTTCCAGGCTGCAGGACCCCAGTTCTCTCAGCCTTTCCTCACAGGATGCTCCATCCCCCAGCTCATCCTGCTGCCCCCTCTGGCCTTGCTGCTGGCACAGCCTATTTCAGGTGAGACAAAAGATGACTTTCTCAGCTGGGTTACCGAATCCTGGATTTAATACAACCAAAGTCAGCTCTCACTGCTGGGTTTCAGGCATGAGAGCTGATTTAAATATCCTTTAAAAGTGCATTCTAAATGTTCTCTCTGCCCCACGCATTGTCAGCAGAGCTCACACTCTGGCTCCAGAGCATTGCACAGAACATCAGAACCAGATGTTTGTCATTTCCTCTTGCACAGCCCAGCCTTTATCTCATCCCCTCCCCTCTCCACCCTGCCCTGCCACGACACCAGCCCCTGTTTCCGCCCAGGCCACCGGGCTTTACTTTCAGGAAATGTCAGCACATTGACCTTTAAAAGATAATAGCTGCTGTCACTGCTGGGATGTGTGCTCAGACACATCTCAATGGGCTCATTGAGGGCGAGGAAACGATCATTAATTATGCCAGCAGCAGCAGCAAGCTACAATGTTAAGTTTCTTAAATGCAAATGTATCCTAGGAAATTACCCCGCGCTTGATTTGCCTCCTCCTCCTCCTCTCACCACCCCCAGGCATGAATCAGGAGCAGAGCGATGGAAACCCCCAGGGACATGCAGATGTATAATAATATTGAGTTTTGTTTTGCTCTCACTTACAAAAATGAGAACTATTATAATAATTGGAGTATTTTCTTTGGGAATATGATGCCTTAATGAAGTACTCTAACAAGTTATTGAGAAAATAAAAACTTACATGTGGAAACATCTTTATGGCATCACAATTAACGTGCAGGAAATCCAGAGGGGAGTGAATTCACTCTGTGGTGTTCTCTGTAACATGGAAATGCTTGTGTCAGAGACAGAGAAAATGTATTGGATAGGTGGGTTCATCTAAATTTTACTATATAAAAGATGAAACTTTTTACCCCTTGGGCTCTTGACTTGTGGAAACCTTCACCTTGCAGCCTGTGCAGAATTAAACACCATCTCCTTTTAAATCAGACTCTGTCTGTTTAGAGAGCTCCCAAAATCAGTAACCCCACCAAGCCACTGCCCTGGTCACCTGTACCTCACCTGGTACAGCTCTGTTAGTCACAGGATAATTAAAGTTAGAAAAGACTTCCAAGACCATCAAGTCCATCCTTGGCCAATCACCAAACCCCATTGCAAAGAGCTGTGCCTACTTGGTGGTTGGACCCTTCCAGCCATGATGACTCCACCACTTCCCTGGTCAGCCCTTTCCAATGCTTCACCACTCTTTCAGTGAAGAGATTTTTCCTGGTGTCAGCCCTGCCCCTGCCCTGGCGCAGCCTGGGGCCGTTCCCTCTGCTCCTGTCCCTGTTCCCTGGAGCACAGCCCGATCCCCAGGCTCTTCCCTCCTGGCAGGAGCTGTGCAGGGCCCCCTGAGCCTCCTTTGCTCCAGGCTGAGCCCCCTCACAGCTCCCTCAGCCCCTCCAGGGGCTCCAGGCCCTTCCCAGCTCCATTCCCTGCCCTGGACCCGCTCCAGCCCCTCAGAGTCCTGCTCGGCGTGAGGGGCCCAGAACTGACCCCGGGGTTTGCGGAGCCTCAGCAGCACCAGCACACAGAGAAAATGTCTGTTCCCTTATCTAGCAGATAACTCCCGAGGGCCGCAGCGGCCCAAGCGCAGCCCATGCCCTCGCTGTCCCCAGCCGCGGCCTGGCTGCCATGCAGGGCAGCGCGGGGGAGCAGCCCCGCCTCAGCGCGGACCCTTCTCTCCCCGGAACGTCTCTCTCGCGCCCGGCCGGTCGCGGCGGCCCCGCTGTGGCGGCGCACATCCCCTCCTCCGATTGGCTGCGGCGCTGCGCGCGCGCCGGCGGCGGGGGCGGTGATTGGCCGGCGGGGCGCGGGCGCGCGCGGTTTCCCGGGCGACGGGCGGGCCCCGGCGGCGCCATGGCGAGCCTGCACGACAGCCTGTACTTCAACCCGATGCTGACGAACGGCGTCGTGCACGCGAACGTGTTCGGCGTCCGCGACTGGGTCACCCCGCACAAGATGGCTCTGCTGGTGCTGCTCAGCGAGCTGGGCCGCGCCGGCCCGCAGCTCGGCCTGCTGGAGCGCCGCCGCCTCAACCGCCTGCTGCTGCCGCTGCTGCAGGTCGGGCCCGGGCTGGGGCTGGGCCGGGGGGAGGGCGGCCCCGCCGTGTCGCGGCCTGTCGCGACATGTCGCTGTCCTCCGCAGGGTCCCGATATGGCGCTGTCGCGGCTGCGCAAGGCCATCGAGGAGTGCTGCCCGCACCTGGCCGGCTCCGTCCACATCAGGTGCGGGCCCGGGCGGGGCGGGGCGGGGCCGCCGGGATCCCCCGCGCTGTTCGTGTACCCCCAGCTCGGGAAGTGCCCCGAAACTGCAAATGTCAGGATCTGAAAGCACCGGCTGGGCCAAAACTCTGCTTGGACAGGTTTTGTACTTGTCATAGCTAAGTTCTGAAAGGCACCAACATCGAAGCGATCAGATTTAAAGTTTCTTTGGGACAGAAGTTCTGTTGTCACATCAAATAACTCAATAAACAGCAAACTCACAATTCCAAAAACGCAAGCAGTACAAAAATTTAAAAATTTTGAAAGAATTTTTAAAATTAGAAAATTTTTAGTTTTCCAAAATAAAGAGAAAAAAAAGAGTTCCTATTTGTTTTAAGAATAACCATCTCATCTAATTATTCTCATAATAAAGACCTATTTAAAAAGAAAAACATGCCCAAACACAATAATAATAGTAATAAATAATAATAATAATAATAATAATAATAATAATAATAATAATAATAATAATAATAATAATAATAATAATATTTTACCACTATTTAATATTATCTTATTTATCTCAGTATGAAAACCTCTTGGGGTCCAAGAATTACTTATCACTTGTGTTTGCTCATTTATGCAGGAAGCAGGGGAATATTTTACTTGATGTCTATGTTAATACCCTAGAATATGTCATTTTCCCCCTGTTGTCTGCATTAATGCCCTAAAAAATGACACTTTCTTCCCCTGTTTAGGTTAAAACTCATGGCAGAAGGAGAACTGAAAGACATGGAACAATTTTTTGATGATCTTTCAGATTCATTCTCAGGGACAGAGCCAGAAGTTCATAAAACAAGTGTAGTAGGTAAATAATTGTTACCCATAATATTTAAATAATGAATAATTGTTATCCATATTTTTGCTGTGATATCTGTCATTGATGTCACTCCCTCAGGACACAGCTTTGTTTTTCTGGGGAGGTTTCAAATTGCAGAATGTCATTTTTCTCTTGCTCAGATGTTGTCTATTAACTGATAGTTTTGCACATTGTGAGCTTGTTACTGATTTTAACAATTTATCACTTATCTTTAGTGAGATTTGATGATACACTGAGTTGTATCATTGAGATGAGACTCAGTAATTTCTGTTTAATTTCTCATTTATTTCTGTTTCATGAGGAATTAAGGGATGTTGTTGAAGCTGCTGGCCATGGATTTGTGTCCTGTCTGCTCACAGCAGGATTTCCCTCTCCAGGTCTGTTCCTGCGCCACATGATCCTGGCATACAACAAACTTTCCTTCAGCCAGGTCTACAAACTCTACACAGCACTCCAGCAGTACTTCCAGAAGGATGAGAAAAAGGATGGAGCTGATGAGAGTGACATGGAGCTGACAAATCCAGAGGAGCTGGATGGGAAAATGGAGAAAGAAGAACTTGATGGGCCTTTAAGGTGATCAATTCGTGCTAAAGCCTTTTCAACCTTTTAAGAAAATGAATCTTTGATTTGTTTAAAGTCTCCTGCAGCCGGGCTGAGCTTTGTGGCCGCTCGTTTCCTTGGTGCCACCGTGTGGTGACATTTGTCAGTGGCTCGGGGAGGTGGCACTGCCCCATCCTCATCCTCCCCTGGGGAACACAGCCCAAAGGCAGCTGCTGCCCACAATTTCCCTCTGCTGGGTGACTCCTCTCCTGTTGGAGAGGTCACTTCTGCTGCCAGCAAGGAAAGATTGCTCAATAAGAAGTTGAGTGGTTTTGTTTTGCTTTTCACCATTCTCCAAATAAAAGAATTCGTGTCTATTTACCTCAGAAAGGAGAAGCAAACACTGAGAGTTTTCACCTGCTGAAGAGATGCTCCATTGTAAGAATAATTTGATGTGTCCATGTATTTAAAATGTACTTTGCAAACTGTATTTGTATAAGCTTGTGCAGGAGTTGTGAGTCAGACAGCAGCTTTGGGGTCTGGCTGTGTGCTGGGCTTGCTGCCTTTCCACAGAGTAAATTACAGAACAGCTGTTCCCAGCTGTTCCAGCTGTGATGGATGTGACCAAAGAGCCCATTAATCTTCTTGGGACTCTCTTCAGAAGACAGAAAACAAAGCAGAGCCATTTGAATATGTCAGCCCCAAATCTTCTCTGCTGTATTTCTTTAGGGTTTTTAGGGTGTATTTAGGGTAATGTTGCTGTAAACCACAGTCTCTGCAGGTTGAAGCTAAACTGTGTGAAATCATTTGGATTGCTGACTTTGGAGTAGATTTTGTTCTGTATTAAGTTTTCTCAGTGTTCTTTCATGCTTTGAGCTGTAATATCTCACACACCCTTATGAAGCAGAAGTGTGGGGTGTGTGATGAAATGTGTTCCTGTGCTGTCTTTCCTTGCCCTGTTGCTAACCAGAGTGTGTCTTACCAGGGAAGAAGAGATAGCCTGCAGTGGGCCTCTTTCCCAGAAACAAGCAGAGTATTTTCTTTCTCAGCAGGTATGTTAATTTTCATTAAATGGAGGAAATATTCCATAACACCAATTTCACCTTGAATTTTACCCACAGTGTCAGCTGAGATGTTTTCTGTGCTCTTGTAGAGCTTTGTTGATATCCTGCTTGTTGTTGCTCAGTGTGAGCACTTGGGGCTGTGAGTGTTTCATCCAGACATGTCACCATATGCTGATATTTGGTTCTCACAAGGTCCTTCTGCTCTGCTTGCCTCACATTTCTGTGAAATGTGCAGTTTTGTTGGTTATTCCAGCTGGTAAATAAAAAAGAGAACAGAAATACACATGGACACAAATGTCAGTAATTCAATAGTCAGTAATGCTAATTTTAGTAGCTACATTTTTGTGATTTTTAAAATTAATTGAACTGCTTGCAAAAGCAAACTGGATTTATCAATTTCTTTTCCTGAGGGTTTTTTTTTTTCTGTGAGAAGATACATGCAATTCCAGTGAGCAATATGTGGCAGTAGTTCTTCAGAGGGAAACTTAACCAGAATTCTTTAAATGCCTTTAAACAGTCCTTTGAATAAAGTTTTATTTGACTTGGTCTCTGTGATCTCTGGAAATTGAACACTGTAATGTAGTATAGAACTGCCACTGTCATAATAGACAGAGCTGCTACAAAATCTTCTTTAATGTCCTCTCCAACCTGACAATCCTGCACCACAATATATTTTTATAACCCTCCTTGTAGAGTTACATTTCTTACTTGTACTGTTCAAATTTTATCCCAGGCTTCTTTGCTAAAGAATGATGAGACAAAGGCTCTTGCTCCAGCATCTTTACAGAAGGAATTGAACAACTTGTTAAAATTTAATCCAGACTTTGCTGAAGCAGTAAGTATCTTTTTCTTCATCCATAATGGTTGTAAAAGGATTTCTTATCTCAAGGATAGGATTATTTGGAAGTAATTTATTCTCTATTGAAATATAAATAGATGATAAAACTGGGAGCAAGTTGCATGTAAATGTTTAGTAATTCAGACTAAAACTTCTGAAGGTACAGGAACCTTAATTAAGCAAAGTACTTCTCCTTCATGCACAGATATAAACCTCTTAATTTTGGTGGGACTGAGTGCATTCTTGTTCAACTAGATCTAAAACATATATAATTTGCCCACGTTTTCCTAAGTAATTTCAGGCCTCATTCTCCTGTAGTTTAAAAATCATTACTAAGTGCAATATCTGTTAATTTGGCTGGTAGTTGTTCACTTTGCTTCTGGTCCTTAATAGCAATTTATACTGAAAGCCACAGAGAGCTCATGCTGAGGGGCCAGAGCTGTGGTGTGAGCTCTTGCTTTGTCCCTCAACAGCTTCTTCTTGAGCAACTTCCAAAGTTCAGCTCCTTCCTGCCTTGTTTTCTGGCTCTGCCTCCCAGCAGCCCTGGGCTGAGCAGAAGGATTTTCCTTGCTGCTGTTGGGAAGGGTATCCTTGAGAGGGCTGCCATAGTCCCTGCCTGCACTTCACAGCATAAAGGATTACCCTGCCCAGGTCTCAGTGCCAAAAAGAAAATACAGAATTTTAGCATCTCCTTTCTATCTGCACAGCATTTGGAAGCAGTGCTGGTGTTGTATCTTCCTGAGTGCAGGCACTGTGGGAGTGCTGCCTCCATTCCCACTCTCACATAAATACAGAAATTCCATCTCTGCAGAGATCTCAGACTCTCTGGGATCTTTCTGACAGATCTTGTAATCTTCACCATTTGGCAGATCCTGTTAGGGCAAACAGCCAATATTGTCCAAGAAATTATCCAGTTTAATCCAGAAATTCCACCCAGGTAGTATCAGCATTGCAACTTCTGATCAGTATTTCACAATTACATGTTTTGGACAGAAACACCCAGTAATTACAAACAAAACCTCTGGTTTGGTATCTGTACATTTAAAACTGATTTTGTTTCCCTTTTCCAGCATTATTTAAGCTACTTAAACAGCATCAGGGTGCAGGATGTCTTCAGTTCCACACACAGCCTGCTGCACTACTTTGACCGGCTGATCCTCACGGGCGCCGAGAGCAAAAGCAACGGGGACGAGGGCTACGGGCGCAGCCTGCGCTACGCCGCGCTCAACCTGGCGGCGCTGCACTGCCGCTTCGGCCACTAGTACGGAATCACCCACTGAGCCGGGCGTGGCAGGGGCTGAGAGACCCCCCCTCCTTCTAAAAACCCTGCAGGGGATCTCTCTCACTTGGCAGCGGCTGTGGTTGGGTTGGGATCCTCTTGCGATCTTGGTTTGTTTGGGTTTGTTTTTGTTTTGGTGTTTGTTTGGTTTCCATAATAACTGAGCCGTCTAAGAGTTGATATTTGTCTGTGTCCTGGGTATTTTAAGTGTTCAATTACATTTCCATGACCTCAGAAGGGTCTGTGGGCATAATTGCCTATTTTCAGCCATATTTTCATCCATATTTTCAAGAAAGTATGGTTGGTTTTCTGCAAGTCAACACAAAGCTGATGATCTGGCAAAAGAATAATTAAACCAAAAAAGCCATCCGAGCTTTTAAAATTTAAAATGCCACAAGGGTTGGGGTTTATTTTGTTGATAAAGCTAGCCTACCCATCTTCATTTCTGGTTTGCATTTATTGATTGCTGCCTGGAGGCATGACGTGAAAGGACTGGAGAGGGGAAGGACACAGCAAAGTTAAGAGTAACAATTTCCACAAAGGCAGATTCCAAATGTTGCCCCTGTTCAAACAATAACTTGGCACCATGGCCTGTACAGGGTTTGAAAGGCCACGTTGGGGTTACAGCTGCATTTTGGTTTGCAGATGCTGTCAGACTTTCTGTCCTGAAAAGCAGAATGCACTGCTGAGTGCTGGGAGGAAAACACAGGCTGTGAAATCAGAGATCTGAGTGCATGATGCATAGTTCAGATCAATATTCCTCTGGATCAGGATGCTGTATCTTGAGCACTGCAGGAACAGTAATTGTTCTCCCCTGTCTGTGTCTGTCTGTCTGTCACAGCCAGCAGGCTGAACTGGCCCTTCAGGAAGCCATCAGGATTGCCCAGGAGTCCAACGACCACGTGTGCCTGCAGCACTGCCTGGTAAGAGCTCTGTGCCAATGGGCCTGGAGCTGTCGTGCTCAGGGAGCTGCTGCAGAGCTCCTCTCACAGCTGCACCTCCCCAGAGCATCTGACTGCCCAGCAGTGGGCTGGCATCACTCCTGGCACACAGGGCAAGGATCATGGCATGGTTTGTTGCAGCTCAGGGTTAATTCCTTAAGCAGGAATTGTTATCCCAGTGGAGATCTCAGTAGTGAGCTCAAAGTTGAGCCTTAGATGATGTAAAAAGAAGAAGTATTTCAGAAGCTGCCTCCTTTCTGTCTGCTGAATTCTCAGAGCCACCTTTACAGCAAGCAAAGTGGGAGGGAAGGACTTGGATTTCTCTCTATTTTTTCCCTGTAATTAACATTATAATGAGTTGACATCAATGGTATCAAACTCCTAAGGTGCTGCATTCCACAGTTCCTGTATTTTTGTGCATCACTGAACCTCCAGGTTGGCTGGTGCCACACCAGCATCCCAGCCTAGATGCACTTCTGATATGTTTTGCTGTGCAGCATTTAGCAGAAGTTTCCTTAGAATCAATCCTCAAGTGCTTGGCATTTCCAGTGACTTTTTGTGCATTCTCTAACAGCAAGCCAAGTTCAAAGTGCTGCAGCCATCAGTTATTTGCAATGAGAATTTGATCTTTTTCTTTGCTAGAGTTGGTTGTACATCCTGGAGCAGAAGATATTTGACAGCTGTGTTCTGCTGGAGCACTCTGTGAACAAATCCTTACATTTTGGATTGCCAGTGAGTCCATTTCATCAATCCTTAACTTTATTCTGGGACAAAACCGTGTGGCAATGGGCATGTGTGTGATCAGAGTTTGGGGTTTTGTGGCTTGTCTGTTCAAAATATGGGATTGGATTTAAACAAACATGTTTTAACACTCCAAAATCTACCTGTTTCTATGACTTTTATGCTTCCTATTAACAAGCCAGAGTTCAGTTGCTTTAATGCCAGAGCATTATTGCAAAGCTCACTGGTGTTCCTTCTAACTTGCTTGATTTTCAGGTAGAAAATCTCTCTGTGGCTACTGGCCCAGGCACATTTAGTTACAATCTGGTGCTCAGGGGAGGTTCTTAGGGCTCCATCTTCTCTGAAGCTCAGTGCTCATGCATCTGGCAGAGCTTTGAGCACATGTTTATTTGTACAGCTCTGAAATCTTGCAGGACAGCCCTCCCCTTTGATAGATTTGTTGTCTGTTAATGTTTAGTTCTGTCTTCCCCAAATCCACAATTCTTTTGTTAAGAGAATTGTTCTAAAATTGACTAAAACTGCTGGGAGATAGGAGCAGCCATGGCCTCTGTGGGGAAGGGAAGGAAAGCAAAGGCTCTGTTTTCACAGCAGTTCTGGAGAAATCCAGGTACTGCTCCTGTCCTCCTCCATAAGATTTCTGTGTGGGGGAGTGGAAATTACCTTTCACATCCAACAAAATGACATTCACATATGTGTGGGTGTGCCTAAGTGAGTATTTAAAGAAATGCCTGGAGCAATGTTCCTTTGTCTGTGCTGTCTTTTTGGGATTCTTTTTTAGTAGTTTGAAACTCTGCTCCAGTGTGATTTGCCAGCCTGGGGTACTCTGTTTTCTTCCATCACTGTAGGTATGTTGTTTTTTTTTCCTTCTTCCCAGTATCTTGCTTCCTTGGGAATCCAGTCCTTGGTTCAGCAAAGAGCTTTTGCAGGAAAGGCTGCCAACAAACTAATGGATGCCTTAAAAGATTCTGATGTGTTGCATTGGAAGCACAGCCTGTC